>NW_027150885.1:0-394877 GCF_020186115.1 Histomonas meleagridis
CAATAAATAAACCACACGGGAGGAGATTTTTTCGATTTTTTATGGATATTGGTTTTTTGCAGCGGAGACTCCAATATTCGGATTCAGCTCCCCAAGGGCACTCGAATGATATAGTTTTTTCGGAATCGAAAATTGCATCATCAGATAATTTCAAGATTGATGATGATCCCTTCGACATAGAACGACCACGTTACATTGAAAGCCCTCCCCCAGAGAGTGAAGAAGAAGACCCAGAAATCGGAAATCGTGATGAAAATTTTTTCGAAATCAGATTTGATGCGACTCAACCCTTACAACAAGAGATCCTATTAGTACGAGATATTCATTATTCACCATATACTGAGACAGAAACTGATAGAACTCAACCTTCAGAAGTAGCGATCATTTCATCTGATCGCAGAATTATTCCACACCTTCCAATTATATTGATCCACAAAACAGGTTTATTTCAGCAGTAAGAGGACAAATACGTTTATTCCACGGTCAACTACAATTTAATCGAGATATTACACCATTTCCTACAACTCCAGAAAGAAATTCTTAGGAGAAAACTTAACTTATATAATTTTATTAACATTCCTGAATTACGTGAACGACCTTATAGATTATGTGAAGATTATCCAAGAATAAGATTCATTGCTAAGGAAATCACTAATATAGTTAATTATTATATTAAAGTTAAAGTAGATCTAAGGAATCAAACATTTAATCAAACTTCCAATATAAATCAACAATATAACACTTCTACTCTTAATTCTACTTTTAATTTCTTACAACAACAACAAATTAATTTATTTAATCATGGAAATCATGAACCAGAAATAGTTAACGCGATCACTCAAGGTCCTCCAGTTAATAATACTAATATTACTAATGAAGCTACAGTTATGAGTAACTTTATAGACGTTAAGGATAAGAAGATTATTTCTCAGACAAAGGTTATGAATCATTTAATTGATGTCGATAAAGAAACAATGACTACAGATGCTTTAGTTGAAAATCATTCAGTTAATCCGATTATTAATAATATTACTTCAGAAGTTGATGTTGAAAATCATTTAATTAATGTTAATAATGAAGATCTTATTTCAGAAGCAAATGTTGAAAATCATTTAATCAATGTTAATAATGAAGATCTTATCTCAAAAGCCAATGTTGAAAATCATTTAATTAATGTTAATAAGAAATATTTAATTACATATGTTGAAACAAAAAATCATAGAATTAACATTAATAAAAAAGATTTAATTACTAAGGTTGATGTCATAGGTCATAAAACTAACATAAATAAACATGATATTAATTCGAATGTAACAGTAATAGGTCATAATATTAATATTAATAGAAATGATATTATTTCAGATGTTCAATTAGAGAATCACAGTGTTAATGTTGTTCAAGAAAATATTACTCCAGAAGCTATAGTTAAAAATAATGAGATTATTGTTAATAAAAAAAATTGGTTTTAGAAGCAAATATAGTAAAACATTACATTGATATTAATAAAGAAACATTAACTTCAAATGTTAATGTAATAGGTCATGATGTTAATGTTAAACATGACACGATTACTACAACAGTTAAGGTCCCAGACCTTGAATTTCAAATTAATGAACGTAAGAAGATTATTAATGTTGATATTGAATTACCAAAATTCGCTTTTAATGCCATTAGAACATTAAAACCTGGTAGACAATATTCTATTTATGATTTTCAAGCTAATCAAAAGGATAGAGATATTAACTCTAATAGTTCTGAAGAAGATTCTACAGATACTATTGAGCTAGTAGAAAATTTAAAACATAATAATGATGATGATAACAATAAAGACGAAGAAGAAAATAATGATGAATTAAAAGATGAAGATCTAGATAATGATTTAATAACAGATATTAAAAATTGTAAGACATGTGAGAACATTAATAATTCAATCTTAAAATGGGAAACTAAACAAAACGAAGATTATCGGAAACATCCTGATTTAAATATTTTTAAACACCCTTTAGTTCATATAATGATCACGGAAAATAAATGGTGCCCCCCTGGACCATTCCCTTGTCAATGTGAATGTAGAGAATCCTCTAAAACAGGTAATAAATTATTAATGCACATGAAAAACAAACATGGTAAAAAGCCGGATCATAATCATTTTGTTGGCTGTATTGGATCATTAACTAATAAAGAATTAATTTGCAGCTATTATATGATAATAATAACAAAGAAGTTTATAGGAAAAATATCAATTATTGTCCTTATCCTCATTGTAAATATTTTACACATAATAGTAAATCTTTATCATCACATATAACACATTGTCATCCTAAATTCGATGGTGATAAAAATACTATTGGATGGTTTTGGTCAGTTATAATCGAATATACTACAAGATTTAACAAAATACCTTCAAGTTTGAATATTTTGAACCTAAGACAAGGTTATATTTGCGAATCTTGTGATACAGTATGGACTTCAGATATTAAAGGTTTAGGGATTCATATTAAAAATCAACATGGATTACTTAATAGAGAAGGAACTAAAATGAAATATGATAGGATCAAAGTATTTTCAGTTTCACATTTAGATTTGAATGAAGAAGAATTAAGTAAAATGAAACAAGATATTAAAGATTATAAAGATTTAATTATCAATGTTAAAAATATTACTCTGAAAGAAAAATTAGGTCTAAATGACACTCTTTTAATTGTCAATAATGATAATTTATAAGCTATTAGAAAAAGACAAGAAAGGGAAGAAAGAGATAGATTCAACTTAAGAAGGGATCTACAATTACAACAATTAAGAAAAAACTTAAATGATGAAAACACACGTCCTCCCCAGACTCAAGATAGGCCTACACAAAATGATATAGAAACAAGATTACAACCTGAAATATATAATAATTTAAAAGTAACATTTGATTTAAATATATTAAAACACCTTTTCAGAAATCAATTATAAGAAATATGTAGATATTGGACGGAAGAGAATAAATTACAGACAAATCAATTCATATCTATCCCCAAAACTTGGGGTAAGAATAAATTTAGATTAAAAAAGAATATTATCAAATTATTTAAGGATTTAATCGACCCATTTATCAATATTTGTAAACTACTAGAAAATATAGATGATGAAGAAAACTTTCACATATGGGAAGGATGTTTATCTATAATCAATTTTATTATTAGAGAAAATATTAGAAACACTTTGAAGATTCCTTTAAATAAAATGTTACAAAGACAAAATACAGTAATTAGAGGGAATCAACAATTAGAATTAATCAAGGAAGCAGAAGATGAAACTCATTAATTATGTAAATCAATGACTCTAATTAAAAGAATTCAAGAATTGAAAGATAAACCTCAATCACAAACTAATCATGATATGATCAACAAATTACTAAATAATTGCATTAAAATTATTCCTTCTATCCCGGAGGATATTAATGACATTCTAGGGATTAATAATCATCAAGACATATTAAATTTATTGAATAATACAGCAGATTATATAAATGATAAGATTGATTTTATGAATAGTGAAATTATAGAATTTCAAAAACTGACGTTCTACTAAGAATCCAAATTATAGAGACCTAATACAAGGACTTTATGCAGAAGATCCTCGGAGATGTCTCCGTTGGTATATTTTAAATAATTCTACCCCCAAGTGTAAGATAGACCCAGAACAATTCTTAAATGAATATGGTAAGAATTGGATGGAAAATAAAACAAGTAGCAACACAAAAGAATTTGACATGATTAAAATTTTAAACGAAGAAGATAATCATTACTTAATTAATAATGAATTATCAAATGATGATAATATCAAAAGTGCAATATACTATAGATCAAATATATCAGCTCATGGCCCGGATGGGATATCGAATTATATATGGAAACTAGGAGCTGAAACAACTGTTAAATTAATTAAGATTACTACGCAAATAACAATCAAAATCAGAAAATGCCCTGAATTATTAGAAATTGGTGACGCCATTATGTTATGTAGAGGAGGCAACACTAATGAACCACATTCTTGGAGACCAATTACTATTGCACCTACATTTTACATAATGTGGATGGTAACTTTATCTAGATCCTTCCAGAAATTAAACACAATAAAACCTTTTATTTCTAGATGTCAAAAAAATTTTATGCAAACCCCAAATGGCACGTCTGAACATGCTGTAATTATAAACGAGTCAATACAAAACGTAGTCAGAAAAAAGGGGGCAATTTATATTACTTCTATCGATTTCTCAGATGCTTTCGGATCTATTCCACATAATCAGATTTTTGAAACACTAAAACAATTAGGATTCAATAATGATGTTATTAATCTAATCAGAGCTACTTATTATAACTCTAATACTAAAATTCATATACCTACTAAAGGCACTTCAGTAGAAATCCCAATAAATTGTGGAGTAAAGCAAGGTTGTTTATTTTCTCCAATAGCATTTAACATTTGTTTAGAATTTTTACTAAAATTATTAGATAAAAATATTATAGATGGTTTCCATTATAAAGATAATGTAATATGCGCTCAAGCTTATGCTGATGATCTTATCCTTTTATCAGATACCGAAAAAGGTATGGAAAATCTAATTAAAATCGTAGAAAGATTTTGTGATCATGTCAAAATGAAGATTCAAACAAACAAGTGTATAACTTATAATTACATTAACAATTACGATGGAAGAACTTCAGCAATCACAAACTTTAAAATTAATAATATACCAATACCAAGAGTGAAATCAATTAGTAGTTTACCTTATTTAGGAATAACTCCCTTTTTATTAAAATCGACGAAAATGACAAATACTAAATATAAAATTGATAAAGCACTAGAAGATGTAGGCTACATTTGTTTAATGAAGCAGAAATTAACTCGAGAGATGATGAAGATAATACTATATTTTATAATTTAAATTCAGATGATGATTTAGACAATCAATTTCCAATTACAAATAATAACTTAGAAGAAATTACATTATCTAATGAAGACATTGAATCAAAATTAGTCTTTAATCAATCTGATTTCTTAAAAATGATCAACGATCCCGACCATAATGAATTCCATATCAATGAATTAATTAAACTCTTGTTAAGAGGTCATACATTCGAAACTCTCAAAAACAATAAAATCTCCAATTATTTCTTAAATCAATATTCTAGCAAAATAGAGAATAATTTAGTTGAATTCACTATTGAAGCTAGGACTAACAGTTTCTTCACTAATCAACATAAAAGATTAGCCAATAATAACATACAAGGTTTATGCCCATTATGTAATCAACCTGACTCACTTAGACATTAAATTAATGACTGTAAAGTCATTATTCACCGATTTAAGAAAAGACATGACGCGGTGGTTAGGGAAATATAGTTAACATGATTAAAGCTAAAAGAAGTCAAGAGCCAATAATAAACCTTGATAATACTGTTAAAAACATCCAGGGGGGGCACCTTACAAGGTGAAATTAGAAATCTAAGACCAAACATTTGATATATCGATAACAATAACGAGTATGTTATTATTGAAGTAACAATCCCTTATGGAGATGTCAATGAAAATGATGAAAACTCCTTAGATACCAGATATAAGGATAAATTAGATAAATATAAAAACTTATGTGAAGAAATAAAGAACCAAACAGGAAGAGAAGTCAAACTTCATGTAATCGTCATCTCTTCATTAGGAGCATGGCAAAAGAAATCGTTAGATTCATTAAAATCACTGGCTGGTTCTAAATACAACTTTCAGGAATACGCTAAAAGGATTGTTTTAGCGGTATTAAGAGAGCCTAAAGACTTATTGTTTAATAACAATAATAATAATGAAAACATTAACCCTAACGCTGCTAACGAAAACACTGATGTGGTTGATAATACTATTAATTCTCAAGAAAGCACGGAATACGATGAATCGGACTCTATATCAAGTCACTCGAATGAGGATATCGTTACTTCAGAAATTACTGAGGTGAACGATGATTACGAGGTGAACGTTAACGCTAATGATTTACAATCAGACTCCGCTTCCTTTACCGACGATTCATCGGAATTATGCTAGCATAGATTTAACTATTTCTTTCTTTACTTACTATTAATAACATCAATGAATGAATAAACCACACGGGAGGAGATTTTTTCTACTTTTTTCTAATTTTCATTTTTTGCAATCAAGAAATATGAGAACGATCAATATGATGTATTTCTGCTCAAAAGCTTATTGTTTGTAAACATATGCTCTTAACAAAGACTGATATTTCTATTTAATTTCAAGTCAAACAAAGAATTAATTATATATTCATTAAAGGATTAACGGATCAAAAAGAGCAATAAAAAACCATTATTGATTAAAAACTCAAACACACTCTTTTTATATTTTTAATTTTTTTTTGAATGTTAATCCTTATTGATAAATTACTTTATTTAATTATTTTTTTTTTTTTTTTTTGGTTATAATGTTTTTATCAATGCTGAGTGGATTATGCTTATTCAAATATTATACCAATTTACGATGATAACTCTGCAATATGACACACTTTCCACTAAGGAAAGTGTATGTTGATGTCTTTAGCTTGTTGTCACTTTTTATCATTTTGCATTTGAAGCATTCAATTTCCTCTATCGGTTTCACTTAAATTGGGATGCCTCATAATATTCAATCGAAAACGTTTATTCATATTTTTTGTTCTTTGATGGATCTAATTTGGAAATTAATTCCATGCATTCTCATTTTTGGATCTTGTAGCATGGGTTTCGAATCTGTAATATATTTTTCAAGATATAGAGTTAATCTTATTGAATCAATTGGACTTGCTTTTCCAATTGGTTTTGTTATTACATCAATTTTTGGTCTTACCATAAATACATTTATTGGATGCAATGCTTTTCATTTCTTAGTTCAAATTGTTGTTTCTTTCATTATTACATTTTATCTTCGGCTTCGAAACAAAAACAAATATCCAGCTAATCCACAAATTTCATTTCTTTCATATCTTGGCATTTTCTTCATAATGCTATTCTTTTCATATTTATCATATAAGTCAATATTCCCAACAAAAGATACCTTAATTTCCACATCCAAAAATGACATGATGCTTGAAGTTTCTCTCATAGCTTCATTTGTAAATGGATGCAACAAAAAATCAAGTTTAATCACGTTCATACGAATTCCACTTACACCAAACAAAAAAACAACCATTGAAATAATTCCAGCCTTTTATTGTTCACTTCTTCGAGTTGGAGGGTTTACACTTCGTTTATCTATTTTATCTGTTACAATTCTATTGTTTTCTTCCATCACACTTTTAATGTTTTCATTTGTTCATCGAATAATCAAAAATCAATATATATCATTAATGTCAGTTCCAACACTATTCCTTCTTGGTGGCTTTGGGTTCGTGAACTTCACTAATAACAAAGATCGTGGCAATGGATTTACTGATTTTATATTTCTCTATGGCTCATCAGAGACCGTTTATTGGGGGCACCCCTTATTACATACATTTTTGACATCAAGAGTTAATTTAACATCACTTGCTTTAACGCTCTCAGTTCTTATATTTCTTGAGTCAGACATAATTTTTATTGCAGGAATTATTTGTGTCATTCAAATGTTTGTTCGGCCACAAAGTGGATTTCTTTTATTTTTAATTTTCTTCACATATAAAAACACATTTCTTAAAGAGAAACTTAAATTCTTTTTAATTCCTTTTGTTATTTTAAGTTTCTTTTTGTTACCTGTGATTGCATTTATGTTTGATTCACCAATATGGAAAAGTACTGAAACATTTATACCATTTATCCATTACTTATTATCAATATTTGGCTTTGGCTTTATTGCTTTGATTTTCTCATTTAGAACACAAAACAAAAGAAAACTCATTATTTTCTTTGGTTTATTTTATTTGATCGGAAACGTATCGTTAAACAAAATTCAAAGGTTTAACTTTTTCACCGTGCAAACCGTTCTTTATCCACTTTTGATCGTTTTGATATGCGATTCAATTAATTGGTTAATAAATCTTTGGAAAAATCCTGAAATTAAAGGAGCTTTTGTTTCGATTTCGGTGTTTCTTTTCATTGGAATGTGGCTTTCATCACTCGCTGGATTATATAATAAGTTAAATCAAACAATTACAGTGTTTGGCGAAGAACAAAATCATGTATCAAAATGGATAATAGAAAATACAAAACGTAAAAGTATTTTCGCTTCATCTGGGAATTGGTGGAATCCAGCTGTTGTTAGAGCTGGAAGAATGTCTTATAATACTTATGATGATACTCTTCAAGATTTCAATTTCGACTTTTCGATTCAAAACAATAAATACAACAAATTCATGCAAGATCCACAAAATAAGGAAAACATTGAGTTCGATTATGTCATTTTGTCTGTCGATGAAAGTTGGATATCGAAATTAAGACAATGTAATTTGTTTAAATCTGTTTTTAAGAATGGGAAATATGAAATTTTCCAATATATTAAGGAATAAATATAAAAGTATAGATATTTTTTGAATAAAAGATTGTATTTAACATTTTTTTTGTTTTGATATTCATGTTGACCGTTTAATGGGCTCAGATGAGAACAACAATCCAAAGAAAAATTAACCAAATAAATGCGCTCGCAAATAACCCGCCTACAGAAATTATAAATGCTCTAAGTTCTCTTGGTGAAACATTTGATTCTAAAGATATTCGATCATCTCTTGAAGAAAGAGAAATTCAAACAATCAACAAATTCATTCAATCTTTTTCAGTCCTTCCGAATACTATAAATAATATGCTTGCTAAAATTGATTCTCTTGATCATTCTATTGATTCGATGCTGGAAAAATTATCAATTGGTGATAAAGGTGTTGAAGAAGTTTTGGATAAAACTGCTTCTCTTCACTCTCAACAAGAAAACCAACGTCAACAATTAAATAGCATCCACAATTTTATTGACAAATATTATCTTCAAAACTCTGATCTTCAAATTTTAAATTCTGGAGATATTAACGACCAATTTTTTGAGTCCTTTTCACGTCTTGAAGCAGCACAATTGCGTACCACTGAAGCACTTAAATCTCATGATTCAATATGTTTTCAAGAAATCTCAGATTCTCTCAATAAAATCAAAGAAAATGCATTCCAGCGAATGCACACATGGCTTCATATGAATTCCCATCTCTTTGACTCAGTCCATCCGATGTTAAATGCTTCTTATGGAAAATGTCTTCAAGCAATTAAGCAAAAACCTTTTCTTTACGGTTTTGTTGTTGAAGAGATTTCCAAAGTTCGCGGCTCTGTTGTTGGTCGTGCATTTCTCAAAGCTCTTACGACTGGCGATTCCGATACAAAGCCAATTGAAGCCTCAGCTTCACTTGAGCCATTACAATTTGTCAGTGATTTATTTGCGTGGATGCATCAAACTTCTGCAACGGAAGCATCATTTCTTTCCAATCTATTAAAAGAAGAGCCGTCTTCAAAAGTAATGAAGAATGCTTTAGCTACTGTTTTCGATGCATCTGTTCGACCACTCGAAATTAGAGTTAGTCAAGTTACCAAAACTTTGATGAAACCATCAGATCTTCATCAGGTTGCGAATTTATGTTCATTTTTCTCCAATATATTTGGTGATATGTGCGGACTCACAAGTACAATCTACAAATGTATTGATACATTAAAACAAACAGCAACAGAACGCTTCAAACAAAGTATTAATGATTCTATGAATGACATTTCTACCAATGGCAAACCCACACAAGGCTCAATCAAGATTGCGCTTCGAACAATTTCAGAGATCACTTCGCTACACAAGCAATCATCGCTCTCTACATCATTTGATGTAAGTGTATTGATCGATTCCTATGCAGAGAAGCTTCTTCATGCAATTTTAACGATCAAAGATTCGATTGCATTTCAAGCAAGTTCACTTTATGAGCTTTTAGTTATCTGCAAAGATGCGAAACTCCAATGTGAAACATCTGTGGGAAATGAGTGTAATGAGTTATTACATAAAATAATTTTAATTGAGGTAAATGACATCCTAAAAAGAAGTCGAATAACGGAAACATTGTTGATCATTGAGAATAAAAGTGATCAGCCTTTATCAACTGTGAGAGGATTGGAACCTGAATCGATGCAATCGGCAATAAAAAGATTCGAAAATTCTTTGGTTGCAACAGGTCCAATAATTACTCCTTTGTGTGACACAATACAAAACATTGAGCTAAAACAGAAAGCCAGAAAAGAAGTGGTGGAACATTTGGTAAAAGTTTATGATAAATTGTTTGGAGTTGTAATGGACCCAAACAATGGCTATAACTCCCCTGGATCAATGTTTAAATACACGCCTGATTTGTTAAGGGATTTGATATCGGTTTGAAATTCAATGTGATAAACCGGTTTATGTTCTGAAAAATATGTATCGTTTAATAGAATAATCTATCGGCTAAATATTCCTTTAGAAGTAAATGGTTATTTAATTGATTTAAATTTTGATTTCCTGTTGCAACTTGAATAGAGATGAGGTTAAAATGGAATTTATGCCACACAATATCTGAAAAAAGGATAAATGTTTAAATTGCAAATATATATCACATAAATTAAATTCACAAATCTACAATAGCTGTAGACAGGTCATTGCTGATAACTATAAATTGTGTTTTTAATAGTTCTTCATTTGTTTTTTTTTTTTTTACATTATGATTATACTTAAACGGTTTTTTGGTTGGTTGTGGATTTTTGCAGGTATAAGAATAATCATGTTTTACTTCGGATTCTTTATAATTCTCCTATGTTTCATCTTAGTTTTAATGCTTTACACATGTCTTGGAGAAACACAGGCAGCGGCTGATATTAAAAAATGGGTAGGCGAAAGCATGATTTTTATATCGAAAGAAAAAAGTAAAGATACATCTACACAACCAACTCAAGCTCAAGCAAACATGAAAAAAGAAATCAAAATGACTCCACTTCAATTTAGAAGCTATTCACCAACACCCGATGGTGAATTTATGTCAGCTCTTCGCGAACTAAATGAAGACCACTGTACTACTCCAGGCTGGAAAGTTGCCTATGACAAAAGTATAACAAGCAAAAAGAATAACAAAAATCTCATGAATCTAACTCTTCGAAAAATACCAGAAACTCCAAAACAAAATCATAGTAATAGATCCCAAACAAAATTCAATGTTCCTTTAAAATCTACGTCCTTTAAATATGTTTCAACAAATGCTGCATCATTTGTAAGAAAGGCTACACCACCAAAAATCGAAATTGTTCAAGACGAACCAACCGAATCACCTAAATCTACAAATCCATTCGGTTCGTTTGGACCACAAAATAACAATTTCGGTGCATCGTCTACAACACCTTTATTTGGTACAACTCCACTAGTAGGTACAACTCCATCAATAGGTACAACTCCATCAATAGGTACAACTCCACTAGTAGGTACAACTCCATCAATAGGTACAACTCCATCAATAGGCACAACTCCATCAGTAGGTACAACTCCACTAGTAGGCACAACTCCACCAGTAGGTGTTGTTCAGCCTAAAGTGGCATCAAATCCTTCAAAACCTGTATCGAGCTCGCCATTTGGAAGTATGCAAACAAGCCAATCTCAGAGTCCTCAAGCATCATGATAATATTTATATTTTAGAAACATTTCGAATCTCATTTATATATAAAATATCTTTTTGTTTAAATTTATCATAAAGTGAATTGTGTTGATTTGATGAATATTATGATATAACATCAGAGAATTTATAGAGTGATCGAAACAAAAATGAATTTTTTACGAAATAAGTTGAGATTCAATTTTTCCAAGAAGAATGAAATCGTGTAAAGTATTCAATGTCATCTTTGATGTCACCTGGAACAAACATAAAGTGGTTCCCTAAGACATCCCCTCTTCTAATCCTACCTCTTAATTCACTTGGCATTTCAACAATAATTTGCGTCCTACAATGATCTGGTGAAACCTTTTCAGGATTTTTCACATCGACCAATTCAGCCATTACTTGTCCATCAGCACCAATTCTTGCCATTGTCCATTTTCCTTCTTTTACTTTCCCGCAAATTGCTTTTCCAAGTCCACTTTCGAAATGTGTTTTAATTGATGAATCGGAACAAAGTTTACGTGGAATTGTACAATGTGCAAACGTCATTTGATCGCCGTTGAAGCCTGTTGCGTTGGCCATGAAAACTGGTGACCTTGCAAGAGACTGAAGAATAATCATTGTAACGGCAGAAGAAATATCTCCTTCACACGTCGCTGTAATTCCTTCGTCATTGAATTCAGATACTTCGACACAAGATGTGACCTTATAAGGAAGTATGTCAAAACATCGAATCGTAAATGCATCCAAATTGTTTTTCTTGATTAGTTGTGAAAGTGATGTTTTAACTGATTTGCTATCAAGTATTTTGTTGATAAACTCTTTCATGGATATTTTCTTGGTTTGGATATGGAAAACTTGTGGAAGATGTTCTGCAATGCGCCCAGAACAGATCAGCCATGGAGAAGGCTCTCCGATAATGCCAAGGCGAGGTGGTTTTTGAACAAAACGGGATGATACTGAAGCTGCATTAAGAATTGATTTCAAAGATTTAGCATCGTCGATTGAACAGAAAATTGTGGGTGCGCGTTTTCCTTTCTTATGCTCAAGGTTAAGTCTAGCTGATAACTCACATCCTGAAGCAAAGGAATTTGCTTTGTTATGTGTAAGAATAATTGCTGGACTATGAGGATTTTCCATAGCAACCTTGAGAAATGGTGCTTCAGAACCACCTGTTAAGCAAACACCAAGTAATGGTTCCCCTTTCTTCAGTGGTGCTTCTGATTTCTCGAGAAATATATGGTTTGGCTTGTTAGAAAATAATGGGGATAAGTAGTTTGCAACAGTTTGCTCTGATATTGGAAAATCAGATTTGAAAATACGAAACTTAAGCGTGCTTTGCAACATTATAAAAATGTGAATAAAACGAGCGTTTTTGAACGAAAATAATTAAAAGCTTTACAATAACTAATGAACGGTTTGTTTAGAGAAACGATAAACTTTTTCAAATGTTTAAAAGATGAAAGCTCTTCTTCTAAGAAGAACATATGTTCTGGAATAAAAATTGTCTTTTTTGTTTCTCCTGGTGTTCTTTAGTGCAATATAGGGAAATTTTTTTGCATGTTTAAAAAAAAATTAATTTCTTGAAAAACTTTTTTCCTTAATATATTTTCTTAAGCTTCATAGTTGTCCATCCGTCCATCGATTAAAACAATATACCATGATGATGCATCATCAGAAAGAAAATGGACTTCAAGTGGATCAAAAAGTGACATTTTTTGGCAGCCAACATTGACGGTTTTCACTTTTAAGCGATGATTAAGTTCTTCTTGATTGTGAACCGCTTTGGCCAAACAAGACTTGCACAATACTACGGAGAAAGGCCACCAACTGAAGAGCGCCAAAAACTTGAGAACGAAATCATTCGTCAATGTGTTTCTAGAAATGAAGAAACATGCTTCTGCTTCCATCATGATGACATTAAAATAGTTTACAAACGTTACCTTGCTATTTATTGTATTGCTGGAGTTGAAGAAGATGCTAACGAACTTGAAATCATTTCATTCTTCGATTTCTTCTTCCAAACACTTCGTGATTACTTTGGTGATATCACTGAATTCCATATTCTCTATCACCTTGCTGAAACTTATACAACATTAAACGAAATTGTTATGGACGGAGAAATAGTAGAAACATCAAGAGCTAAAATTATTAGCTACCTTGGTTCTATTTTCGTCTAAGATGGTGGTATGGTTTACAAGTAAATTTTCACAATTTAAACTTTTGATAATTTTATTTCCATTACTGAGCATGTTTCTTGAAACGAATTTAGAATGGTTCACAATTACGAGCTTTAACATATGTTTTTTTTGCAGATCAAACTTTGAGTATTTTTCGGTACAAAATGTTAACATTTAAACAACAATGTGATTTAATATCAAAACTAAACAGAAGTTTTATGACATAATTGGTAATCTTTGGTTTGAGTTTTCTCTTGAAATATGCTTTGATTTTTTACTTCATCTTATATATAATAGGTTCACCTAAAATTGCTTCATGGATGTTGGAATAAGAATTGTTCGAATTATAAATAAATTATCAAAATTTTAAAAAGTTTTTGGAAGTAATAAATATATCTCATTTAAAACAAAGGGAATCTTTAAAATCAAAATGAGATTTTTTATATTCATGAAGGAACTTAAATTAATGACTAAATTTATTTCAACAGAATTAAGTTATTATAAATGTATTTATTAAGAATTTACATCACTTTCAAAATGTTTTCTTTTACAAAAACAGCTGACAATGAAATAGTTCTCAAAAAATTGGTGTTTTTGCTGATTTAATTAATTAAAACAAAAATTTATTTTATTCATTCAATTATTACCCGGAATCAATTTTTGTAGATCGTCTTCATGTCTTTGCGCCAAATACTCGCATGTTCCCTGTGCAATTTCCCTGCACATTTCATCCGGATCGTCCTCAGCCATCGACACCAAAAACTCTCCGATTTCGTCGTTCCCTCTATATTCCTTTAAAGCTCTAACAGCGCAAGACGCGGCGAACAGCAATGCTCTTCTTGCATTCGGTGGTCTGATTCCTCTTAGCACCAAAACGATTTGCAACATATCCTTAGCCATTGCCTCTAATTCGAGGACAGATTCGCCCGCTGCTTCGATGATCACAGCGAGTGTTGTAAGTGCTTGTGAAGCCTCGAGTCCATCTTCTTCTATTATTAACTTATCGAGTTCCAAACTATTAATAATTCCATAGAAGTATATTGACGCACATGGACTGAACTTATTAGATGATGAAACAGCAGTAATTTTGGTGCGCGCGCGGCCCCATCTACGAGTATGTGCTTCTATAAGTGTAACTGTTTGTTTTTCAGGTTTTGGGAGTTCAGACATTTCTGATGCTGCATATGATATAGCAGATAATAATTGAACTTTTCGGCCTAATGAATGAGTACGTTTCTTTTGAAGCTCTCCAACAACCATCTTAGAGACAGGAACTGGAAATGTGGTCATCATTGCAACTAATGCATTACGGCGATTCTCATCAAAATCATCTTGATTATATTCATTATCAACGGTTAATAAAATTGTTAATAATTCCGACCCAAAATGTGTTAGCTCTTGTTGGGTCATCTTCTTAATGATATCTGCGGAAGATGAAATGGCTGTTTGGAATTTCTTGTAACGGTCGACATCATTTTCATCGGTTCGGAAAAGTGCTATGAGTTCGCGCGGATGTAATAACTTCTGATCATCTGTTTTGTCGTCATCATCAATCGCATACGGTATTAGATCATCATCACTTGAGTCACTTAATTGTTCCACATAAGGTGAATCAATATCAACATCTGATGAATCTGAATCACTTTTCGCATCTAATGGGGTACGTGGTGCAAGTTCATTGGAATCTTCTTCTTCTTTAGGATGAAGCTCATCAAATTTTACGGCTTGGTCTGGAATTAAAATTGCTGTAATTCGTTCACCAATTTCTAACCCATAACGTCGAATTTCTGGTGATGATATACTAATATGTGCTGATACACCAGACATAATTAAACTTGTGGCATTACAACTTTTAAGTTGATCTTGTGTAGTTCGAGGTAATAAACGTAATATTGCTATAGATAATTGTCTGTGTAAAGCCGTTGACATTTGTGTAATTAATCGATGTCTGGACCAAATTTCACCACATTTTTCTAGTGCTTCAAGTGTTTTTCCTTGTCCAACTAAAAAATCTATGAGAACGTTAACTGCGTGATCGTTCATAACTTTTTGAGTGAGGAAATGGTAAAGAAGATCTTGAACCCTTTTAATTGATGGATATATTACGGCTAAAACAGATGAAGCCATTTGTTTAGGAGTGTCTTCAAGAAGACTTAAAATAAATGGTGATAATGCAGATGGTGATATTTTTAAAGCTGCTTCTGCAATTTGTGGTGCTGTAAATGAAGCTTTCCAGATATACTTTGTTAAACGTAAAATTGAATATTTGGAAAGTAAAGTTGAATCAAGAGTTTTTATTGATGTTGTAAGTCTATCAAAGAATGAGTTGGTTCGAAGTAATTCAGGAATTGGTGAATCTTTTACATCAGCAAAAGCTGAAGCAACTCTATCTGGAATTGAAAAAATTAAAGCAATAACTTCATTATATATTTCTTCTTCTTGACGTTCTTGTGCAATTTCTATTGTCCTAGAATAAAGTCGTTTTTTAGCCCATTTTTTTAGGTAATCAGCACATATTAATTTTGATTGGTTATTTTTTAAACAAGAAATAATTACATTTAAAACTGGATATTCTGGTGCAAATAACCATAAATCAAAACATTCAAGTCGAATATCAACTGGAAACAATGATCCAAATGTTGGTAAAGTTGAAGTTAAAATTGCTTCAAGATAAGGTTGAAGAAGTGTTTGATCTTCTTTTAAAAAATCTGAAATTTCTCTAGCTAAAATACCTGCTTTTTCCATATTTCTTTTTTCATCTTTAAATTGTGCTATTTTAGTTTTCATATTTTATAATAGATAATTGGTCATATTAAGAGAAAACGTTTATTCTTAACGTCTGTTTCAGAAAGACCATCCAATGAGTGACGACGAAGACATTTATGGTGATGATCCAATGCCAATTCAAAGTCATGCACCTGAAGCTGCACAACTAGAAGAACCTAAAATCGAAAAAATGCCAGAAATAGTAGAAAATGATTTACCAAAATATTCATTTAGAATTAAAAAACTTGATTGGTGGATTACTGATGAAGAAATAAGAAAGCGGTTATCAACCGTGGCAAATGTTGTTGATTTAATAATGTTTCAAAAAGAAACTAATGGAATTTTTGATGGAACATTTGAATGTACTCTTGAAAGTGATTTAAACAAGAAAGAACTTGTAGCCAGACTTCAACAACTTAAATATTCAGATGATGATCAAAACGAATATTCTGTTATTTTTGCTTCAGGTGCTAAACCTACACAAATAATTAATAAAAACCTAAAACCAGCTCCAATGCTTTATGAAGATCCTAAAAACCCAATACCAAAGAATTTATTACCAATTGATACATCTAAAGAACCTACTAAATCTAAAAAATCAGAAGAAGAAAAACGAAGAAAGAAAGAAAAACTACATGATAGAAAACGAGACAGTGATTATCGAAGACGAAGAGATGATAGATATGATTATGATTATGATTCTGACTATGATTATGATTATGATCCAAGAAGTTCAAGAAGAAGCCGTCGCTCAGACTATTATGATCGCGACAGAGATCGTGACCGTGATAGAGATCGTGATCGAGATCGTGATTGGGATCGTGACCGTGATAGGGATAGGGATCGTGATCGTGATAGAGGTGGAGATCGACGTCGTCGTGACGATGATAAGTATCGTGACAAGAGACGTAAATAAATTAATGTATATCGAATGGGTTTTCATTCACACATATCAAAAAAAAAGCTTTTTTAGTAAAAAAGCAAAGACTTCATTTTGTTAAAGTTTGTTTTGATTTTTAGGGCACCCCAAATTAAAGCCAACAGAAAAAATGCTTGGGATGGACCATGAAAAACCAAGGGCGGATGATGTAACAACAATCCCTCCTGATAGTAAATGGAATCTCCTTCCACTTATTTTAAAGACAACTGGTTTAACCAAGTTACAATTAAATTCATTTAATGATTTCATAGACTTTGGATTAACAAGGATTATGAAAGCTAACAGAACAGTTGTCATTTCAGAAACCCCAAGAATTGTGATTCAATATAAAAGTATATATGTAGATAAACCTTATTATCCAAATACACAAAGAAAATTAACACCACAAGCATGTAGATTATCAGCATTAACTTATGCAGCTAATGTATATGTTGATTATGATTATATTACACCAAAAAGTGTTAAGTCAGTTTCAAATATACCAATAGCTAAATTACCAATTATGTTACGTTCAAATCGATGTCATTTATATAATGCTACTAATGAAGAATTTGCCTCAATGGATGAATGTCCTTATGATCCAGGGTGTTATTTTATCATTCGTGGAACAGAACGTGTTGTATTAGTACAAGAACAAGCCCCATATAATCGTATCTTAGTAGAACGAACTGGTAATGATTTTCAAGCTGTATGTAATTCATCAACAGATACCCATAAAACTCGAATTGAATTATTATGGAAGAAAGGCTCACTTACATTACATCATAATATGTTACATGAAGATCTTCCTGTCTTTATAGTTTTTCGTGCCTTAGGAGTTGTTAGTGATCAAGAAATAATGCAAATCATTGATCCGACAGGCAACATAACCGATTTACTAATGAATAGTTTACAAGAAAGTATCCGTTTAGAAATTAATACACAAGATCAAGCATTAGCATTTATTGATAAACGATTACGTAATCAACAAATCACTGGTATATTTGCTACCAAAGAAGAACGAGCATTACCTAATTATAAAGCTCGTGAATTTTTACGTACGATGTTTGCAGCACATATTCAATCAACACTTACTGAGTTTCATAAGAAAGCAATTTTCTTTGGGTTAATGGTTCGATGGCTTTTATTAGCTACAAAAGATAAAACTATTTGTGACTCACGCGATTTCTTTGGTAACAAACGCTTAGAGTTAGCAGGCGAATTAGTTGATTTATTATTTGAAGATTTATTTAAAGTTTTTAATTTAAACATCCAAAAATCAATGAAGAAATATATGAGTCGTTCGAAAGCGCCTGACATTACAACAGTTAATACATTTATGCGACAAAAATTAATCACAGATGGATTAAATGCAGCAATATCATCAGGCAATTGGAACATTACTCGATTTAAAATGATGAGAGCAGGTGTATCACAACCATTAGCACGATTATCATATTTAAACTTCATGTCAATGATCACACGAATTTCATCACATTTCGAAAAAACTCAAAAAGTATCAGGAGCACGATCTTTATATCCGTCACAATTCGGCTTCATTTGCCCATCAGATACACCAGAAGGAGCACAATGTGGACTTGTTAAAAACTTTTCATTAACAGCACATGTAACAGTTTTCTCAGATCCTATGTCAGTTAAGAGAACATTATTTAACATTGGTGTCGAAGATATTAATTTATTTACTGGAGAAGAAATATCTTCGAATTATATAGTGTTATTAAATGGTGAACCAATAGGAATAACATCAGAACCAGAAACAATATGTAAACGATTTAGAAATGCACGAAGACATCATTGGTTTGATCGATTTACAGCTATATGGATTTCACCACCTAAAAAAGCTATTTTCATATCAACAGAAGCAGGAAGAGTATGTCGACCATTAATTATAGTTGAGAATCGAAAGAGTAAATTAACAAAAGAAATGATCAATTTAATACATGATAACAAATTATCATTTGAAACATTATTAGATAAAGGAATTATTGAATATATTGACGTTAATGAACAACATGATACATTAATTGCATTTGAAGAACAACAATTAGAAACTGATGATTTTACACATATGGAAATAGATAATGCACAAATCTTAGGCATATGTGCAGGTGTTATTCCATGTCCACATCATAATCAATCGCCAAGAAATACATATCAATGTGCTATGGGTAAACAAGCAGTTGGACCTTCTGCATTAAACATCTTTAATCGTACAGATAAGTCGTCATATTTCTTATGTTATCCACAACAACCTATGGTTCAAACGCGTACTATACGTTTATCCAAATATAATGAAATGCCATGTGGCCAAAGTGCGATGGTTGCAATTATGTCATATTCAGGACATGATATTGAAGATGCTTTAGTCATGAACAAAGCATCATTAGATCGAGGCTTTGGACGACGTTATTATTTATCCAAGATTGACATCATCTTAAAACATTATGATGATGATCGTTATGATCGAATTGCTACATTACAAGAAGACCCTTCAATTGATCGTAAGAAACCAGACTTATGTTTATTAGATGATGATGGTCTTGTTAAAGCAGGTGTTGAAATCGAAGAAGGACAAGTATACGCAAATAAATATGTCCCATCAACAGTTAAATATAAAGAATCACGTCAAAGATATAACCAACCTTATCCAGTAATGATCCATAATGTAATCCAAGCAAGTACTGAATACGGGCCAATATATACAATCAAAACTCGAGACTTTAGACGCCCTGAATATGGTGATAAGTTTTCATCACGACATGGACAAAAAGGTACTATAGGTCTCATCGTCGAACAAGAAGATATGCCTTATACTGAAACAGGTATTTATCCCGACATCATTATGAATCCGCATGGTTTCCCTTCGAGAATGACTGTTGGTAAGATGATCGAATTAATATCAGGTAAAGTCGGATTGTTCAAAGGTAAATTCGGTAATGGTACTGCATTTAGTAGTGATCGTGTACAAGATATATTCGATGATTTAGCAGAAGCAGGTTATAGTTATAGTGGAAAAGAATTATTAATGAGCGGTATCACTGGTGAACCAATCGAAGCGTATATATTCTTCGGACCTGTGTTTTATCAATCGTTGAAACATATGGTGAAGGATAAGATACAAGCAAGAGCAACAGGAAGAACGACAATGTTAACAAGACAACCAACACAAGGAAGATCTAAAAAAGGAGGAATGAGATTGGGCGAAATGGAAAGAGATTGTTTGATAGGTTACGGAGCGGCAAGTATAATATACGAGAGAATGCTGCTGTCGAGCGACGTGTACGAGGCGTCGGTGTGCGAGCACTGCGGACTCATTGGATACGACGGATTCTGCCAGGAATGCAAAACGAAGAAATACATGAAAACAGTCAGAATGCCGTACGCTTGCAAGCTGCTGTTCCAGGAATTGATGAGTATGGGAATAGCGCCGAGAATTAAGTTATCTGATTTATAAAGAAAATTTATTACATTATTTAGAAGTTTAAAGAAGCAGAGAAACTTTAATATAAATACGGAGAAATGTATGAGAAATATATAATGATCCTGCACAAGAAGATATTAATTTTTACATTTGCACTAAAATGATAATTATCTTAAATGATAGACTGTTCAAAAAAGTGAGTGAAACACAATGATATTAATTAACATTTATTAATGATGTTATTTTGATATATCTGTCGCAAATATTCCTCTTTACAAGACATTCTTATCACGGTAGACAGTCTATCGTGAGATATACAGTTTTTCATGGATTCTTAATAAATTATATTTAATGAATAATAACTTGGTATTCAATAAAATTTAAAAGAATATTATAAACAGCAAAGTATTAATGATTTTATTTATATATTTAATATTTTTAATTAGATAATTTCTCATATTAAATATTACCCATAAATGAAGAAAATATATGTTTTTAAATTTAAGTAAAAGAATGAAAATTTTTATCTATCAAAAAATAATTTGTTATCCTCTTTGGTCGTTTTATATTTTAATTTACATTTATCATTAATAAAAATATAATTTTAACCTTAAAAACGCATAATTCGATGTTTCAGCGTATAAATATTTTTTATTTATAACCATCACTAAAAATACAACAACTCAGAACAAGCTCTTGAGTGTCTCCAGGAACTTACCGCCGACTGGCTCCACTCCGTACGGTGTTTCCATCAACTTCTTCCTCGGCGCCAGCGAGTTCCTTACGAAGTTTGTGTATTCGGGCGTTTCGTTGAGTATTTCCTTAATTTCCTTTGAGCTTTTTGCCTTTTCGATGAAAGTGTCGATGACTCTAAAGCAAAAGCAGCTGAAAATTCGATTTGTTCGATCGTTTGCGTAATCGATCATTAGCTGAAGAAGGTTTAATGTGATTTGCACCGAAAATTCGTTATCTTCGAGGCCCGTTTTAATGAAGTCGATTATTGAGTCATGAAGTAATGTTGAATCGCGGAACTTCAAGAAAATGCTTATAATGATTTGTAAAATTGATTTTTGTTTGATGGTTTCAAGCGTTTGTGGATATAAACGCATCATCTTACTAATAAACTCAATAATACTAACATGATATTCACATAAATGTTCAAAGGGTTCAATGATAATGTTAATGGCTTTCTCATATAGATGTTGATACATGAATTGTGAAGTGACAGAGGAAGTGAGCGCGTTAACGGTCTTCCACTTAGAGTTAAGAAGAAGAGTAGGCGAAAAAGTTGGCTCTTTAGCAAGAACAAGGACAAAAGACTCGGTCTCGAAGGAGCTACGAAGGGTGGAGTTTTCGGAACATGTGGAAGAAAGTTTGTAAAGACAAAAAAGATTTACAAATTTCTTATCTTTAAGAAAATTGGGATCGGTTGGTACATATGAATAATCAGCAGAGTTAAACTCACGAAGAATATACTCAGAAAGACCAATTTGATCAAGCCAAACATGGGCATTTGTAAAACGTGGTTCAGCAGAACATATGGTTTGAAATAAATTAAAAACTGCAGAGTTGTCGCAATGCTGAAGAAGCCGATAAATAAAACCGAAGTTCTCAAATGCTACTTCAGGAAACGCAATAAAACATGATAAAGTGATCGATGCAATACGACCAATTACAACATCTGAAGTTGTGGCATTAGATAGCAAGCTAGAAACCAAGTCACGGTAATAATAGTTGTCAAACATTGCACCAAGAATATCTGGATTATTTGATAATAAAATTGAATAAGAAATAATAGAAACCTTGCTTTCTTCTTCGGAGAGAGCAAGTTTTAAAAGAGTTTTGGAATTTTTTTGAAGATATTTGATTAATGGAGGATATTTTGTTAAAACAGCTTTAGGAATGTAATCAATTGAAAGGACGTCGTCAAGCCGCGTTGATGGGTTTTGAACTATGCTTTGAATTTCGTTGATGACTGAGTTCTGATAGAGCATTAAATGCTTGACGTCAAACGACGGTTTTTGAGGTGGGTGCAAAGAATATAACCGTCAAGAATCCCACTTTTGATAAAACTTTGAATGTGTATCAACACTTTCAGGCAGAAAATAGATATTTCACAAATGGCACAGATATCAGCTAATGTAGAATAAGAAAAATGCCTTCATGGCTTTGTGCCAACTCAAAACACCATTGGCAAGTTAAATAATATAAATATAGAGTAGTTAATACAGTTCACACTAAGTTCTTTTAATTATACTTCATTATAATATATATTATGACTTAAATAAATATTTTTAAAATATTAATTATTTAGTTAAAAAATGCGTTTCTTCTTGTAATTATGAAATATATTTATTTAAAGAAAATGATGAAATAATTATAAATGAAAATCTTTATGAGTTAATAGGAGCATTAATTTATTTTTCATCAAATGTTTAAAGAAAGCATTTGTTATTTCATTTTAAATTGATGTATATGCTTACAGTTAGTATAAAAAGCGGTGATGATATAAAACATGTTTCCTACATCTGTAATATATTTATAATTTTCCGAAGTTTGTTAGAACTGTTGTTTATAATAATAATTTTATGTTTCTACCATTGCTTATATAGATATCACATATATTTTTGTGATGAAATATTTAAATTGACTTTCTTTACTATTGATACTATTGTTCATTTAAAACTTTTTTCTTTTTTCTTGTTACATATTATCAACTATGATATTAACGCCAAATGAAAACATACAAAAAATGGTTATTCATTTCCAATTACTCAATCGCTTTGGCGTTCTGCTCTTTTAATGTGCCAAACACATTTTGCATTAATCCAAAAATTGATGAATTAAATAAACAAAGAAATTGGACAAAAATGTTTACTAGCAACACTTTTTACCACCGGCCCCTTGGTTATTATTTTTATCATTGATATCAATAGTGTTTTTTTTCTCAGTTACTGTCGAGTTGATTTCGTTATAATATTTTGCGGCTTCTTGAAAAAGTTCTTTAACACCAAAACCAGAACATGCTGAAGTTAAAAGATGTATACAAGCACCATATCGTTGGAGATATTCGTTTCCTTTTTCAACGCATTCGGTTTGTTGTTCTTGTGTAAGTAAATCTGATTTTGTTGTAACCAAAAAAATCTTACATTCAGGAACACTGTTTCTTACTCTATTGACCCACTCTTCAATTGTGTTGTCCCGCTCGTGATCATAACATACAAAAGCAACGTTTGAATCACGATAAAACATTTGAGAAATAGATTGGAACTTTTCTTGCCCTGCTGTATCCCATATTTGAAGGTTGACCTTAGCACCATCATCTAATGTGATTGTTGCAGTACATGAAGCTGGAGCAACTGTTGATAATTCTTGGTTTTCAAACGGGTTATCAAAAAATGCACTAATAAGTGACGTTTTTCCGACGCCAGAGGAACCAACTAAAATGACTTTTAAAGAAGCCTTTCCTTCGTCTTTGTATGCCATTTTAGCTCAAACTGTCTTTAACCGCAATTTCAACACAAAAAAAAAATACAGGCGAATTCAAAAATATTTCCTCAAAAATGAGTGAAATGACCCCTCCTCTTTAATGTGAGCCTATGCTTCCTAGCTACTACTTTTAAGATTGCAAAAATGTAATATTTAACAGAAAATGAATATAAAAAATTTCAAATATAATAAGTAAATCGCAATGACTTTGCTTCGAAAATATGATCACTAATATCTTCGCATTAAAAAGTATACGTTGGAACTAAATCAAAAACATTATGATAAGATTTTAATTCATTGATCTTCTAAATAATTAATACAGGTCTTATATCATGGGACACACCTTTGCAAGTGGCAAATGTTGTTCGTAAAACTCATTTTTTTTCTTTTTTTTTTTTTTATTTATCTTATTATAAACAATAAAATCGAAGATTTTTTAAACGTACAAAATTAATGGAAAATGGCGAATCCGTAGATATTAATGACTGGGAATCATTTTGTTCCGATTTATTACAAAAGGAGAATGATTGCTTACCTATTTTAATTAATTTTGGCGGATTTTCATATTATCAATGCGGAAATAAATTTGTTGATCATAATTCAATTTTATATCAAACTTTTAATTCATGGAACCAAATTGCTGTTTCAAGGGCAAAAAGAAAAGCAGAAGATTTAAATAATTTAATAATATATGATTTTATAATTTTAAAAATCACAATAAAAAAATGGAAAAATAGATATAACTCGAAAATAAATTCGATAGTTAAGTACAATTTTAACATCTGGAAGAATTTTACAAAAATTCGTAGATCACAAAAAGAAAAATTTCAACTCAAACTTATTAAAGCTATTAACTATTGGAGATGTACATCCCTTCAAAGCAGTCTTAAACGTAAAATCGACAAACACATTTGTGAAATTGCATTCAATCAATGGATCCATCAAATGAACAATCAAAAACTTTTTTTTCGCGCTTCCCAAAAATCCAAACGTATTTGTAAGCGCCATTTTTTTCATTTATGGAAACAAAAACTTCGTAATCGCATTCTAAATAAATCTCGTCTAAAAGTTATTCAATCGCATAATTTGATTTCATTAACATCTTCATTTGAACAATGGAAAATACTTTTTATTCATCGAACAAGAAAAATTCCAAAGAACACACGAATGCTTAATCGATACTTTGTTCAATGGAAAGAACAATTCGATAAAGAACGAATTTTAACTATATCAGCATCGACAATAATGAAAAACCAAAACTTTCGAATTCTAATGAAAACATTTAACAAAATGAAACGAAAATATAAAATCATTTTGCGGAAAAGAGAACAAAAGTTAATTCATCGCTGGGAATTCATTGTCAAAATGAAAATGAAATATGATGAACTAATACACAAACGCGAAATAATACTACAAAAACAATTTTTTGTTATTTTTAAAGAGTTTATTCTAATCAAAGAAATGGAAACTAAAAAAACATATTTTAATATTTGGAGACTTTATGTCCAAAGAAGTCGACAAAAAAGCGAATGTATAATGATATGTTCATCACTTAAACTTTCTCGTTGTTTTTCGAAATGGAAAATCGAATGGGAAAATTATGTTGAGCGAAATGAAATTAATTATATAAAATCTAAAGTTGTGAATAAGTGTTTAAAGCGTTGGACATTCAAAACATGGCATAAAAGAACAATTATTTGTATCAGAAGAAATAATATGAAAGCGATAATATTTCGAAGACATAAAATTCAACAAAATGTTTTTAATGAATGGAGAAATTATATTCAAATGAATAACATAAAAGCAAATGAATATTATCGAAAAATAACTTTGAAGAGATATTTTTGTGCTTTTTATAATGCTACTTATGTGGTGCCAAAGCAAAAAGAGGCAATAGCGGAAAAGTTCCATGATACTGTGCTGATGCAAAGATATTTTAATAGATTAAAAAAGGCAACTGTGCATCAGTGTGATCAGAATTACCAAGACATAATATTCTTACTTAATAACTCGTTTGATCTCCAAAAAATCAAAAGAGTTAATTAAGAACTTTTTGTAATGTATGAATAAAATTATAACAAAATAATTATTTTTTTTAGATTGTTTGAATAGTTTTATTAGGAATGATATGAAACCTATAAGCGAACAGATAATATAAAACATAATCTTTGTATTTTATCTGATTTTCGATAAGCAATTTGAAACATTCCATTCAAAAGAATTTATAATAAAATTTCACATGGATTATTTATGCTTTATAAAACTCTTTTTGTGCTTTGAAGCAACCAAGAATAACTCATGCCGTCAATTCACCTTTATTAAAAATATTATCCTGAAAACAGTCATTTTGAGGGAGTTATGGATGGGTTACAACTTCAAATCTCCAAAAAGCGATTATTAATAATCATTTGAAACGTAAACAGCACAAATTATTGACTATAGACTGCAATGAAAAACCTGTAGACCAACACCTTATTATATCCTATGCCTACACTGTAGCATTATCCACAGAGAACATATTTAGCAATATATACCCAACAAATTTTTTTTGTCTTAATTTTGTGATTCCTTTTTTTCACTCACTTCACTATGGAGAACGTTAGCACAAAAATACAATTTTTTGAATGGTATTTCTGTTAAAAACGATCAAATGTAGTTCCCGTTTTAATTAATTCATGTTTTTGTGAATGAACATATGTTAAAATTTCTATTTGCGAACAAACTCTATAAAAATTTATGATTTATTTACAATTTTGTTGTTGGTCTACAGCTTTTTCACGGCAGTCTATATACATTTCTTTTTGTATTTTGTTAATGCTTAATTCGGCATTAAGTTATCTTCAAGCATATCACTAGTTACTTGTGGATAGTACTGTGATCCTTAGTATGCTTGTTCTTCATTAAAATAAGGATTATTATAATTGTTCATTGGATCTGTTGGAATAGTTATAACAGAAGCACCATTTGACATCCGTTTATTAGCTCTTTCATTGGATTCTTCTGATGGATCAGGACAGCAGCAACATCCATATTCTTCACTCGTACATCGAAAGTATGGCGTCTGGCAGCAACAGGATGGCTTTCCACAAAAAAGGCAGTTGACTGAAAAATAACAGCAAGATTTTGGATTGCAAAATAATATTTGGAAATTATTTAATACAGCACTTATGATTGCATCTTTAAAAGGTTATACAGAAATTGTTAAATTACTTCTTGAACATAAAGGAATAGATATTAATGCCAAAAACATTTATTTGTTTTATTTAAAGTTTATTATAATAATTTGGCATTTCAAAATAATATTTGGAAATTATTTAAATTATTTTGGACAGCACTTATGTACGCATCTAAACACGGTCATATAGAAATAGTTAAATTACTTCGTGAACAAGAAGGAATTGATGTTAATACCTAAAATATTTATTTGTTTTATTTTTGATTTATTTTAATATTTCTAAATAATATTTGGAAATTCTTCAAATTATTTAGAACGGTACATATTTTAGCATCTGAAAGAGTTCATACAAAAATAGCTAAGCTACTTCTTGAGCAAAAAGGAATTGATATCATTATCAAAAATTTTTATTTGTTTTATTATAAAAATCTAAACTATCACTAATTAAAATATCAATTAAGAAGTACCAACAAATTTGTGTTTCATTAATAAATTAATAAAAATGAATTTTGAGAGAAATAAAATTTTCTGTCCAAAAATTAAAAAAAATTCTTCGATACAAACAGCTAAGAATAACTAATTAAAAATCGAAAACAAGAAAAAAAAAATCAAAAGCTTTATTATGTTAAGAAACAACTTCTTATAAAGCGACCTCATTTCTCACCTCATCGAAATAAGGATGATTTAGTGCCTCGTCTGCCGTGATTCTCTCTTCGTGATCGAATCTCAAACACTTTGCGATCAAATCCAGCGCCTCGTTCGACGCCAAATGTTCGCAATTTTTTGGGATGAAAGATGACCATTTTTTGCCCCTTGTTTGCGGTATTTCCATGTCTGGCGGAAGTTCTATTCCATATTTATTAATATATTTATTAAATGAGTCGACTCCTAAAACTGATACAATTTTCGTAACCATATCAAAGTCATCTGATCCTTTAAAAAATGGCATCTTTTTAAAGACAATGCTGGCCATAGTGACTCCAAAACTCCAAATATCAATCGAATAATCATAATATTGATAATCGACCAAAAGTTCAATCGACTTAAAATGACGAGATGCAACATGAATGTTATATTTTGACCCGGGATGATAAAATTCGGCAAGCCCCCAATCAATAAGACGAAGTTTTTTATTTTGTCGATCATACATTACGTTTTGGGGTTTGACATCTCGATGCATAATACCATGGGAATGAGCATATTGAAGTGCTTTCATGATGTTAAAGAGATAGAATTTCACTTCATGGTCTGTAAATGACTGGAGAAGTTCATTAAGTTCAACATTATCAACATACTCAAAAATAAATGTAAATTGTCTGGTCGAAGGGTTTTGAACAATATCAAAGAGACGAACAATATTTGGGCCACCATTGATATTAAGTAAAATTTTGGCTTCACGATTGTATTTTTGGGAACGAACTGGTTTCATTACTTTCATGGCTACCATATCATCTCCTTTATAGCCAATAAAAACATCGCTGTATTTACCACTGCCTATCCATTCTGAAATTTCATACTCATCTGGTGATGAAACAGGAATTTCCCAATGTTCGGAGTCCCACCATTCTGGGCCGAGCTTTTGGTTGACATCGCTGTAGACTTTACTAACAGTTTCTATTTTGTATTGAGGGTTTGGTCTCTGGATCGCTCGTCCTTTCGACATTGGCGGCCGTTTATATATATTCCAGAAAAAAAATGAAATCTCTTCCACGAAATATTTCGTTTTAAATATATAATAAATTCATGTAAGAAACGCCCTTCTTGCTTCAAGTATTAAAGAAAGTTTTTGTACCAGCGTCATATAAAAACTCAATCTTTTATTATTCTAATAATGATTTATATTCTTTATTGAAAACTATGTGCAATCACAACTACTGCACCTCAGACACAAATATCTGCCTAAATTTTAATGTTTGCTTAAAATTTAATCTCAACCTATATTTTCATTTTGATATTAACTATTGTGTTAACTGCACTATGCTTAGAACCTAATATATAACTTTGTAAAGCAATCACTTTTGGGTTCTACATTCTTCAAATTAATCATTAAGATCAAAAATAAGTACTATTTAGTAAGTTCTACTACTAATTTTAAATTACATGTATTCTGTTTGAAAATGAAAACCCAAAATAATTGAAATTTTGGGATAATTTTTGTTTTTCAAATGAGCAATTTCATATATCTTATTAACCTTGTTTACTAACTATTAAAGTTTTCAAACAATTTATTGTTTACTGTTTTTGCTTCTTCTTTGTGTATTGCGTTTTCAAAAATATTTTTTTATTCGAAGAGAAATTTGAACAAAATGTTTATCGTCTCACTGAATTTTTCAGTACAAGAGATCGTTTCCCACACAATATTGTGAAGCTATTCAATTCATCTTTTATTTGAAAGCAAATTACGGTTTTGTATTAACAAACAAACAAGAAAATTTTCTTGAGCAGTAAAATGATTAGTCTTCATCAGGCATAAATGATGTTATTTGGTTATATAGCAACAAGTATGCCTCTTTGTCCAAGTATTCTTTATCTGCCAACTTCACCACTCTATCATCATCGAATAGCATCCATGTTCCGTCGAATCTCCTTCCGTAACACAAATAATGTCCTCCTTCCGGTGATTTACCAATGTGTTCCACAATTGCGGACAATTGATATTTTATTGGCACTTTATCCATTGGCCTTTCCAGGACAAGTATTTCAGGGTATTCGACTTCGTCGAACAGTTTTATTGATCTGTCTACAAAAGGGTCATATGCAAATCGTTTTAACCCGAATATTATAGACTTTGGGAATGACAAAAAAGTTGTCTTTTTTGAAATACTATTAGTTATTATTTCTTCAGCTACAAATGCATCAATACATTCATAAAGTGTTTTATGCCCTTGAATTGGAAGAGGAATAACTAAATGAGATTCTTTCGAAACAGTACGAGAACGACCATTTTCTAATGTATCTGAACGTACCATTGTAACAAAAATATCTGTGAATGGTGATTGCTCGCCTTGCGTTTCTTGTAGCACAATGTTACGGCGGTTAGTGCCGGCGGTTTTCCAGGGACCGTTATTTGATGCCTTTTCATCTTCTGGCGCAAGACTCATCAGAGAAAGAACCTCTTCGTGAAGGAGATTGAGAAAATAAAGAAGAAATTGGATGGCATCTTCTTGAAGAAGTGGTTTGCGCTTACTACTAAATATACCAAACACTTTATCAAGTACATTAAGATTGGTAGGAAATGCCATCTTGGTGATTGACAAGGATTTTAGTGAGGGTGTGGCACCATCAGATGTGGTAGAATCGGAAAATTGAAAGTTACTTAGGAAATCACAAAGAGCATTCCAGGCTGGGGTAAGCTCACGTTGTCGAGGTGAAAAAAGCGGACGGTTTTGTTTCATAAAATAAGCAAAGCTTAGGAAATTTGGTGAGGCAAATAAAAGTTGTATTGAAGAATTTGCAAAACACATTAGTTTTTCGTTAGTAAGGCCACGCGGCTGGATGATCATATTTGTTGTTATAAATTTTCTTTCAACTAATTTGGTTGCAAATTCAGTTTCAAAATTCTTTACATTTTCTTCCATCAAATCAATGTACCGAAGTGAAATATCATCTGGATACTTTACTTTGTTGGAAATTGATACCCATTTTGGTTCTGTTCCAAGATGAAGCATTTCTTGATGATTTTGGGCAGTGGTCTTAGGCCGACTTTTTGAAAGAATTATTAAAAAATGTCGACTTAATTCAAAAAGTTCAATTTCCTATGCCAACACTTATTAAGAGCAAAGATCTTTACTTATTTTATTAATTTGATGTTTTAAAATTTTTGAAATATTTAAAACAACACTTGTAATTACATTTGAATAGGTTATGCATAAATAATCAAATTATTTTATAAATCAGAAGAATCTTCAGTGTTAATTGTTACGATCAAAATCACCAAATCATTTGATAAGAAAACATGTCCGCTGTCGTGAAAATATTAATAAAAGGTGTTCATCTAAGATATTTAGACACTTTTGGTAGCGATTATTTAACATTTCTTAACAAAAATCCCCTAGATTGCTGACCTCAACAAAAACATCCATACGAATACTGTTGTATAAGACATTAAAGCCAAATAGTTGCTTTTCAATAATTTTGGAGAAATTCAGAATTAAACGGAAGCTCATTTCAAATATACAAATGTTTATTTCTATCGTTTCACTCCACATTCATTGAATTTTGCATTTCGATTTTTTCTCTGGTAACTCGGTCCATTTTGGCAACGGTGCCTTAAAATCAAACTCATCTGACTGGTAATGACAAGAATGTAAGTATATACCAAAAGAAACTGCCGGGTTCTCATCTTCAAATGTCGTATCTGGTGGCCATAGACCTCTTTTTTTAGCCTCTTCTAGTGCCTTTTTCTCATCACTACTTAGCACAGGCTCTTTTCCGCCATATTTTACGTCATTAGAAATTGGATAACCTAAATATGACAAATGTACTCGAATTTGATGCGTTCGGCCTGTTATAGGATGACATTCAACAATGCTTTCGCTTCCATTAGTTGAAATTAACTTAAACAAAGTCAAACTTTCTTTACCACCTTCTCCACATTCTCGAAGAGATCTATTAACAGATGATTCCCTGATTGGGGCATATACTTTAGTTTCGCCAGCAGGAAATGACCCGATAACACGTGCAATATATGTTTTATGGATTTTCTTTGAAAGAAGCATTTGGCCAAAATGACGCGCACTGGTTTCGCTCTTCGCAAAAACAACAATACCAGATGTAACCTTATCAAGGCGATGGACTGGATGATATTGCGGATCAACCATATTGATGAGTGAGTTGTAATAATAACCACCAGTTGAATAAACTGGAAGTGATGAAGGTTTATGATATGCTACATAATCTGCAGTTTCCCCAAGCTTTTCAATCGGTAGGTTATATATAGGGGATTCGCGGCGGAGAATAGTATGTTCAATAAAATCGCGATTCTGTATGATATAATCAATAGTGATATGATGTTTGTTCACTGTTATGTAACCACTTTGAATACGTTCTACTAGAGTTGAATGGCTCCAATGCTTGAATTCGTGTTCAAATACATCAATTAACGGTTTGCCAATCCAGCGAGCTTTTGCTGAGCAATGGAATGTGTAAAGATAAGGTTTAATAAATCGGAAAGGACCAATAACTATTGGTTCGATTGTGTTGACTAAGTGTGGTTTTAATTCTTCTTTTTCTTCCTCATCTTCAAACATTTGTGTGAAATAAACGGCCGCCTTATTGAAAATTATACAAAAAAAGAATTTCCAAAAGATTTTAATTAATTAAGAATTTTATACCTGTTTGTAATTTTAATTAGTTGAGGTTTTACCATGCTTATTTATATATTTTGTGTACATCATTTTTGATTATGTTGAGATAGATATTGATTAATAACGGTGCAGAAGAAATTGTTAAAATCTTAGCATTTTATATTCACCTTTTCAACCTTGTAAGCAATGTGAATGATTAAAAATCAAAACTAATTTAGACAATTCTTTAGATGAATTTGGGTGTTACTCTTCAGGAAATAAGATTTAATGATAAAGATTTATAAATATTTTAAAGTGGCAATCAAATTAGGCTGAAAATGAAAAATAAAAATAATTATTTATCCCAAAATAATAATTGTCAAATAAAACATTTTAATCAGAATACTCAAACCATACACTTCTTCTTCAAGACACCAATAGTATTTTATTTAAGAGTGGATAATAAATCATTTATTTCTAACAAATTGATTTTACGAATTTGACAATTTTTTATGCTCAGCAATTATCTTACTTGATTTTCATATCAAGATTGTTTTTCAGAGTTCTAATATTTTTTTTTCAATACTAAAACGCACGTTTTAGCCAAGCTTCTTTTGATAAGCCAATTATGCAAATATTTATACCATTCAATTTTGTGTATTAAACAGAAAATTTCAGTGTATGAGATAACCGCTAATTTCAATGTCATCCTGGGCTTGCCTTCCTCCTTTTATAGGAAAGTATAATCTCGGTCACACACTGGGGAAGGGCTCTTTCAGTCTCGTTAAAGAAGGGCAAGATATTGAAACCCACACCAAATACGCCGTCAAAATAATACCAAAAGCTAACATGAATACTGCAGCAGATATCGAACGTTTTGAACGAGAAGTACGTGTCGTTCTTAATATGGATCATCCAGGCATTATCAAAATCTATGACTTCCTTCTTGATTCCTCCTTTTTTTATTTAATAATGGAATTATGTAAAGGTGATACACTTATGACCAAATTATCACAACCTGGACTGATCAACGAAGAATCAGCCAAACATATTTTCAAACAGATCCTTGATACTGTCAAATATATCCATGCACAAGGAATAGCTCATAGAGACCTTAAACCAGAAAATGTATTAATGGATCCCAACGGTAACATCAAAATCATAGATTTTGGCTTCTCACGGTTTGCAAATCCAGGTCAAATGTGTGCAACTCCATGCGGATCGCCAGCTTATGCTGCTCCAGAAATCATTGATGGACAATCCTATGATGGCCGAGCTGCTGACATGTGGAGTTGTGGCGTCATATTGTATTGTTTAGTCACAGGTGAATTACCATGGCGAGGAACAAACCAAGTTGTTATATTCAAACAGATCAAAAGCGGCATTTATGAAATCCCAGACCACATATCCATGTTTTGTCGCGATCTTATCACAAAATTATTAAATCCAGATTCAGTCTCCAGATTGTCCGCAACCGAAGCATATGGTCACCCATGGCTTGACGGCGTGGAAGCTAAGTGGGATACTGGAAATTCGGCGGCAATCAAACCTGCAATCACAGAAAGAACATTTGTCCGGCTCTTAAGCAACTCAAATGAGCAGCAAACAGCTGCACCAATTGCAAGCCCCCGGACTATACTGAAACAGATGGGAACGAGAATGAATAGAACAAGAACAACAAGTAATGCATCGAAGGGATCTTTCTCGTTCGGAGCTAAAACGCCATCCCCAATGGGATCCGGAATGATGCGCTTCGGAGGAAGCATTGTAAGGGACTCCAGTGGAATTGTTCGGAGAAATAGCTTTATAAAGAACTAGCACATTTTAGTTAATAAAATCTGAAATTCTTAAACACAAAAAATAATCGTTTTGTGAACACATTCAAAATAAAAATAATTTTAGCTTTTTGACAACTTGATTTGAATGAACTTCTGTGGTTTTCAACGCAGAAATTCCAGAACGTTTGTCACTTTTCTGGATCGACATTTTAAAATTGAATACTATTCAATTTTTCCTGACAGGTCAACAGCTTTCAAAGGTCAAATTTGACATTGAATCACTTAAACGATAAAAAATTTGAATGTTAAACGTTCCAAATATGAACGAGTCATCGCATCAACCAAGAGATGTTTTGAATTAAGCTAAATCGTATATTTATTGCAAAATTCAATTCATGATATCGCTTGTGTGAAATGAATAAATTCAGCAAAAAAATATTCACTTATCATTGTAAATTGAATTTTTAGATTTAGAACATAAATATAATTTATAATCAAAATTTGAAATATAATTATCAGTTGATTATTAACTTGATATAAATCAGTATCTTTATACATGTATAAAAATTCTTTGAATATTATTTAAAGTTTAAAAAGAATATTTTAAAATGATTTTTTATGAAAATAAAAAATAAAAAATAAATAAATAAGGAAAAAATGATTAAAATTTGATATTAAAGATGATTTTATGCTTAATTCTAATTTTTTGAATTAATTATCAATAATTAGAATATTTCATTTAAAATCAAAAATTAAGCAAAATGATCACAAAAACAGATGAAAGACATTTAACATTGGGCTTCTAACGAACACGTTTAATTTTTGGGTGCTGACCACATAATGACAGTTCATTAGATTCATTTTGCTAATAAAATTTCATCATCATCAAAGAATTAATTATCTTTTTACTCATCATCATCGTCCTTCTTCTTTTCGTCAGGCTTCAACTTAATCAGATCGTCAATTCTCAAAATAGTAATTGCAGCTTCTGTTGCGAATTGTATTGACTTAACCTTTGACATTGCCGGCTCCAACACACCGTCCTTGAATCCGTCTCTAATTTTATTTTCGACCAAATCCAAAGCAGCGAAACATTTTTCACCATTTTCTTGTGCTTTGTAATGTGCAGCCCTTAACTTTGCGACTAATTCGATTGAATCCAATGCCGCGTTATTTGCTAAAATCTTTGGAATGACCAACAATGCTTCAGCGAACTTAAGGATTGCGATTTGTTCTTTTCCTTCGTAATTCATTGCAGCCTTTGATAAGTACACTGATAAACCTGCTTCGACTGCGCCGCCGCCGGATGTCACGTGATGTGACTCGACGACTCTTTTGATTGCGTTTAATGCATCTCTTAATGTACGATTAGCTTCATCTAATGTATATGTGTTTGGTCCACGTAAGACAATTGACGCTGAGTTCTCTGCTGCTGCTTCACGGATGACAATCATTTCGTTATCGCCAATTGGCACTTGTTCAACGCACTTGCAACGTCCAAGCCATGATGGATCAAACTTAGTGTTTCCTTCAGCATCAACAACTTCTTTAATGATCGTCGCACCGGTGGCACGCGCAACAGCGGCAATTTCGCCATCGGAAACATGACGAATGCCGATGATGCCGTTTCGAATCATAGGCTTTAACGACGCTTCGTCAATTGTCTTCGATGTGATAATGACATTGGCTCCGGCAGAGATAATTGCATCAACAATCTTCCTGCATTGCTCGACTTCTTCATGCTGGATTTGGTTGAGCTTGGATGCATCTTTAAGTCGGAATTGAACACCCATTGGTAATCGCGTTCGTGATAAACTTAAATCCAATACTGCAATTTTGACATCTTCAACTTTGCGTGGCATTGCTTCGGCTGAACGTGTGGCATTGATTGCAAGACCATTTGATATTAATGAGGATTCTGGTAATGACTTACCAAGGGATTTGACAATGTTGATCTTGGAGACTGGACATTTGTTGGTTTTGCCTTTAACACATAAGCACGCATCTACAACAATGTTGGCAAAGAAATCAGAATATGCATGAAGGATTTTGGACGACATGGAGGTTTTGGCTACATTGAGAAGAATATCACGATCAAGACCACTGTTGGAGACAGAAAGATTCTTCTTAAGGTATGCAACTGCCATACGTCCTGCACGACGATATCCTGCAATAACAGTATTTGGATGAACTTTTTGATCAATAAGTTCCTGACCAAGACGAAGAAGTTCTGCTGCTAAGAGAACAACAGTTGTTGTTCCATCACCAACTTCACGATCTTGAAGTTCAGATAATTGAATCAATACTTTACCAGCTGGATGTTGTACATCGAGGTTTTGAAGAATTGTAGCACCATCGTTTGTAATTGTGACTTCACCCATGTCGTCAACAAGCATCTTATCAAGACCAATTGGTCCAAGTGATGATCGAACAACATTAGCGACTGCAATAGCAGCGCGAGTGTTTTGGACACGTACATTTTCGCCTGTTTGTCTCTCTCCGTTGAGTTTGAGGGAACTTGGGGAATTCATGATTTAAGTGGCTCGACAAAAGTGACTTTGGTTGTTTGTCCGGAGAACGTTTAAATGGATAACGGCTTTAAACGTGCGTATGATGAACGAACTTGACCAAATTCGAAAGAACTTACAAAAAATTAGAAAAATCGATGAACAAATTAAACAAATGGACATCAATAATGAACAAAAGATGTGTGATAAAGAAAATCAAATAATAGATTCAGATGAAATTGAATACCAATTATTAATTGAAGAACTAGAACAACAAAAAAAAATAACAAAAAAACTTAAAAAAGAAAATAAAATGCTAAAAGATAAACAAAAATCACTTGAAATGAAATATGATGAATTAAAAAATCAAAATCTTAATTACCAAAAAGAACAACAAGAATTATCAGAAAAATTTATCAAAGAATTTGAAAATCAACAAAACGAAGAAGATAAAACATTTGCTAAAGAAGAAAAAAGACTTCAAAATTCAATTAAAATTTTGGATGAAAAAAACGAAAGACTTCAACAAGAAAAACGAACACTTTTAGAGCAATTAGAAAAAGCCAAAAATACAAAATCAAACAAGCCAAAGAAAAACAATAAGAAATAATTTTTTCTGTCATATTCTAATCATGAAAAATTTTATAAAGTTTTAAATCATGATTTAAACGATAGTGAAATTCAATATTCGAATTATCGTTTTTATCTGAAAATTTGCTATCGTTCTATTGAGTTTTTTCACAAAGAATTAAAATGAAATTTCCGATTTTACTTAACAATTTTTTCTTCTCTTTTTCCCTATGTCTTATTTTTATTCTTTGATTCCGAGTGCGAATTTCACAGCCCTTGCGGCTAGTTTCGAAATCGGCGTATCGGGTTCTATTCCATATCTTTGACCTTTTCTCGCCAACGGGTAATAATTCAAGCCCACGAACTTCGCATCGGAATTCGGGATATCAGAGTATGCGACCAAAGGCATTCCGTCATCATAATTAGCCACCAAATGAGCATTATCATTTAACTCGACATTAATTCTTGGCAAAAACGTCGAGAATTTTATATTTGTTATACCACTTAAAAAGAACTCAAAATCTTTCACTGGTGAAACATTTGGAAAATTATAATTATTCTCATCGCAATAACATAATGATATTTCGCCTCTTTTAAAAGGCATTAATCGAAGTAACTTTTCATCACCACAACCCCAATCATCACTTCTCATGAAACCATATGCAATTACAATTGCACCACCTCTTTGTAACGCGAATTTCGTTAATAATTCACTGATTACTTTCGTTGAATAAAATTGATAATGTGTAAATGCAAATATGACATCAAATTGAAATAGAAATTCAACGGTTGGATTACTTCGATCTGCGTTATACACAACGACGTTCTTTGAATTAAGTCCTCCATCAATTAAATTCTGCTTTAACGTGTCCAACACTTCAAGCATTAAACTTCCCAATATTAAACAGCGGACGGTTCCGGCGGTTTTGCACTGGTTGATGTATTTGTGAGGTGAAGTGATGATTTCTGAGGGGTTAACGTCTTTGGTTGTATCGGTCGAAAGTAACTCAAATTTTCGTTTAAGTTCAGTTTCATCACGAGCATCGATTTCATATGAAGAAAATATTTGTCGAAGAATGTCAATTGGTATTTGTTCAAGTTCATGAATGGTTAAATGAGAGAAATGATGAGCTGCAAATTTGATGAGTTCATCAATTCGATCTTTCCTTACGATTTGAAATATTTTGGAGATGCGAACAATCCAACCATTTTCTAGATATATGTCAAGTAAAACGTGGATCTCAGATGAAGAGAGAGTATCTTTGTTTACCTCAAGATACTCAACAATGGAAAGAGACTTTTCATAAGCCGATGCAATTAAATTTGGATCTTTAATCATATGAGTATAAAGATCACATGATAATAAAGTTGATATTTCTTTATTATCAATGTCTTCGAAATACGTAAGAATGAATTGATATATTACCTCGAAAAATGACTTTGGAAGCTTATCCTTCAACGGATGAATTTTAGCATAATAATTGATAACATACGTACTGTTCAAATTTGATATGAGCCATGACGTGAGCGCATCCGTGAGTGAATCAATTTCGAATATAACAGCCAAATATGTGATTTGACAAAACGAACATTTTTCTATTGTGAAATTTGGTGATGAGTATAACCATTTGAGGATTAGAGGAAATAGAGGCGATAATCTTTCGTCAATTGTCATCTCTTTTTCCGTCAGAATCGGATTATCTTCAAATAATTTGTGAAAAAATTTACTCCTTTGTGATAAAATCGCACGATGCAGGGAGTACTGGACAGAGTTTAATGTAAATTTGAAGTCAGAAAAATTATGTGTTTCGAGAAGAGAAGTAAATGAAATAGTCATAGGTTATAAACAACGATAAGTATTGAATGGTTTATGATTATAACTTTGGGGTGCTCCAAAATACGTTAGTTCTCTCGAAAAATGGAACATGATAATATATTTAATGAGACACAACCAAAAACCTTATATGTACCACAAGAAGAAACAGAAGATCAAAATTCGGTAGATTCAAAAATAGAAGAAATTGAACGAAAGATAATTGAACTTGAAAAATTTTGTGCTGATTTACCACAAAAAAACCAGCAACAAAAAGCAATCTCTGAAGAAGAAAAAGAAACAGAAAATCTTCGGAATGTTATAAAAAATATTCAAAATGAATCATTAGAAATATCGCGGAAAGTTCAAGCACTTTCATTAAAAGCACAGACTTCTCCAACAATATCTGCTTCGCTCCAAATCAAACCAATACAAAATGAATATCACGCGTTCAAAAAGGAATTTGATGAATCACTTTTGAACATCGCCAAATTATCTCGCAACCTATCACACAAAGCAGACGCCAAAGAAGAAGAACTCAGTCCGTGGCGCAACTACACCAGCCAAATTACCGAATTACAGAATCAAATAAAAAATACACAATCAGAAATCGAGTTAAATCAAGACAAACTCGACCAAACAATACGCGAAACTGACAATAAAATCGATGACATCTTTAACCAATTCCAAGAAAAATATGAAAAAGAATTTATTGATGCCGAAACTGAATTAAATTCGCTCGAAAACGAAATCAATTCGCGCCTCGATAAAGTAAATCAAGAAGCGGACGGTCAGCGGTCGGAGAAATTTGAGATCAAATCGATTTTCAATTCTCTTATTGATGAGGTGTCGAAACCATTATACGACAAATTGGAGCAAATAAATGAAAATATTAACAGCGCTTATGAAGAAAGTGATAAATTCTTCGAAAACATTTCTGATCAAGAAAATAATTTGGATGAAGAAATCGAAGAAATTCTAAGCGAAATAAAAGAAATCGAAACTATGATTGATAAGAAGAGAAACGAAACGAAAATTTATAAAAAGGTAATTGATGGGAAAGAAATGCAATTCATTTGCAAAAGCGACGGAACTTACACAGTCGAAACTTTGAATCACAATCCATAAGTTGAGCTTTGAGCTGCGTATTTTTGAGTGATGACCAACAGCTGTTTTATTTAATTTAAATAATTTCCAAATATTATTTTGAAACACCAAATAAAACAAATAAATATCTTTAGCATTAATATCAATTCCTTCTTGTTCAAGAAGTAATTTAACTATTTCTGTATGACCATTCCAAGATGCTAAAATAAGTGCTGTTTTAAATATTTTCAAAATATTATTTTATAATATAAAATTATCAAAATAAATTTTAAATAAAATAAATATTATTAGCATTAATATCAATTCATTTTTGTTGAAGGAGTAATTTTTTTTCGTATTTTTGAGTAATAACCAAAGATGTAATTTCTTTTCGATTATATCTATTTGAACATTTTCAATAAATAATTGTCCGTGGCACACAGATCGCTTACTTCGCTAAGTAAAATATCAGATATGGCATACAGAAGCTCTTAGGAAAATAATTTCCTGGGACAAGAAGGAAATGATATTAATGCTAATGATACTTATTTTTTTTTTAATATTTGTTTTAATAATTTTATATTTCAAAATAATATTCGGAAATTATTAAAAAAATTTAATACAGCACTTACATGTGCAACTAAAAATGGTCAAACAGAAATAGTTAAATTGTTTCTTAAACAAGAAGCATTTGATGCAGGTAATTAGAAATTTGTTAAACAAATCAATTGATTTTTTTCAGAACAATTTGCATATTCACAATTTTGATTTCAACATTTACATCCAATTGGGTTTGTTCGAACAAACCTGGTCAATATGAGGATAATGCCCAAGCCATTAGAATTCATTTCTGACTGGTGGAACAATTCAGTAAAATCTATAGAAGAGCCTTCAGCATTAAAGAGAGTGGCAATTGCTGCTTTAAATATATCTTTATCAGTAGGTGTTGTATATCTTCTCGAAACAGATAATCCAATTCTAAGGAATATTATCAAAAATAAATAAATAAATTCTCTTCTATATTTAGTTTATATTTAGTCAATGAAATTTTTTTTGTTTAAAGTAAATTGAACAATTAATTTAGTTTATTTCATAATCTCTTCAACTTTAGAATTAATACAACTTTTTTATGAAAGGTATTGCAAAATAAAGAAGTTAAGAGATAAAATTACTTGTTTGGATAAATATATGGGAATTAATATGATAAATATAAAAAATTATTTATTTAGATATAATAAAGTATAAATTTGCTTTGTGCGTTATTAGCCTTGAGATCCCGTACTTGATTTATTGAAGAAAATTTTTTCCTTTGAGACCAAATAGGCATGTGTTCTTAGAACATCACTATACTTAAAATTTGGGCACTTTATTGAAGATGCAAATTTCTCCAAGTCTTCACGTGATGTTTGCTCAGTGAAATGAACTCTTTCTCTTTTTCTGGACATTTTTGATGATGACACTTTTTCATAAATAATTTTCTAAACGTACAAAAATCTCATGACTTTAGCAATGGAAAGGCGTATAAATCAATTCCAGACGAAAGTACAGCAAAACATAAATATTGCAAATGATCAACTTCGGCAATGTTCAGAATATTATGGATTAATTCAAGCAGAAATCAAAGAGATACAAGATAGAATTCGCAAATTAGATCGTCATTATCAACAAGCTCATAATACAAAAGATGGTAAAGAAAAGCGAAAAAGTGTTATTTATAAAACCAAAATATCACAATTTAATTCGCGATATCAAAATGCAATTCAACAATTAATTGAACAGCAATCCAAAGAAATCCAAGAAATCAACGATGACTTTGAATCTACTTTGTTAGAAATTGAAGCACATAATCAAAATCTCATTGAAGAAAAATGTCAACCCATCGAACGACAAATCCAAATAACAACACATAAAATAGAACAGACCAAAGAAAAAATTCAAAAAATTCAAGGTAAAACAATAACTATTGAAGAAGATTTAATCACTGATTTTGATTCACAACGAATATCATCACTTGAAGAATCCATTCAAAACTCTAACAACGAAAGACTAAAGAGGCTTATTCGTGCTAAAAACCAACTTACAGACTGTGTTCGTTCCTTAGAAAATATGGAATCTAATCACACAGCACAAATCGAAAATCTTCAACAACAATTAACAGACATAGAAACAGATTATCAGAACAAACTCAAAAATAAGACAGATCAAATTAATCAACTTTCAAAAATATATCATAAAAAAATTGCAGATTTAGAAAACAAAAACAAAATCCTTAAAAAGTCGCTTCAACTCAATGAAGCAAATTTCCAAACTCTTATGACATCTGCTGCTAATGAATCTGCCCAAGTGACAAAGAGTATTACAAACATTAAAAGGAGCCAAAGAGAATCTTTGAGTAAATGCAACGAAATGCAAAGTGCAAAATTTGATTATGATGAATTAAAAAGAAAATTGGAAAAAAGTGAAAAGGAACTCATAAAAGAAAGAGAAGAAAATGATAGACTGAAACGAGAAATTGCTCGTATTGTTCATCAAAGAAAAATCGCAAAACGAAGAGCTGAACTAGGATTAATTTAAGTAAACTTGTTTGTTTTTTTATAAATTTCATTTTTTTGTATCAAACAAAGGAATTTAACTTAAAAAAACATAATTATTTTCTTCTTCTTTTTTATTCCTTATGTAATTACTCCATAAATTAAATCATAATTTTTATTTATTAAAAGTATTTTTTTTTTCTTATTCATGATTGATTTATGTTGTATCTTTATTTCAGTGTTTTGAGAATCTATATTATAGTTTGGTGGTACTCCATTTAAATTTATGTATTATGCATTTGAAGAGTTTAATCTTCTAAATCAATAAATTGTCATATCTTTATTAAATTATTGCTTTTTATGTATTATATACACAACATGAAGTTTTAAACCAGTACTTTTACAATATGTAAGAATAAATTTAGATTTGAAGTACCATTTAAATTTATATATCCAAATAAAAAGAATTAAAACAAGGTTAAATGATTCTCAATGTTAACAAGAAACTTTGCGCAACGAAGTTATTTTCAAGTTATATGTTAACAAACACATTTCCAAAACGACAACTTTCTATTTGATTTCAAATCAGATAAAAAGTGCAATCAAATGCTATTTAATAATTTATTCTTCCTCTTCTTCCGAAGAACTTTCATCATCTTCTTCTTCCTCAGCATAATAACTCTGATACAGCGAATGCGCCTCTTTGATTACCTGTTTTGCCGTCTCATTTCCAAGCGGCTTAAACGTTTTCACTTCTTTGTTTTCGAGTGCTCTGTAGTCGTTGAAAAATTGGTTAATCATAAGAAGCTTAAACGGCGGTAGTTGGCTAACGTCGTAGTATATGTTATATTCTGGATCGGTTATAGACACTGCAATAATCTTATCATCAACTTCACCACATTTATACATGGGCATAATGCCGATGGGACGTGCTCGAACTAAGGCTAATGGAGGAACAGAAACTTGACAAAGAACAAGGATATCAAGAGGATCTCCATTATCTGCGATTGTTTTAGGAATAAATCCATAATTAGCTGGATAAACTACAGAAGAATGAAGGATTCTGTCGACTTTTAAAAGACCTGTTTGAATATCAAGTTCAGTTTTGACACGAGAAAATGCAGGGATTTCAATGATGGCATTGATTATATCTGGAAAATTACTTCCTATTTCGACACAATGTAAAGGGTGATGCATCATTAGTGTTCGTTCAGGTGAAACTTGGATTGATGAACTTTTCCCTTTTTCAAGTTCTTCATAAAGCTGATCCATGTATTTTTGATATTCTATTTCAGATTGATTTACACGTATTCCATCTTTCATGACAACATCTTCTTTTTTTTCGGGTGCTAGAACAATTTCGTTACTCATCCGCGTTTACGTATAATTTTTATTCAAATTTAGACAACAAAGAACTCATAGAAAATTTTCAATATAAATAAAGTATTTAATTTAACTTTACACGTTTTTTCGGGACACCCTCCTTGTCACTTTTTGTCATTGGAATCCGAGTTCGTTTTTGACAACTATTTAACCGAAACCGCATATTGGACTTTAGAAGAATGGATTTAGCTCCTTGCAGAATAAATGGATTATCTTCTCCAAAAATTTCGTTCCCACAAACTCCTCAATGTGGTATAAGTAGAATGGTTTGTAATGGCTGCTTAACATCTGAACCATCTGAAATTGCAAATCGTATTAAACGACCAAAGGCTCCTTTCATAAGCAGGAAATTTCATTGGATGTCACATGATAAACAAATTCAGGGCGATCAATATATGAAGTATGGGGAAAATTCTATCCAAAATGATTTTTTCCACGGATTTTATTAAGAAATAAGGTCATGCAAATATTATGTTTCTAAACCTGTCTCTTTATTTATTATGCAAATGAATGTTTTATCATATTTTTCTCAATTCATTTTTTCTAATAGATTAATATACCAATTATTCATTATTTCGTAAGGTTTTTATCATATTTTTTGCTACAGTTTTTGTTTTTTAACCAGAATGCGGCAATTTCTTCTTCTCGAGGGATATTTCGTGTTCACCGAACGATAGGAAATTCAATGATACCTTATCAAAAGCAACACGTTACGCGAAAATTTGAGGCGCGTTGTAAATTAATGCTCAGAATTTTGTGAAAAACCTCTATTTATGTATTGAAACAAAATCAAGCACACTCAGTCAAATATCACCACTTTTCCATTATTTTATTGAATATATTCCCAAAATTCTGTATTTTACACACCTCTAATGAATTCAAAAATTAGTTTTTTCCCATCTGGCAACCTTGAAAAGAGTCAAAAGCAACAGGAATATCTTAACTATATTCAAGAACATTCAAAGAGCATTTAATACTTATTTTCTTCCTCTTCGAAATCAACATCATATATCGACCAAATTAACAGATGAAGAAATTAAAACTGCAATTCAAAATGTTTCAATAATCAACCATGATTTATCGAAATGCGGTGAAGAAGAATTTGATGGATATAGAGAAAAGTTTTTTCAGCTGAATTTCTTTAAATATTTTGAATTAAAAAAACAATTCTATTGAAATCAATTAATGAGATCTCAAATCCTGATATTTAAATAAAAATGTTTTTCTTTATTATTTATGCTCTGAATTTTCTGTGTGAATAGCATCCAAATTTTGCAAATCTGATTTTCAAAGCTTTCATTGAGTAAGATAAATTACAGATTCAATCATCCATACCCATAAGAAGTGCGTCATTTAATACATTTTTTGGAATCATTTTATATATAAAAAAAAATGGTTTGGCCAAGCAGGAGGGAATACAATTATGAACTCTAACTTTCAAATAATTGTTATTGATCATAGAATGTAAATATTGTAAGGTGCTTATTGGCTAGAATAAATTCAATATTTTACATTTCATTTATAATGGAAGTCACAACTCAGTCTCCCAGCATGCAAAAATTGCTCTCGCTTGAACGAATAATCTTTAAAATAAAGAAAGAAAATATTGAGAATACAGTTCAAGAAGCAATTGAAATATTAGATCCAAATTATCATATTTCATTTAATATAGCTGTTTACTTATTAGTTTATTCTGCTTTTTGCTCTTTGAGAGAAGAAGCGTCCACATATTTAAATTTCTTACTGTTACTCCAAACTAAGGAATTAGAAATCATAAATCATAATCCCAATATTATTGATCTTTTTCATAAATTCTTATTATCTAAAAATTCAACAGAAGCAAAATATTTTATTGATAAAATGGTTGAACAAAATTTATTGGATTCCGATGTTAAACCAATATATCAAAGTCAAAGTCCAAATCTATATCCATATCAAGTTCCAATTTCTGTGTATTCATTTGCACGTGGAAATCCATTTCCAATTTCAAATAAGAATCAAATTGAAACTATGAATACAGGTGTTGTAAAGTTTAATGGCATTAGCTTTGGTCTTCCTCAAAGCGAATCAAATCAAAAACAACCAAATGAAAATAAGAAACAATTATATAAAGAAGGACTTTTAGGATATGATTGGGAACTCCATAAGAAATTAAATAAAGAAGGAGTTAATCCGACTAAAATAGCAAAAATAATTAGAAATGATGATATTGAAAAACTTCAAGAAATATCAACACAAAATAGTTTTGATTTTAATCAGACAATACCTAAATCCATATATGAAAAATATTCATTTATTAATATCTGGAAAATTACATTAATTGATTATGCAGCATTCTTTGGTTCGATTAATTGTTTTAAGTTTTTGTTATTAAATGGAGCTGTATTAAGAGAAACGGGGTATTATGCAGTTGCAGGTGGGAATATTGAAATTATTAAACTTTGTGAACAAAATAAAGCAGGTTTTGAATGTTCATTTCAATCAGCAATCATATTTCATAGGAATGATATCTTTTATTATATATATGAAAATAAATTAGATGAATTTATTAATCAAGGAACAAATTATGGAAATCATATTATGAATATGGGTAGGAATAATTTTAAATATGGATTGAATCAAGAAAATCTAACAGCTGTTTGTCAAAATAGCAGTAATTATGAAATTCTTTTATTTTTGGTAAAAGAAGGAATAAAAATTACTCGATTACATATCATTAATGCATTAAGAAGCGGTAATTTGTATCTTGTTAAATATTTTCATGAAAACAATAAACTTCCTATAGATTCACTAATATTTACTTTTGATATTGTAAACATCGAACTTATAAAATATATTCTTGAACAAAAAGAAATTGATGTTAATGCTAAAGATATTTATTTGTTTTATTTAATATTTATTTTAATAATTTTCTATTTCAAAATAATATTTGGAAATTATTTAAATCATTTCAAACAGCACTTATGTATGCGTCTTCAAATGGTCATACAGAAATAGTTAAATTACTTCTTGAACAAGAAGGAATTGATATTAATGCTAAAGATATTTATTTGTTTTATTTAATATTTATTTTAATAATTTTATATTTCAAAATAATATTTAACAATTATCAAAATTTTTTAATACAGCACTTATTTGTGCATCTATAAATGGTAATATAGGAATAGTTAAATTACTTCTTGAACAAGAAGGAATTGATATTAATGCTAAAGATATTTATTTGTTTTATTTAATATTTATTTTAATAATTTTCTATTTCAAAATAATATTTGGAAATTATTTAAATCATTTCAAACAGCACTTATGTATGCATCAAAAAAAGGTTATACAGAAATTGTTGAATTGCTACTTGACAAAGAAGGAATTGATATTAATACTAAAGATAAATTTTATTTTTTATAATTTTCTATTTCAAAATAATATTTGGAAATTATTTAAATTATTTCAAACAGCACTTATAATATCATTGGAAAAAGGTCATACAGAAATAGTTAAGTTACTTCTTGAACAAGAAGGAATTGATATTAATGCTAAAGATATTTATTTGTTTTATTTAATATTTATTTTAATAATTTTCTATTTCAAAATAATATTTGGAAATTATTTAAATCATTTCAAACAGCACTTATGTATGCATCAAAAAAAGGTTATACAGAAATTGTTGAATTGCTACTTGACAAAGAAGGAATTGATATTAATACTAAAGATAAATTTTATTTTTATAATTTTCTATTTCAAAATAATATTTGGGAAATATTTGAATTAATTGAAACAGCACTTATTTTAGCATCTGATAAAGGTCATACAGAAATAGTTCAGTTACTTCTTGAACAAAAAGGAATTGATATTAATGCTAAAGATATTTATTTGTTTTATATGAAATTTATTTTAATAATTTTATATTTCAATATAATATTTGGAAATTATTTTAATTATTTAAAACAGCACTTATTTTAGCATCTTCAAATGGTCATACAGAAATAGTCAAATTACTTCTTGAACAAGAAGGAATTGATATTAATGCTAAAAATATTTATTTGTTTTATTTAATATTTATTTTATTAATTTTATATGTCAAAATAATATTTGGAAATTATTTAAATCATTTAATATTTTAGAATTTGAATTTAAAATTTGGGAAATATTTAAATTATTTAATTTAGTAATTTTTAATGCAATTGAAAATGGACATGAAGATATAGTTAAATTACTTCTCGAGCAAAAAGGAATTGATGTCAATGCTAAAAATATATGTTTGTTTTATTTAATATTCATTTTAATCATAAGGTATTTCTAAATTCTATTTGGAAATTATTTAAAATATTTGAAACAATATTTTATTGTGCTGCTAAAAATGGTTGTTTCGAAATTGTTAAATTACTTCTTGAACAAAAAGGGCCACAAATTGATATAAATGAAAAAGATATTTATATATTTAATTTACTTTAGTATCAATTTAATTTTTGGAATTTGTTTAAATGATTTAATACAGCTCTTAAATGGGCAACTTATTATGGCTACAATGAAATTATTGAATTATTAAAACAATACGAAGAACAAAAAACATAATCGAAACAAAAATGAATAAATAAAATCATTTCTAAATATGTTTATTTTGAATTTATTTTTAACATTTTCACATGAGAAAAAAAAATTATTCGAAAGACGTTTATAATATTAATTCTTTTCCTATATGTACAGGAAATCACCAAAACTTTGGAAGAGTTTCTGTTGAAGGTTTTAAAGGCTTAGGTGGAATTATCGATTTTTCTGAACATGATTCAAAGTAATCAAAATAATCTTCATTTTGTAACTTCTTAATTTTCTGATGAAACAATGAACAACATTCTGTTTTTGCAAAGGGAGCATCTCTAATTCTTGCAATTGTTTCGGAAAAATTATGATCAACAATTCCGTTATATAACATTATTCCATTCTCTTGATTTGGAACAAGTTGGAAATATTCCACATTACAAAGAATCTGTTTAAGAGATGGATAAAATGTACAATGCTTTGTATTCTTCTTCTTTTTTGGAAGAACCATATTACTTTTAAAGATTTTTATTTCATCACCATCCTTAATGTTATAAAACTCGAAGCTGAGGAAAGGAAGGATACAAAAGTCTCTGTAAACAAAATATATTTTGGTATTTGGATCAATACTCAAACTATTTTGTAAACATTGTATTGAGTCTGTTGGGAGAATACTTACGGATTCCCTTTGTCCCCTTTCGTTTAGGATATTTATCCTTATCATTGCTCAAGACAACCAACAAAATGGAAAATGGCGCCTTTTTATGAAAAGTTATTTTTATCAACATAATTGAATGGTTTATTCATACTGTCACAAAAATTTTCATTTATGATGAACCGAAAACTTGGGAATTTTAATCCTATATGGAGACCTGAACAATTCTTTCGGCATTCCTTGCGTATTTAACTCTGATGGTGCTGATTGCATTGTATCACATAATCTGGAATAATTACTCAAACTTCTTCCCTTTGTTTCTGATTTCCTTCCTTCATAAATTGGCCTTTCCTTAGTAGGAGTCTTAGCTTTAGTTTGAACAACATTAATTGGTTTTGATTCTTCACAAATTTTCGGACATGTTTCCTTATTTACATCAATTTGTACTGTTTTACATAGTTCTTCTGCTTTGTTATTATCAGGCATTTCCATTTTTTCAGATTGACTTTTTTCTAAAGATGAACAAGATTTTAGATTTTCATCTTTTTCGACTTCTTTTACACTGTCAGAAACATCAGAGCTTTTGTGAATAGAAATAGAATCCGTTTCAGATTCTTTTTCTTCTTCTTGAGCATCTTCAACTGATATCGAATTTGCTTGCTCAATTTTCACATTCTCAAAGTCTTGTGATGACATTGGCGGTGGAAATGTACACGTTTCGTTCAGTTTGATTTGCTTTTCTTCATTCTCAACCAAAATCGATTCATTTATTTTGAATTCTGTTGAATTACCGTCGCTGATGACAAGAGAATCCATGACATTGGGTTTGTTGTTGTCAGAGAAAAGACTAGAATTTGACAAGTTATTATCATCAACATCAATAATTTGTAACGTTTTCAAAATCGCATTCTCTTCTACCTGAGAATCTTTTTGAAGTTCATATTCAAGGTTAGATTCGGCTAGCTTATGAGATTCAAGAATTAATGAATTATGATTTTGGTTAATCTCTTTGTTTTTATATAATACATCTGATTCATGTTTTGAAAGCTCATCAGCTTTGGCTTGTAGGTCATCATTTTCTTGTTTTAGTTTTTGAGATTTTTCTTTTTCAATTTGGATTAATTTTTGTAACTCTTTGATTTCTTCTAGATTTCCTTTGTTTTTGCTTGATGCGTTTTGTTGTCTTTGAGCCAAGAATAGTTTGAAATTGTTGATAAATACATTTTCATATTTTGAAGTAAATTCTAAAAGAGCAGCCTCATTACGAGCTTGCAATTCATTTAGATATTTTAACCCTTTGATTCTTTGTTGATTTCTTATCTTGATTTCAGTATTAATTTCCATTTTTTTTGCAGTTGATTTTGGCGATTGCAATACACCTATTCTAGCCACCGATTGATTTGATCTCATGCTTGCATTGTTAGGTATATTTTCTGATCTTACAACACTTTGTCCTTTCTTTGTTGCTTTCATCAGAATAAATTAAACGTACAGAACGCACTTTTTCTATGTTTGAAACGGTCGCTTCATACATTTAAACGTCATCATATTCAAAAGTCAAAACGATAGAAAATTCAATGCGCGTCTTCAGGTTCCAGAATTTGGTGTGAAATATCATTGAGATCTCAATGGAAACTCAATGAAACCGACGAAGTTTGTTCAATTTATGGAACAAAAGAAGTAAATATTTATTAAATCAGTAAGTATATTTTTAATTATTAGCTCTTTTTTCAAGTTTCACATTTTATATTATTGAAACAAATCAAATGATAGCAGATTTCAATGTGTATGAATACGTATCTGCATCATATATAAATATTAGATTCTAAAACTATATTAAAGAATGGTTTGTCTATGATTCAATATATCCACAAAACTAAAGATAGCGCAATTAAGTCACCAATTATTTGCACATATTATACATTTCCACTTCCGAAGCGATCCACCCATCACAAGATAAATTCATTAAGTCACTAATTATTTATACTCATCTCAAGATAACATTCATTAAGTCACTAATTATTTACACTCATCTCAAGATAAATTCATTAAGTCACTAATTATTTACACTCATCTCAAGATAAATTCATTAAGTCACTAATTATTTACACTCATCTCAAGATAAATTCATTAAGTCACTAATTATTTACACTCATCTCAAGATAAATTCATTAAGTCACTAATTATTTACACTCATCTCAAGATAAATTCATTAAGTCACTAATTATTTACACTCATCTCAAGATAAATTCATTAAGTCACTAATTATTTACACTCATCTCAAGATAAATTCATTAAGTCACTAATTATTTACACTCATCTCAAGATAAATTCATTAAGTCACTAATTATTTACACTCATCTCAAGATAAATTCATTAAGTCACTAATTATTTACACTCATCTCAAGATAAATTCATTAAGTCACTAATTATTTACACTCATCTCAAGATAAATTCATTAAGTCACTAATTATTTACACTCATCTCAAGATAAATTCATTAAGTCACTAATTATTTACACTCATCTCAAGATAAATTCATTAAGTCACTAATTATTTACACTCATCTCAAGATAAATTCATTAAGTCACTAATTATTTACACTCATCTCAAGATAAATTCATTAAGTCACTAATTATTTACACTCATCTCAAGATAAATTCATTAAGTCACTAATTATTTACACTCATCTCAAGATAAATTCATTAAGTCACTAATTATTTACACTCATCTCAAGATAAATTCATTAAGTCACTAATTATTTATACTCATCTCAAGATAAATTCATTAAGTCACTAATTATTTACACTCATCTCAAGATAAATTCATTAAGTCACTAATTATTTACACTCATCTCAAGATAACATTCATTAAGTCACTAATTATTTACACTCATCTCAAGATAAATTCATTAAGTCACTAATTATTTACACTCATCTCAAGATAAATTCATTAAGTCACTAATTATTTACACTCATCTCAAGATAAATTCATTAAGTCACTAATTATTTACACTCATCTCAAGATAAATTCATTAAGTCACTAATTATTTACACTCATCTCAAGATAAATTCATTAAGTCACTAATTATTTACACTCATCTCAAGATAAATTCATTAAGTCACTAATTATTTACACTCATCTCAAGATAAATTCATTAAGTCACTAATTATTTACACTCATCTCAAGATAAATTCATTAAGTCACTAATTATTTACACTCATCTCAAGATAAATTCATTAAGTCACTAATTATTTACACTCATCTCAAGATAAATTCATTAAGTCACTAATTATTTACACTCATCTCAAGATAAATTCATTAAGTCACTAATTATTTACACTCATCTCAAGATAAATTCATTAAGTCACTAATTATTTACACTCATCTCAAGATAAATTCATTAAGTCACTAATTATTTACACTCATCTCAAGATAAATTCATTAAGTCACTAATTATTTACACTCATCTCAAGATAAATTCATTAAGTCACTAATTATTTACACTCATCTCAAGATAAATTCATTAAGTCACTAATTATTTACACTCATCTCAAGATAAATTCATTAAGTCACTAATTATTTACACTCATCTCAAGATAAATTCATTAAGTCACTAATTATTTACACTCATCTCAAGATAAATTCATTAAGTCACTAATTATTTACACTCATCTCAAGATAAATTCATTAAGTCACTAATTATTTACACTCATCTCAAGATAAATTCATTAAGTCACTAATTATTTACACTCATCTCAAGATAAATTCATTAAGTCACTAATTATTTACACTCATCTCAAGATAAATTCATTAAGTCACTAATTATTTACACTCATCTCAAGATAAATTCATTAAGTCACTAATTATTTATACTCATCTCAAAATAACATTCATTAAGTCACTAATTATTTACACTCATCTCAAGATAAATTCATTAAGTCACTAATTATTTACACTCATCTCAAGATAAATTCATTAAGTCACTAATTATTTACACTCATCTCAAGATAAATTCATTAAGTCACTAATTATTTACACTCATCTCAAGATAAATTCATTAAGTCACTAATTATTTATACTCATCTCAAAATAACATTCATTAAGTCACTAATTATTTACACTCATCTCAAGATAAATTCATTAAGTCACTAATTATTTACACTCATCTCAAGATAAATTCATTAAGTCACTAATTATTTACACTCATCTCAAGATAAATTCATTAAGTCACTAATTATTTACACTCATCTCAAGATAAATTCATTAAGTCACTAATTATTTATACTCATCTCAAAATAACATTCATTAAGTCACTAATTATTTACACTCATCTCAAGATAAATTCATTAAGTCACTAATTATTTACACTCATCTCAAGATAAATTCATTAAGTCACTAATTATTTACACTCATCTCAAGATAAATTCATTAAGTCACTAATTATTTACACTCATCTCAAGATAAATTCATTAAGTCACTAATTATTTACACTCATCTCAAGATAAATTCATTAAGTCACTAATTATTTATACTCATCTCAAGATAAATTCATTAAGTCACTAATTATTTACACTCATCTCAAGATAAATTCATTAAGTCACTAATTATTTACACTCATCTCAAGATAACATTCATTAAGTCACTAATTATTTACACTCATCTCAAGATAAATTCATTAAGTCACTAATTATTTACACTCATCTCAAGATAACATTCATTAAGTCACTAATTATTTACACTCATCTCAAGATAACATTCATTAAGTCACTAATTAATTCAAAAATCGGATAAATCAAACGATTGTTTTATTAATTAATAACATATAATTTCGTGTTCGCAATGTTTATCTTGCGTTTATTTGTGCGTTATATTTACCGCTGAACAATTGCTTACAGGCGACTCGTTCATTCATAGCTATTGTGTACTTCCTTATCAGCATAATCACTTTCTTGTTCGGGTTTCCCTTCAATATACTTTCGATGTGTCTATTTAACTTGCACTCGGCCAAGTTCAACAGCTTCGCGAACTCGATAAGTACACTCGGGACGTTCGACAGCAGAAATATGAAACCTGCGCCGATTTCTTGGCTATCAGAATCGATCTCGACATGTTTGATTAAGAATTCGGTGACAAGTCGAAGTATTTGTAAGAACGAATTCGGTTCGATGATTTTAATTCCTTTAACTATTTTAGTTTGTAATTGTGGTGTTTGCATAATCTTTAATGCAAGTTTAGAATGATCAACAAAAAGTTTTCGGAAATATTTCCAAACTTCTTCTTGAATTTCTTTTTGTTCATTCGATGTTATGTCATTTGATAAACAATTTAAAAATGGATCAACCCAATCCTTATTATTATTAGCTACTGATTCCCATTTAATTAATATTCGTCCGACAGTTTTGAGTAGATAACGGTTTCCGGTGTTTTCATTTAACATTTCGCTAACGGTCGTTAATATATCGTTTTTCTGGCGGTTGGAAAAAACCGTAACGTTTGTGATGAACCGTGAAAAAGTGTACGCAAATTTTCCAAGCAAAATTGAATTGTTATTCAAATGGGATTTTGTGGTTGTGCACGTAAAAGCGGCTATCAGACCAGATTTGTCCTTAATTTTCATGAACGGTTTGATTGAAATATAGTTAATCAAAAAGTTGATCATTTGGTCGGACAAATCACCAAAAGAAGCGTTGGAAATAAAGTCGATGAAAGTCGGGAACAATAATTCAATTGATGGCTTGTTAAAGTAAATGTATTCATTCAAATAAATGAAATCTTTTGGTGAACATTTTGAAATATCATTAAAGAAATTAAACAAATTTGGCTTGAAATAACTTATGAACTTTGGTAATATCGGTAAATTAACTTCAAATGATAATATAATTATGGCGATGTTCAACAACGAATTTTCGGCTTCAATTTGCTTTAACATCATTGGGACACCAATGTTAGACGCAAATGTACTCATAAAGATAAACGCTTGGTCTTTACATGCAATAAGGATACTGCACTTGTCAGGTTTTATCTTGCAGTGTTTACATAATATATTTGTCAAATAATAATTTAATAACACTTTGAAGAATTGTACTAAGATAAGTGACGTCGTTGGCGTGATTGCGAGTAGTGACTTCTCGATAATGTTATTAATAAATGTTGTCGGTGAATATGAAAATAAATTTAGGGCACAAATGAAGCGGTTATAAACTAAGACATCCGAAAACAAATAGTTGGTCACCATGGATAAATTCTGACAGATGATTTCTTGTGATGATAATGATAATTGATAAATGTATGGAAATGAAAATGTTCGCCGAAGTTGCCTAAAATAAAAGATAAGGCGTTGGCATTTAACTTCATTAGGAGCAGATGGATTAAATAAAATGACATCATTTCGATTATCAAATAATGCTAATGCATTGGCAGTATCAGAGAAAAAGTTATTGGACTGTAATTCATTCTTTGTAATACCACATGCCATGAAATCATTAACATATTGTTTGAAATGATTAATGACATCTTTTGGTGCATTTGGTGTTTTATATAATTCATATAAGATAAATTCTTGTGGGTCAGGATATGAACCATAAAAAGAATAATAAAGTGATCGACAAATCCGTGTTGAGCAAAACGGATTTTTTGCGGGTGGTGTTTTGACGGTTTGTGATTGTTGTAAAGTATTCAATTCCGACTGATCGAAAATTTGATGTTCTTTTTGCTGTGGAATAAATCCTAATTGTTCTGCAAAATCATGTGGATGATGAGGGAGGAGCTTACATTTGGAAGTGATATTACACCAATTAATATAAGATTCTTGAAATTCTTCAAATGTATCAAAACATTGAGGATCTGGTGGCTGTGATATTAATTGCGATTTCCATGTTTCCCTTAAAAAATAATCTAATGGAGCTTTGGTTGTAAGCGATGTATTAAAATGTCGATCATGAATTAAGATGCTTTCAATATCAAGAATATCTGAACTTGTTGGCTTGAAAGACATTTTTTGTTTGTAAACAGGTGTAATTAAAAGTTCTTGAACAATTCTTGAATGAAACATAGATACAGGCTGAGGCAATGACTGAGACTTTGTGGCTTCTTTAGTGGATTTCTCCCATGCAGCAACTGCATCATTATATTCTTCAAACGTTTGATAATCAAATGGATTTGGAATAGGTGACAAAGATTTGGTAAGCTCTTTGTCATCAAAAAATGGCGACAGAATACGCTTGTCATTGCTAGAGGTAATTGGAAGTTTTTGTTTTGTAATAGTTGGTATAACTGATCTTTTGTTAGGAGGAACTATTAATGATATCAAGGATTTTTGTTCGTCTGTTAGTTCGTTGTTCTTCGTTTTATCGTTGTTATCTGTACTTTGCTGATCATTTTGATTTTCTGATGTGCTTACTGGGTCAATCTCTTTCTGATCCTCAACTGTAGAAACTTGGTCATGGACTTCCTCTAATACAGTCGGACTTTTGGGGTCATTTGCAATTTCTCTCCACTGTGAGGCTTCTGTAACATCCATAACAAATTTACATTCAAACCCAAAAACTCATATTGAAATCCGACGGTTGATTTAAACAAGTCGTAACGGCTGCCAAAAGAAATTTTAGATCATCGACAAATCCATCGGATTGGAATTGAATTGTTATATAGTCAAACATACATACACAATTCCTAAACGCTCTAAACGGACAAAAAGTGGCAAGTTGTTGACTTTTTAAATACAACACATAAAATCTGCTAGAAATCAAACAGTTAATATGAAAGCAAAAGAATATAAAGTTTTACCCTTAGTATTGCCAAATCCTGATAATCAAAAAATAGATATAGAAGCTATAAAACAAATTTGCCATGCAAGATTTTCTTTATCAACACCTCCTGAAGAACGATGTATTGCTTGGCTGGTTTTATTGGGAATATATCCACAAAATCCAAATCTTTGGCTTGAAGAAAGAGAAAAAATTAAAAATAACTATACAGAATTTATTCATGATTTTCAACTTGAAGGTTGGGAAAAGTTATACATTCCAGAGAATGTCTTGAAGACTGAACTGAATGTACCTAATCAAAAACTTATGCATGCAGTTCATGTTGATGTTATCCGAACAACTCGTCATTTCAAATATTTCCCAAAACTTGAACCACCACTAGATGCAAGTCCAGATGATAAGTATGCTCCTTACAATGAATTCCTTCGACGTTTTGAACGTATTCTTTATATATTTGGAACAATTAATTGTTCCTTTTCATACATGCAAGGTTTTAACGAGTTACTTGTACCATTTTATTATGTTTTTTATAATGCAGAAGATGTTTTTTATTCCAATATGGATTTAGTTGAAGCCATATCCTTTCATTGTCTTCAACAAATCATCACAAGCACTGAACTCCAAGTCTTTTATTCCAAGATGAATCTAAGGGAGAACATTAGCACTCAATTATCGCAATTCGATGAGTTATTACAACGACATTTACCATCAATTGCCGAGAAATTTTCCCAAGAAAAGATTGAATCGATTACCTATGCATACAAATGGTTTAACTTGATGTTTGCACAGGAATCAATGCTCTTAAATATCCTCCAAATTTGGGACGTTCTGTTTTCACACATTCCAAACATCGAAAACTTTTTGTATTACTTGGGCGTGGCGAACGTTAAGCTCATTATGAAAAATCACGAGGACCTAAAGTACTCAAAACTGATTGTGTTGCTACAGACTTCTTCAATTCATGACCCTTATGAACTAATAAAAACTGCGGAGGCGTTTTATGAGAAAGATCAAAAAACAAAAAGATTTTGTTTTTGGAAATAATTTTTTTTAGATATATAACTATAGATTTAATAAAATATATTATAGAAATTTGATTTGGATTTAAATCCATTGGTCATTTTCACATAAGACATTGTTCTTTAGTTCTTCATCATTAATGTTTTCAATAATTTTTTCGTCACTTGTTGATGAATGTTTACATTCATTTGTTATATTTTGTTGATTTTTGTTTTTATTTTTACGAATTAGAAATATTGTAATTCCAACAATCAACAAAAATATCGCAACTGCACCACATATGATACCAATTATTTCTCCTTTATCTAATGTGTTACTTTGTGTTGTAACTTCTTGTAAATAAAATGTATAAAATTCAGAATAAAATGTGAAATAGAAAGAGAAATGAACAGTTACATACTCATAAAATATTATATTTGTCGTAAATAAAATATAAGTGGAATTGAAGTACGAAAGAAATATTGTGTTGAAGTGTGTGGGAAGTAGTGTGACAGTTTGAGTGGCAAGTAATGTATACACATGAGAGAGAATGAGGGAATGCGTTAAAGATGCATTAATTGGAAATGAAGAACTTGAAACAGTAAAAAGACGCGAAAATGAAAATTGGTTTGATGATATATGTGTGTTTGAATGTGTAAATGAATTTGATCTAGTGAATGAATCTGATTGCGAATATGTATTACTTTGTGTATAAGTATTTGACTGTGTATATGTATTTGATTGTGAAAATGTATTTGATTGTGAAAATTGATTTGATTCACTGAATGTGGCAGTAGGGAATGGTTCACAGCCTTCGATAATTGTTCCATTGGATGGTGTCAATGAAAAAATTTTTTCTGAAAAATTATATAGAGTCATAATATATGTTGTATTGATGTTTGAAAATGAATTAGATTGATCAGATGGAGCTGTGTTTCCATAAAAATATATGCATGTAAGATTTGTACATTCATCAAATGCATTACTTTCAATAGATTTAACATTTCCTCTAATATAAAGTGTTGTGATTTGTGAACATGTAAAAAATGCATTTTTATTAATAGTTGTAATTGTTGAAGGAATTTCAAATGTATCTCTTTCATTTCCAATTGGATATGAAATTAATTTTTGGATATTTTTATCATAAAGCACTCCATCATTATTATAATTAGAAAATTTCGGATTAGAATTATTAACTTTAATAAATTGAAGACCTGAACATCTACTAAATGGATTTTCACCAATTGTTGTAACTGATGATGGAATTGTGATGTCTTTTAATTGACTACATCTAGAAAATGCATAACTTTCAATTGTTTTTAATTTATCTCCAAAAATTACTGTTACTAAGCTTGTGCATGATTGAAATGAATTGGAACCATTTTTTCTACTGATAAAAGTGTAATGTTTTTTAATGAGGAACAATACTGAAATACAGATATAACAATTGTTTTTAAACCCACACCAATATGAACTGTCGTTAACAAGGTACAATTATAAAATGCTGCTTGACATATAGGGTGTTCAAAAAGTCCTGACCCCCCCTCCTATTATGGGCTGTGATTAGTTTATAAATAAAATATTCATATAATATTAAAATATAGTTAATGAAGATCTTATATATGTGAAATATGTGATTTTTGATTAATTGCATATCGAGAAAAATTTAATTTAAATTTTGGTGACGCAAAAAAATTTGAGAAGAACCGTCACTTTTTTTCATGGATGCCGTCGAACAAAGATTCATTATTAAATTTCTCTTCCTCTCAGGAAAAAGATACAAAGCCATATACAGAGAAATGTTCACTGTCTTGGGAAATAATACAGTTCATATAAGTACAGTCAAAAGGTGGTGTAGAAAATTCAAAAATGGTGACTTTTCATGCCTTGATGAGGAACGTACGGGGAGACCCCCATCTGATCTTGTTCATCCAATTTCAAAAATTCTTCAAAAGCAACCATTTATTTCAGCCCGCTTAATTGCAAAGCAATTATCAGTGACTCCAAATACTGTATTAAAAGTTCTTTATGAGGACATGGCATTGAGGCGCTTCACTAGGAAATGGGTCCCCCATGATTTGACGGAAGAACAAAAATTGGAAAGAGTCGATATGTCAAAATCAATTTTAAAAATATTAGAAAAAAGCGGAAAAGAAAAAATTTCATTAATATAATGACTGGGGATGAGTCATGGTTTTATTTTAATTATCAAAGTTCTTATATGTATGCCGCATCACGAGCTCAAGTCCCCACCCGTCCCCAAAAGAAAATTGACAGTGAAAAAAATCATGCTGACAATGTTCTTCAATGGAAATTCCCTATTATGCATTGATTTTCTACCAAAAGGCAAAAAAATATAATCAACGCTATTTCATCGATAATATTATTGAAGAAATAATTAAAAATACAAATGAGGATGAGGATCAATTGGACTTAGATCAAATGATGATTCATATGGACAATTGTAAAGTTCACAAAGGAAATTTAGTTCAACAAAAATTAAATCAAATAAAGCTTAAATCCATTCCGCACCCACCTTATTCCCCTGACATCAGCCCATGCGACTTTTGGTTATAAAAAAAAAAAAAAAAATATTTGGAAGATAAAGAGATAAAATCGAAACATCAATTAAAAACTCAAATTTTAACGGCATGGGAACACGTCAATTTTGAAGAGCTTCAAAGCGTGTTCTTGGAATGGATCAAAAGATTGAAGTGGATAATAGAAAACAATGGAGAATACTATATCACATAAATAAACAAGAATATCTAAAATTGTTTATTCATTGAGATAGGAGGGGGGGTCATGACTTTTTGAACACCCTATATATCAGTAACTGAATCAGGAATTGTGATACTTTCTAATGCTGAACATCCTGCAAATGCATATGAACCAATTACTGTAACTGATTCGTTCATTTTGACTGAAATTATTTTTTTCCAATTCTTAAAAGCATTATTTGGAATTGTTTTCACTGGATATTCTATTACAACATGTTCAGCATCATTTTCGTAATCAGTTGGAAGATCACTTTGATTTATGAAGAGTGTATTCGTACTTGGATCATAATTTTCATAAATATGAGATAAAGACAATAAGTATGAAAATTGTGTTTGCACTTTGCGTTCTTTGAAATAACTTTGATTTTTTTGATTTGATGATTTGGACAATCAAAAGTATTTTGATTCCACTAATGATATAACTTGTAATTTTCTTATGTAAAGCTGTACTTTCAATTCGAAAAGTGTGATACATGAAAATGCCTGAAATCATAAATATTTTCATATATTCTTTCGTATTTTTATGTTCAATAAATGACCTCAAAGAAATGAGCCCTTATTGATATGGTGAAGCAATTTCAAAGGATTTGATATCGAATATGATGATAACATCTTTTCAAAATAAACTATTCAAATAAGAATGGAGTGTCAATCTGTCAAATACATGAGTGGTTTACATCATAGCACGTTTCAAAACATCTTTACTTCAAAGAATTTTTGAAATCATTTAAATACGAATTAATTAATATATCAAAAAATCTGTAGGGCCGAATATTAATTTAAAATTCATTGATACAACGAAATGAGAGGAGGTTGCCGCACATTTTGCATTGACTAAAGCAAATTAACATAGCCTTGAAACAAGTAAGGAGAGCGCATGGTAAAAACAGCTTATTTTGTCGATTTTTTTGTCAAAGAAAACACAAATTATAGTTATAATTCAATACTTTATTCTGACTTTTTAACGAGTTTAGTCAACCCAAAAACGGAAATAAACTATTGAATTTTTTCAAAAGCAATCTTAAGATCTGTATCAATACACTGGCAACTTAAATTATTTGATAAATAATTTTTTCATTTGAAGTTTATTCAGTTTCTGTTCAGTGCATTCCGGGTAGTCCTCCCATCTGAGGCATTGGCATTCCTCCTCTTCCACGTTGTACATTCTGTTGTTGTCCGGGCATTCCCGTATCGAATGTTGTTTCATGTTCCGGAATCGAAACAGTTTCATCCACAGACAGAATTGTGCATGCCGCCTCTGTCGCCGCCTTCATTGCGTTCATCTTCACCACCAGCGGCTCCCAAATGAATTCCTTCACTGCGTCCACGACGTCGCCTTTCTCTATATCTACGCCCATCCATATTCCGTTTTCGCCATCTTTCGCGTGTGCGAATCTCAGCTTGTTTAATATTTCGAACGAGTCGAATCCGGCATTATTCGCTAACGCTCTTGGAATACTTTCGAGTGCGTTCGCGTATGCTTGGATGATGAGTTGGCTCTTTCCGTCCATTTTCATCGCCTTCTCATTTAATGTTTTGGCTAATGTCATCTCGACAGCGCCCGCGCCGCCGACGATTCTTCCGGCCTTCTTAGCCCTGCGCACGATCATTATCGCGTCATGTATACTACGTTCGGCCTCTTCTAAGAATTGTTTAGCGCCGCCACGTAACACAATTGTAGCGGATTTGCCTTTGCAGCCAGTGAATACATTGAACCGCTTCTTTCCGACTTGGCGCTCTTCAAATGTTTCGCATGTGCCAAGTGACTCTTGATGGATGTCTGTCGTTGTGGATAATATGATGCCGCCGGTGGCTTTGGCTGTGCGGTTCATATCTTCTTCCGGAACACGGCCAGCGCAGAAGATGTCGTGGTCGGCAAAGAACTGCGTTGCGATGTCGCCTATTGGCTTACGACTTAGGACAACATTAGCGCCGCAGTTGAGACAATTGTTAAGTTTGTCTTGAATGATCTTCCATTCAGCATCAACGATTTCTTGGTACTTCTTGGGATCTTCTACGCGGACTTCGGAGTCGGATGAGGCGCCTTGTAATTCTAATTCGACATTTAATAATAATATCTTTGGATTTGTAAAATGTTTGGGCTGTTGGTCAAAACCGGCATAGAAGAATGTGCGCTTGAAGGCAACACCAGGAACAAAGAATGAATCCTCAATGCCACCACCTTTGACCATCTTAACTCCTAAATCTTCAATTCGTAAGTTGGAGTCAAGACTTTCAACGGCGTCTACAATCATTTTGGCAAAGAATTCGCGTTTGTCACTGACTAATTTGGATCGAAGTGTAGTAGCAGCACAACTTTCAAGAATTGAACGCTCGCTGGCATTGATGTTAACTGCTATTTTATCGAGGGTTTGAACGACTGTATTAAGGGCATTGCGATAGCAACGACATATGAATTGAGGATGAACACCATCTTCTAAATATGGACGTGCTGCATCAAGAAGTGCGCAGCTAAGAACTACAACAGAAGTGGTACCATCACCAATTTCTTCGTCTTGTGATTTAGCAACTTCAACAAGAAGTTGAGCTGCAGGATGAACAATGTCTAATTCACGCATAACGGTAGCACCATCATTAGTAACAATGGCACGCTTGTCTCCGTTATGGATTAACTTGTCCATACCACGTGGGCCTAAAGTTGTTGAAAGAATTTCACCGATGGCATGACATGCATTAATGTTAGAAATGATTTGCCCCAATCCTTGTGATTGGTCTGTTCCTTCTCTCAGAAGAATGATTGGAGGACGAATAAATTGGGTCATTTTAAAGTGGCCAGACAAATATAAACGGTCGCCCTTCTTAACGGTCTCGTTTGAATGGCATAGAAAAATTGAGAAATGATCACTTTTATTATTATCATTAAAAAAATGTATAAAAGAATTTCAATTTCATGAATTGTTTATTGCTTACTTCCAGACTGTAACTGTAAGGATCCAGAAGATAACAAGAAATGCGCCACAGACCATTTCAATGACACCAGCTGAAATACCAAGATCACCTGCAACACCAAAAACAGCAAGTCCTTTGAGAACATAAACAAGACCACGGAGTAATGGACTACTTACAGCGCTGAAGTATTTTGTGAAGAAAAGAAGACCAATTTCAGCGATACCGAAAATGAATGACATGATACCAAAGGCAAAGAGAGAGAAGGTTAAGTACCAACCGAGGTTTGCGCTTCCGCTACATCCATTCCAACGTGGTTGTGGTGTACAGCCAAGAGTAACTGATGGTGTTTTATCAGTGATATATTTAGAATAGTAATAAATGAATGTTGCTCCAGATAAGACTTGTGCGCCTGCGCATACGAATGCGACTATCTTAGTTAAAATACCAGGAGGTCCTCCCATGATTGATGGTTTTAAAAAATGAGGTGAAAGGTCAATTGGGTGGTTTTCTATGCATTCAAAAAGCAATTTCCGTTCGTATTGTATTGAATTTTGAGTGGATTGATTTTGCTGGTGGTTTGACAAATTTTTTCAGTCAGTTTCACCGATATCACAGTTTACAAATCGGTTTATCCCAATTTTCCGTTTAAAGCATTTAAAAAGTTGATACTTTTGGGCACAAAGCCAGAACTTTTACGCAATGTGATGTGACTTACGTTCGAGAATTTGGAATTAGTCAGTGAAGTGTTTTTTTAAGGGGAAATTAAATGATTTACATGGTTTACTCGGCGTTGAATTTTGCGACTGCTTTACCACCTTCTGAAACAGCGTGCTTGGCTAAATCTCCTGGAAGAACAAGACGAACTGCTGTTTGAATTTCGCGAGATCCAAGTGTGTTACGATCGTTCATGTCGACAAGTCGAGCACCTTCACGTGCAATACGTTCAAAAATATCTGTAACAAAGTTATTCATAACTAACATAGCTTTGTTAGAAATTCCAATATCTGGATGAACTTGTTTGAGTACTTTAAAGATGTAAGATGAAAAAGATTCATTCCTCTTCTTATGACGTTGCTTCTTTTCTTTTTCAGTTTCGACTGGAGCTTCTCCTTCAACAGCTGGCTTCTTTTCGGTTGGTGTCTTTGAGGCTGGTTTCTTTGTTGACATCTTAAAAATGATAGCCAAAGAAAAACCCTCCAAAAATCTCTTTTATGTAAAAATGTCATTCCACGTCTCAAATATTTCAGAGTAAAAATTGAATAAATAATAATGTCGAATTGAGCCCCATGTTTTTCAATGCATTTTTTGTGTTGGATATTCAGAAAATATAATGCCGTTTTGGTTCCATTGTTTTTTGACGAATATTTTAAATATATTCCCGCTATAAAATAATGTCATTTTAGACCAGCATTAATTGTGTGAATGAATTGCGCCCATTAATTCAATGAAGAACAAAAACAATATTTTTTTATGCCAGCAAAGAAAGGTGTTAAGAAAACAGCTACAAAAACAGCAGTTGATGGAGAACGCGCTCATCCAAAGACAAGATCAAGTCGTGCTGGACTTCAATTTCCAGTAGGTCGTCTTCATCGTTTCCTTCGTGAAGGTCGTTATGGAGATCGTGTTGGTGCAGGTGCTCCAGTTTTCATGGCAGCAGTTCTCGAATATCTTACAGTCGAAGTTTTGGAACTTGCCGGAAATGCAGCTCGTGATAACAAAAAGACAAGAATTTCCCCACGTCATATCATGCTTGCAATTCGCAATGATGAAGAATTAAATCAGCTTCTTTCCAACATTACAATTGCATCTGCAGGTGTTGTTCCACATATTCATAAAGTTCTTCTTGGACAAACAAAGAAGAAAGAAGAATAATTGTATACATAAACTTTTTTATTTTTCACAAATCATTTTTCTGTTCATTTTAATTTAAATTAATTGGAATTTTATTGAAACTCAGAAAATAATTAAAAGGCCTGATATACCTAAAGATAATGGATAGTATATACTCTGCCTGTATGAAAATTTGTTACTTTCTTCAAATTTCTTAAAATTCAATTTTTTGGTGGAATGTTGGATAACAGTTTACCTATTCCAAAAACATTTCAGGAAGTAATTTAGATTTTATAATTGTGGCTTTAATATATGATCATACAATATGATTCATTTTATAATTGAATTAAAATTCTTTGAGATGTTATATCATTGTTTTTGAAAATTAGCCTCCTTTTAGTCATAAGTTGAAGAATTAGAGATAATGCTATAATTGGATGATAGAGTAAATTTTGATCCAAAAAAAATTGACTGAATTTTGACGACATTTTACATAACCAATGAGTTCCAAAAATCAAATTATTTCGAGTCTAAATTTTTTTCTAAGAAATGGTAATCAAAAAATAGAAGAATTTGCTACTGAAATTCTTCAAAATCAGACAACTCCATTGGAACTTTCTAGTATTTTATGGACATTTCTTTCTCTTATTAAATCAAATGGACCTTTTGGTCCTGATTCTCTCAAGCTCTTCTACGGCTTATGCTTTGAACTTACAACACAATTTCCTGATCTTACTAGTTATTTATTTCTTACATTTGATCGCACAGATATTAATAAAATCGGACTTAAGGATAGTGTCCAATTCATTGGTTATTATGCACCTTCACTGAAACAAACATTTCAGTTTACAAAATACCAATTGTTTGAACAAAATCCAGAAGGTTTTAGTAACTTAGTTACTGCGTTATTTCAAAATCCAATTCCTGATCTCAACCCAATTATTGGTCGATTTAGTCTTGACCCAGATTCAATTATTTTATTTCTTTTTGATTTTCTATCGTTACAAAGTGATTCAAAACGTTATTATCCGATTCTAAAAAACTTTTCCATTGATCATGTTATATCATTGCTTCTTTACAAATTAGACAAAGGTTTTGATGCTGGTTTAATATCATTATTATTTTATTTTTTCGATGAAGGAATCATTCCACAAGAACAACAATGGAGTATTGTCAATCAACTTAAAGGTCTTCTTACGAATCTTAAAAGTAATTATTCGAATGCAATAAATCTTTTTTGTGTTGAACTTGAAAAATCCAAAACTTATTTACCTGGTGAACCTAAAGAACTTCAACGTACTGCCATTTACAAACAAAGGGAAATGGAATATCGAAGTGCCAAAGAAATTCTCTATAATTCGCCTCATATTCAAATGATGTTACAGACGATCAATATCAATTCAATTCGAAAATTTTCACAAATTGATCCATGTTCCATTCCACATGTTGCAGATTATGTTACAGGATTTCTTCTTAATGAACTTAACAGTGATCCAGAATCATTTTTAGAAAATCCACTAAATATTGAAATGCTTACACTTTTATCATGTCATTGTACTGATCCACAACTTGTTGCATTAATTTGTCGTTTAGATAATTTACCAATACATTTATATTCCAATTTTATATTACCATCCATGTGTCAAATGAAAGATATTTCATGGCAATTATCAAACATTATTTTTTCATCCCTTAAAAAATATTCATTTAAAGTTCGATGTCAAATATATGAAAAGTTTTCTGAAGCATGTAATCAAATCCCTGACATGAAATTATTATCAGCACATGTCAAAGGTCGAATGTCTTCTATCTCAAGAAGAATTGCAGGTGATTCAGCGCCAAAGTTTTCACGTAAAGTTGCATGGCAATTTATGCGCGCACCACATATTGTAACGAAATTATATTTTTCGATGGTAACAGATTTTAATCAACCGATTCCACCTAAGTTTTTAGTTTTATCATTAACTGATGTATCTATTTTATCATTAGACTTTTTGATGTGGGAATTCCTTAAGAATATTCCCACTGATAGAGTCCCACCATGGATTAATAATGTCGGAATGTTTATGGCATTATTAGCAGCAGATCAATATATATCATTTGATATTGTATCATATTTAATCGAAATTCGTGACGGACTTTCTAAAAGGTCTATTTCACATTCACGAATTTTAGCTTCATTTATTACGACATTAACTAATTATGAATATAAAGGAAATTTGACAAATTCTGAAATCGAATTACGAACAGGAGAAAATCTTTCACGACTTTTATTACGATATAATTCATTGAATGAAAACAATGAAACATTTGTCGAAAGATCTTCTTATTTAACAAACATTTTACTTGGTAATAATAACTTAGGTTTAACAATTTTAAGTTTACTTGATAATATGCATGATAACTTATATTTAAATGATAATTTTACAAATGAAATTAATATTTTGGATGATTTAGATAATATTAAATTCACATTTTTAACTGTTTGTGAATTTATATCATTCGATAATTTGTCGCCGAATGATTTAATCGAACAATTTTCGTTTTCTTTACCTTCCGCATTTCATATTGTATGTGATAAAACATCAGATAGATGTAATGCCGAAAGTTTAGCACCCGAAGGTATTTCTAAAGCTCTTTTTTCATATTTTTGGAGATATGAACTTAAACATTTTCATGTGCCAAAAATAACTTTTGAAAATTTAATAGAATCGATTAAGAAAAAAATCGATGAATTAAGTAAGAATGAAGATAACAATAGTATCTGTGATTATCAATTAATCGAAATGCAAATCGAATCCAACAAAGATAAACAAGAAAATTATGTACAAAGTCTTCAAGAAGAAATAATAACAATTTGTGACGATTGGTTTTCTGACTTTAATTCATATGAATTATTTGTTCGATATTGTATTGTGCCAAGATCTTTATTATCACAAATCGATGCGATTTATTCCGGAATATTTATTAATCGAATGGCACATTGGTGTCATAGCTTTTCATTAATTGATTTTATTCGTAGCGTTTTCAAGTGTTTACACTTTATAATATATTCGTCGACTTATGAAGAAAGTCGATGTTTTGGGTTTTTCGTTAGAAAGATTTTAAGTTTAGTCCATAATCGTGAAGAAGAAATTGAAACGCACGAAATATTAATCCAAAAAGTAAGATTAATTTTCGAAAAGAAATCAACTTTTTTGAATGTCGTTGCATTTTTAAGTCAAATTATAAAATATTTCCCATTAAAAACGGATCATAAAAGAGCAATTCTTGATTTATTGGAAGAAATTCCTGAAGAAAACATGAATAGAATTCGAACTTATAAAGATAAGTTAAGTACAATGTTGAAAACAGAATATGTTTCACCAATTCAAGAAATTGAAGAAGTTAAAACAGATGAAAATGTTAATATTGAATCACCTAAAATTGAAGAAAATGCAACTGAAACAGAAGAAAATACAATTGAAGAAACAAAAGTCGAATCGCCAAATAAAAATGAAACAGAAAATGATAATAATAATAATGCGGAAAGTAATGCAACTGATAAAGAAAAAGAAGAAAAGAAAACAGAAGAAAAGAAACAACAAAACGAAAGTAAAAAAGAACAAAATGTGGATAAAAGAATAGAAAGAAGACAACACACTGAGCAAAGACAAAGCAGATATCAAAGCCCAAGATATCCTTCGAGAAGCTATGACCCAAGAAGAGATGATCGACAAAGAATGAGAAGGCTTGACATCGACCCAAGGTATGGTTATTATGATGATAGATATTACGATGATAGATATTATGATGATTATAGAGGAAGTAGAAGATAAATTATTTAAATAAATTATTTTCTTTTTTAAAGATTTAAGTAAAGATTTAATGTAAATATAATTTATGATTCAAAATATGGAAAAATTGTTTAATATCAGATACTTTGAACCACAATTTAGGAAAAACTCAAAACTTTCATGTTATAACATCTGTGATTATTATGATTAAATATTTTAATTTTAAAAGAAAATTATTAACTGTCACTTAACACTGGATAAAAAATGAATAAACATTTCAAAATTTATATCAAAAAGTCAAGTGTTATTAGTTAATTATCCGAAAAAATTCCCAATGTATCAAGCAAACGACAAAGAAGTACTTTCTAAACTTGAACATATCATATTTCATTTGACTCAAGAAAATTTTGAATCATCAGCTGAACAAACAATGAAATTATTTGATGAAAATTATCCATATTCATTTAATTTGAGAATTAGTAAATTGGTTTATTCCGCATTTTATTCACAAAAAGAAATCAATGAATCGTATATAAATTATTTGGAAGCAATTCAAAAAAAGGAAGAAGAAATTAATAAAAATAATTCAAGAATTCTCCAAATTTTCTGTAATTATATATCTAAAATTCGCTCTCAAGAATCATTTTTTTAATTGAGAAAATGATTGAACGAAATTTAATTAGTGCAGAAATCATCAATAATATACCAGCACAATTTTTTGAGCATCATGAAGCAACAAATTCTAACATTCAAATAGGACATAGTAAAATTGATTTATACGAATTGAGCATTGAGAAAAATTATATAGAAGTTTCAAAGAATGATTGGGAACTTCATAAAAAATATATTAAAGAAGGACATAATCCAATTGAAATTGCAAAAATAATTCGAAATGATGAAATAGAAGAACTTCAAGAAATAACATCACAAGCAAATTTTGATTTTAACAAAACAATTGAGCCATCACTTTATGAAAGATGTTCATTTATTAATGAAGAAAATGTTACATTAATTGATTATGCAGCATTTTTTTCTTCAGTTAAATGTTTTAAATATTTACTTATGAATGGAGCAAAATTAGACAATACAGGTAAATATGCAGTTTCTGGTGGAAATTTAGAGATAATTCATTTATGTGAACAAAATCATTCATCATTTGAAGATGCATATGAAGCTGCAATTAAATTTCACCAAAATAACATCTTTAAATATATTTATGAAAACAAATTAGAAGATAAATCTATAAATGATTTAAGATCACTTTGTACTGAGAATGAAAATTACGAAATCTTTTCAATTTTGGATGAAAAAGGAATTAAAATTGATGAAAATATAATTAATGAAACAGCTAGAAATGGTAATTTATATCTTATTAAATAATCAAATGCCACGCAATATTTTAATTTATGCATCAGAATCAGGAAACTTTGAACTCGTTCAATATATTATAGGAAAAAATTGTTTAGATATCAATAATAAAATTATTTTTTTAATTTGTTTAGAATATATTTTAATATTTTAACATTTATTAATAATGTTTGGTAATTATTTTGTGTATTTGAAAGAGGACTTATGATTGCATCTAAAAATGGTTATACAGAAATAGTTAAAATACTTCTTGAACAAGAAGGAATTAATACCAATGATAAAAATATTTATTCGTTTTGTTTATAATTTATTTTAATAATTTCATATTTCAAAATAATTTTCGGAAATTCTTTAAATTATTTGATACAGCCTTTTTAGCAGCAGTTTCAAATGGTCACACTTAAATAGTTAAGTTACTTCATGGACAAAAAGGAATTGATGTTAACGATAAAAACATTTATTAATTATATTTAAATTTTATTTTAATAATTCGGTAATTCAAAATAGTATTTGGAAATTATTTAAGTTATTTCAAACAGCACTAATGCTTGCATCCATGAATGGTCACTTAGAAACAGTTAAATTACTTCTTGAACAAAAAGGAATCGATATTAATGCTAAAGATATTTAATCATTTTATTTAATATATATAATAATAATACCAGGTTTCATAGTAATATTTAAAAATTGTTTATATTATTTAATACAGCGCTTATATGGGCATCTGAAATTGGTCGAACAGAAATTGTTAAATTACTTCTTAAACAAGAAGGAATTGATATTAATGCTGAAGATATTTATTTGCTTTATTTAATGTTTATTTTAATGATTTGGCGTTTCAATGTATGATTTAAAAATTATTTATTTTATTTCGTACAGCACTTATTCATGCATCATTAAATGGCCATTTAGAAATCGTTAAAATACTTCTTGAACAAAAAGTAATTAATGTTAATGCTAAAAGTTTTTATTTGATTTGTTTTTTATTTATTTTATTAATTTAATGTTTCAAAATAACACTTGGAATTTATTTTAATTATTTTATACAGCACTTATTGCGGCATCTGAAAATGGTTATACTGAAATAGTTAAATTACTTATCAAACAAGAAGGAAGCGATATTAATGCTAAAAATGTTTATTTGTTTTAAATAATATTCATTTTCATAATTTGAAATTCCTATATAAAATATGATAATTGTTAAAAATATTTGACACAGCACTTGCATGTGCATCAAAAAATTGTTACACTGAAATTGTAAAAGCACTTAGTGAAATAAGCACTAAATAAGTTAAACAACTTAAAAAAAATGGAAATAATTAATCAATATCTCAAAGCTCAAAATTTTGAGCTTTCCTCTTGGGAATTTGAAACCATAATAAAAAATTATTATTTCCAACTATCATTTCATTTTTATCATGTATATTCATTGTTTTTATATGAGAATAATTCAAAACAGATTTTCTTTTATTATTTTAAATCACTATTGCTTTAAACCTATGTATGAATTGGAAATAAAAATAATAAATTTGTGTATGAATTTTGACATAATAGTAATAATTTTTAATATGTGAAGAACTTAACCACTTGATAAAATCGATTTTGATATTTCATTTAGTATACATAACTTAACGATTAGTCATTTAGTTCAATACAAACTCGAATTAAATTAATTATTATTTATTATTATATATACAAATTACATTTTCTTATATTCAGCCAGCACCTGTTCCAAGAACATTCTGTCCTCATTTATCCATTCCGCACTTACTCCTGCATTCATGTATTGATGCAAATAAGCAGAGCTTTCAATCATACTATGACATTTCTCCAACAGTCTTTCCAAATAAGGAATAATGCACTGTGAGTTCGCGAGTATATTCACAGATTTCTCTTGTCGATTAAATTGTCGCGTGTTCGTTGATGTCATTATAGGCGTGTCATTATCTTTAGCAAAAAATCGATTACATTTCAAAAGTTCGTTTTGCTTTAATCTTGTTTTCCCTTCCGAAATTTCATTTCCACGTAACACTATCCATAACGAATCGCATTTCTTCATTAATGTTGAACGTGGATCTATAACACGTCGAATAGTCGACACATTCTTTCCTGTGAAATTACCAGTTGAAACCATTGATAAACAATTTGATATAAGTGTATCCCAGTTAAAAACTGAAAAACCTTGAGCTGCATCGGAAACAATAGGAAGTGAAAATATGGATAAAAGTCGACGACTAGGTAATGGAACAAGATGTCCAAGTGGTTGACTTAAAAGAGGTATTGTACAAATGTCACTGGACGGTAATAGAAGGCCTGTGAGATTTTGCGAAATTATCGTATTCATATCGGCAAAAGTGACATTTTCGGCACCACTTTTGACATCAGAGCAGATCTCATGAAGAACATCGTTATAAGTGATAATAACAGCGTCACTGTTCTTGGAAAGACATGAAAGTGAAAGCACTGAGTTGTAACTTTGAACAAGAACTTCACCAGCTTCATATGGCCAAACAACATTGTTGATAATATGTGCTTGATGACCAAACTCATCACGCGTACATTCGGTAATACGTGAGCCAAGTCCACTTCCTGTACCACCTGCTAATGATTGAAACATAACAAATCCACCAAACCGATCACATTTCTCTGCTTGATGTTGAAGACGATCCATAACCTCCCCTTGTGCTGAAAAGCCATTGCGCTCATACCCATATGCCCAGTTATTTCCAGATCCACAACCTTGCGCCCAAATTGATTGACGATCATACTTCCAATCAGTAGAGCCTGTGCGGCTTTGAAGTGTGTCTGTAACTGCCTTTCTTTCTGTATCAATTAAAACACATCTTGCTACATGTTTTTTATCTCGAGTTTCAAAAAAGAACCTACCACAAGCATCAGGATCTACATACTTAGAGCTCTCAGACATGTAAAAATCAGTGAAAGATGATGCCATTTGAACTCCGCATTGGCCAACGCCAACGGAAATCAGTTGTGTCATTTAAAAAAAATCCACTATGTTGGGAAACGAACCAAAAACCAAGCAGACATTGACAAATCAAGTGACATACTATGATAAAAATCGATTTTCTTTTCCAAAACCCAAGCAAATTAGAAGAATATAATATTAATTTATTTTTAGTAGTAAAGAACAGAAACAGGTTTCTAATTGGAAAAATAAATCAGTTCCCTTTATGATTAATCCAAAATTTTTATTGTATATTTTCGAAGATATAATTTTAATTCTGATTCCCCACATTAGAGGAGTAAGATAATTTATGGACAATTAAATAGTTCACTAATATTAAGCGTTTTCATTTAATGAGAGAAGAAAGAAATGCTCGCAAAAATGACAAAACGTATTTTACTAATTCAAAAAGTGATATTCATATTCAAAAAAAAAATGAGTTTGTTTTCCGTCCTGCTTTGTTTCCTTGGCATAATTACCCTTTTCCGTGCCGTTTTTTACTTATACAAGTGGGCTATTGGGTATTTCGCAAAAGAGGTTGACTGTAAAAAAGAATTCAAAACTGAATGGGCAATTGTGACTGGTGCAAACTCAGATCTTGGAAAGCAAATTTCAGAAAAACTTGCAGCACAAGGAATTAATATTATTGGATGTGACTCTGAAGAAGATCGACTTCAAGATTTTAAGAAAGAGATTGAATCAAAAGGAATTCAATTCATCCCAGTTTGTGTTGACAAGACTTATGTAAAATCTGTTGACAAGATTTTTGATGAATGCGGAAATCGAGATATTGGAATTCTATTCTGTAACATGGGATATTCTGATCAAAAGCAAATCACAGATATGTCAGATCAAGATATAGCGGATTATCTTAACACAATAACGACTGCTTATTGCTTACTCACAAAATCATTTATAAAAAGAAACAGAAACATAAAAGAAAAATCCACAATATGCATCATCTCTTCATTAGCAGCTCACCTCCGTTTCCCAATGCCCACTTTGTACTTTTCGACGAATGGATTACTTTCGTTATTCGGAAAAGAAATCTCTTTTGAAACATCTGTCACAAACATAAAAATCACGACAGTACACACTGGGTTTCAGGGCGAGGATATACCTGCACAACTCAAATTCCAGAATCCATCAATAGATCAAATTACTCATGCAATTATGACCTCTATAGGCAGAGTGGATTCTGTGGAATACGGGGTAAACTCTTTGGTTCTGAGATCATTGCAATCGATATTTGGACCATGGTTGAGTTACTACATTTACCTTTTTATTTTAAAAATTGCTAATATGTGTACAAAATCACGGGGTGTTGAAAAAGTAAAGAAAGATTAAACAGATTTATTCTTTTTATATTGGAATTCATGTTTGTTATAAAAGGTAATTCCTCATTTTAGGGTGCCCCGAGAGGGGTGCTCCAAAATGCTAACAGAAGCTTTACAGATTGGTTTATTGTTTGGATTTATTATATTTTTCCATGCAAGCGAGTACTTAATAAGCAAAAAGAATCATTCAGAATATAATTCAAAAGGAGCAACTCTAATTTCTGTTCCATTTGTTTTTGCATTTTCTTTCGGAATTGCTGAATTTCTGATAGAATCGTATGTTTTTGGTGATTACAAAACTTCAATGCAAAGCTTTATTATGTGGCTTGGGTTTTTATTAATAATTGTCGGATTGTTTATTCGTGTGAAGGCAGAAACCACTGCAAAAAAATCATTCACTCATCACATTGCATATAGGCGGGTTGAGCAACATAAGCTTATCACGAATGGAGTATATCACTATATCAGACACCCAGGATATTTAGGCATGTTTATTTTTGCCTTGGGCACACAGATGTTTCTTAGAAATCCAATATCGTTTATAGCTTTTTTTGCTGTATTATGGAAATTTTTCAGTGATAGGATTCAAGATGAAGAAGCTGCCCTTGTTTCGATGTTTGGGAGAGATTATGTAGAATATCGTGCGAAAACGCCAACATGGTTTCCTTTTATTAAATAAAAATATTGTTAAAGCATGCAATTAAAAAAATGTTACTAAAATATTTGGTTTTTAGAATATTTAATGATTATACAAACAAACAATACAACTCATGCTTAAAACTGTTTTGATAAATCATTCATCATGATGAAGTTGTTCGAGCCACATTTTCCCTTATCGTTGCTATCAAAAAGTTTGACTTTGGCCCAACATTTTAAAATAATAATTTCTTTTTTAGGAAAGTATGTTTTTATGCTCTGATGAAACAACGATGAGTCTTTCTGATTTAGGCTGATAGTTGCACCACTGAGCAATTATTTTCAACTAACACATAGTATTTAAAACTCAGTTAATAAACATGCTCAACATGTTTGCTTACCACTAGTGCAACCAAGTTCGTTAAGTGTATTTCTTTATGTAGGAGAATTTGTGAAAAAAATTGGTATCTTTTATGAAATGTCAAGTCATACGTGTATGTATTTAATTCCTTTATTCTAATAAGTCATAAACTCATTTATCACCCAATAAAAAAATTTATTTTAATACAAGAAAGCATGAGTGTATCATGCAATTTTTTTTATATTCAATTTTTTGAAATATTTTCTTCAAGATAATTTCATGTTCATCGGAGTTTAGTTTGGTGAAAATTAACAGATTTATTCCAGGTTTGGTTATTTAGCAACTTCCAAAAATAAATTCTCAATTTTAAAATTGTAATTTTTTTGTACATAAAAATAGGCATGATATCAAGAGTGAAAAGCATACAAGGTAAGTTTTTGCCTTAAAACATGAAAAAGCCTCCAAAATTAAGGTTATTTTTGATTCCAACATCTCCGAAAATTTCAAGTTAAATGGTGTGATCTAATTTCTTTATATTATTTTATTCTTTTTATTAACTTTACATTTAAAGTCGCATTACTCATAATCTTTATCCATCCATTATTCTCACAATAAATTCTTGTACTCATATTACGTCATTTTACAACCACAAATATTTGGTTGAAACCCTTCCTCATTGTGTTTGTATCAATTTTCAATATCTTTATCCTCGAATATTTGCCAAAGAAAATGAGAGATTATAATCAATTGGCGTGTGCATGGCCTTCATGTTCACCACCAACATTTATTAGTGGTAAACCTTTCCCACTTGTAGCACTGCGGTCTGAAAAATTTAGATTTTCAAAGTGTCTTGAACCAAGATGTTGATACCAATTGTTCGAAATTTATCACACGAAATTCAAAGTGCCGATAATGGAATTTTTCAGTGAAAATCTCGACTTTTTGAATGATTATGTTTTTTTGAAAGGCAGTGTTTTACTAAATTGAGTTGTTTCAAATGTTTCAATATGTTTTTCAGAAAAAGCCAACAGGGCCATTTAATTTCACCGTTTGAAACTCCAGATTTCTTGAAAATATCAAGACACTATTCAATTCCTCCTGATATATATTCAAAAAGCTGCGCGGACTGGCAACGACCAGAATCATATGGCAGAGCTCAAAGACATCATCAAGCCAATACATATTCCAGATTTCCATGATTTCTTGTTTATCAAAGAACTTCCACCTGGTACATTGAGTTCAACTTCATTATTAATTCATAAAGAAAGTCAACAACATTTCATATGTAAATCTTTTCCAAAAAGTATATTTGGGTCTCCTAACAAGATAGACATGCTAAAGGAAAGAATAACGAAGCTCAGGTCACTCAATTTTGTCTGTAATTATGTGGACATGCTAATTACAGACGATTCGGTTTATTTAATAAGACCATACCTTGATCTTCCAAACCTTTCAGACTTTCTGATCCTCCACCGCTTTGACCCAAATAGTATTTATGACCTTTGGATCTCCATTGTTAAACGTTTTTATTTAATCCATAAAGCTGGAGTCTATCCAAGCGCAATTAAACCGTCCAACATTTTCATTACCCAAGACAACAGGATCATCCTAACAGATTTTTACATATTACCGACTTCCATAAATTTCATGTTCAAGACTTTTAACCCACTTGAAATGCAATGGCTTCCACCTGAGTACTTCAATGGCTCTAAAAGTGTCCCTAATGCCTCATCTGACATCTGGTCACTTGCTGCATTATTTATCACAATGAATGGAATGGCACTTCCATGGGCCTCCAAGAACATATTCACCATGGTACGCAAGATGTTGAATCCTAGCTTTGAGGTCCTTAGAGATTTTAATTCCTCTGTTTTAAAAATCATGACTTTTTCTCTCCAAGCAGATCAAAATAAAAGACTTAGACTCAGACAAATTTTACTTGAGCCCAAGCCAGTTAACAATGTTAAGCGTTTAAGCATCAGAAATTGGAATACACAAAATCAAATTAATTATTCAACCAACTCATTACAAAAAAATCTTGTACCTTTAAACAGTAAAAGCAAGACAAAAATGTGTTTCAGATATAGAAAGCACGGATGTTCATGCCTTGCTAGTACTCGAAATCTAAGTCTGACCAAATCAGCAACTTTCATGCCAATAAAACAAGCACTCTCAGAGCCAATTATTGGTTCAAAGAAAAGGAATGAAAAAAATGTGGTTGAAACCTGATTTCGACACACAAAAAAATACGAACAATAAATATCATGAGTCTTTTTAATTTGTTTTTTAAAGCCAAATGTTTGAGACAAAGTGAAAAATTTGCTTGAATTGTATGTCGTTGATGCTGGTACAACAGAAAATGTTCTATATAAATTTAAGAAATATTATTTGATCAACAATATTAATAATTGATAAATTTAAATATATTCACCCATTATCTTTTAAAGTGGTTATTACTCAAATGATATACATTGTATTAGTTATAAAAAAATAATGTTGATGTTTATATGAATTTCTTACAAGAAATTGATTTTTTGACTATGAAAAAGATACTTCAGGTTTTTTGAATGAATTTCTCCGATTTTTTCTAAAAAAAGATACAGAAAAATCAAAATATCTTCAGGAGAATAAACAGGGTGAAGTGGTTTCTGCCAAAACAGACGTTTATTGCATACAAAACAGATTATGAATAAGAAATGATCGTTAACCGTTCAAAATAACTGTTTTTATATATGGAAAAATTAAATATATTTCTGATTATTCAAAAAGCCAATTCGATTAACGGCATCGCCAAGGAAAACAGAAAAGAAATGGAAACAGACACGATCAACGATATTATCACACTTATAATCATGTTTATTTTCATTGTCATGGATATTTTCTTTCTTGTTTATGTGTTAAAATTTCGAAATCTTGAATTCAATAAATTTTGGATCACAAGAACAGCAATTATCATTGCATCTTTGTTATACAGTATTATTTCTGGGTTATCAAATATTCGTTGGATACCAAATCAAATTTCTAAAAGGAATACCAAATCTTTAACTTGTTCTTTACTCAATTATATTGATCATTGTATAATCCTTCCTTTATTTTTTGAAATTGTTCTTGGTATTATTGAGGTGGCTACCAATAAAATTATTCGTGGTAGACGTCATAATAATAGATCATTAATCCTTAACTCACTTCTTTGGGTAATACTTCCCCTCACTCTTGGTATTGCTAATGTCTACGTATCCAATGAATTGCCAAACTTAATATTTTTTTTAGCATATGACACAGTTCATAATTATTGTCTCCAAACCAATTATTATGCAGTTCTTGTTCTTTTATCAACTCTTTCTTGTTTAATTAGGTATATCCTAATCAAAAGGAACCTCAATCGAAGTGTCATAAATACAAATTATCAAAAGAAAATATCCAAATATTTCGTTCTTTTAATCCCTGTACTAATCATACACATATTGTCTGTATTCCTCTCATTCATATATCACGTTTTGCAGATTGTAGTTAAGTATTTGAATTTTGTTGGGCTTTCCATCATGTTAACGGTTTTCATCTACTTTTATGTTATACAACCAGTGAAAGAAACTATAGATGCGTCTAAGATGGAAGATAATCTGTTGGAAAGTAGTTCAAGCGAAACTATTGATGATGCATAATTTTCTTTTGTTTTTATTTTTTTATTTGTAAATATTAGGGAAAATATAATTTTTTTTTTTTTTTGTCTTCTTTTTTTTTTTTTGATCTTTTTATTCAAATATATAAATTTGGTGTATGTATACATATTTGTTAAAAATAGATTAAAAAATTAAAATCATTTAATACTAAACTTCAAAAAATGTTTCTACTATACCAAAAATGGACCACTAATTAATATAATTAAAAAAGTATATTTAAAACACATATAAACATTATTTATTTAACAATTTTGTGTGAACATTCCATACGCATCAACAACAAATGGAAGTTTTTTCTTTCTTTTGATGAATTTTGCGATCGGATATTGGGATATTTTCTTTTTATTATAAGCAAAGAGTTCTCCATTTTCCAATTTCGTACCAATTATTACAATAGTTCCATCTTCGCAACCACATACAGGAAATCTTTTTGTGGCGGAGAAAGATAATTTGATCAATGAAATCGAACAAATTTTTGCATCGACAACAAATTTTTTTAGAAACTCACCATTTAATGAATATAATAACAACTCATTATCAACTGCCAAATATAATACATTTAATTCTTCATCAAACTCAGCTGCGGTCACATTTTTAATCTCAATTATACTATAAATTATACCACTTGAAAAAGACCAAAGAACAACTTCATTTGAACAAATAGTTGCGCACATTGCATGTCCTTCAATGAGGATTGAAAAAGAAGGTTCAGATCTAAAAAGACTTATTAATTGATCAATTCCTAAAACATTTTTATCCGAATATCTTATCGAATATACAATTATTAAAGAAAATGAGAAAGTTATTACTAAAAAATTAAGATCATTTGAGGTTGCATAATCAACAACAAAAGAAAATCTCGGATCATAAATTATGAAATGATCATTTTCTAATGATTTTGATTTCAGAATTGATATTTTATGATCGATAATAATCAATCCTTTTTTAGTTTCAACTGAATGATAAGGGCACCCCAAATCAGGATTTAGTTCAAAAATGACGTCGTCAATTGATTTGATGTTATTTTGTTGTATAAACTTTGGGTGAGGATTTAAAAACAATTTATTCGGTACACAACCAGAAGATTTTAACCATTGCTTTCTATAATCTTCCATTTCAGGGTCATTAGTTGGTAATTCTAAATAACCGAATTGATTAAAAAGATTTAAAGCATTTTTAGCTTCAATGCCATCTCTTTTATATCCGAAAATTAAATCGATCCAATTATTTAATTCTTCTCTGATTGAATCTGATTCTAACATAAACTTTTGTAAGTCAATAAAATGTCTTGGATTTTTAGCCCATTTTGGAAGAATTACATTTTTCATATATCCATTCGGGAAATCAAATTTGTTAATATTTACAAACATTTCGGGTAAAACAAATAATTCTGGATTAAATTCAGTTGCAGTAAAATGTTCTATCGAAAGATTGATAGGAATCGAATTAAAAAATCGTTCAGGAACATCGTATCCATTATTAAATTTCCATTGATAATCAAAAAAAGGTTGAATCCTTATCATTAATGATGAAACTATTATCGGATTTGATAAATTATCACAATGATGAAGAGATTGATTAATTTCACGGATTTTTAACATCTCATGATTTTGATCAGGATCAGAAATTACAGGAATTGGAATCTTTAAGTCTCTTAAATTAGAGAAATCATCGAGAAATATCTCTGATTTATAAGAATTAATAATTCTCGGAACAATTGGATAACTTGAAATATCTTCGAATGATCTTCCAGCTAATTGATTTAATACTATTAAATATTGCATATTAGAAATGACATTATTTAACCACTTTTCTAAATAATATGGAATTAAAACTTTTGAGTTAATGATTGATGGATTAATATTTTCTTCGAATTTTATTATGAAAGAACCATTTAACGTTGTATAAAATGAAAATGATTTTAATGAATCAGGTGAATGATAAGGGAATATAGTAAATATGTCTTTTTTCTTAATGGATATAATCGGATGGAAGTAAAACAATTTGAATTTACCGAATTCTAAATCGAAAATTTGTTGAAGAAATTCATTTGTATTATCTTCGAATGTAATAATTTTATTTTTATTGATTTTGGAATTAGTTAATATTAATATTTTATCCTTATAAAAAAATGAAATCGCATTAATTTGTAATGTCCTTCGAACTAATTCACAATTAATTATATGATCTGGTTCACCATATATAGATAGAAATGTTGAAATTTTGAGATTTTCGGAATGAGTGAAAAAATTAAAAGATTCGAAATTTAATATATTTAAATCATTTTGTGTTATGTTTGTGAATGAATTAAGTAAAACTATTGGACATACACCGGGTAAATGAAATGAAGAAATATGAAAATTTTCTTTTTTGAGTTTTTGTTTTTTTATCATTTGATATTTAGTTAATATTTCATAATATAAATTTAGCGAATAATATTTTTCATATTTATGAAATGATATATTAAATATTAAGCAGAAGTCATTAATAATGTTATTACAATTATTGATGATTTTATGATTGTAATCAATGAAATATTGAATTGGTTCATTTGTTATATTATATTTAAGTAAATTCTCCAATGTTAACTTCGAGTTCATTAAATTATTTTTCGATGTCTCTAAAAATGTTTGAATTTCATTGATGTTTGGACTTTTGATTATATCATTAAAATTATTTTCATTCTGAAACAAAATCGGTCGATTTATTTTAGGCATTTTCTTATAATAACACAATAGTTTATCATATAAATTCACCCAAAATTTGTTTCCGATTAATATATTTAAATTTATTGGATAATATAATAAAATCACAATTTTTATGTCATTGATTTGCATTGAATTAATGTATTTGTCATATAAATTAAACAGTTCGATTTGATTCTTTTCATGAAATTTATGGAACGTTAAACAAAAGAAACTTTGAAAGGATTTAAATCGAACCGAATTATTACCACAAAATGTTAATAATGCCTCAATAATTGAATCGCCATGAATTTCATATGGCATTTTTTTATAAACGTACAGAAGTAAATCATTCAAAATCTCGTAAACTTTTGGATTACACTTTGTAAATTGTAAACGTTTAAATAAGGAAACCGTTAAAACACCGATAGAGTTCTGGATGAATAACATGCATTTAATTATTTCTAAAAATGTTTCAGGATAATTCACTTGATATATTAATATACCAATTAACAACTCTGAGATGAAAGAAATATAAGAAACATTTAATGGGTAATTATAAATTTTTTGTAATTTAATCAAAAATTCATTTGAATTTTTTATATTAATTTCTTTTAGGTTTAACTCATGTGAATTTATGGCTGTGCCCATAATGAAATTACGAAAATGTTTTAAATTTGAATTCATTAATAACTTGTCACTACTTTGTATAATGATTTCATTTGTTAATGCTAATATCTTTTTGAGAAATGGATTCGTTGAGTTAAATGGCTCTTTAAACAATGCTTTTGTCATAGAAAATAAAATCGGTAAAAATTGTTGCTGAATATTTATATTTTTGGAATCGATTTTTTGGCTGAATTTAAAGTTCGAATTATTTAATAATAATTTAAGTACTTCTTCCCATATTTCTTCGTTATTAACAAAACGTTCGAAAACATGCGATAAAACGTAAATATTTTTCTCGACAAATTCAATGCTTTGACATAATTTTAATATATTTGAGATAACTAAATTTGATGTTTCGATTGGATAAAACAATAATATGAAAAAGTAATCATTTAACTCATAAATTTGTGTTTTTTTCGTCATTTCAACCTCGAGAATCAAGTTAACAAATTTTGTGGAAAACGAATCAATTACATTGAAATTATTGAATATGCTTTCAAAATCATTTTCAGAACTTGAAAACTTGATGTAATTATAAACCATTGAATAAATTGAAAGCGTTTTTAAATGGTTTATATTTACATTCATACAAATAATTCTTAAGAATTTTAATAATGAATCAATAAAAATATTATCTTTTTTAAAATAACACAACAAATAAAAATAAAATTTTAAAAATGAATTGTTTGATATATAATTAAAATCAATTGAGTTAACCAAAATCGTTGAATATTCACCTGATAAATATAATAAAAATTCATTTAATGTTTCGATTTCTAAAGAACTCCAAAACTTTAAATTTTGGAATAATTCATAAAATAAATTATTTCTTAGAATATTATCATTCAAACTATTAATCACTTGAATAATTGAGAACAAATAAATCAATTTACATTTTTTTGCTTGTATAATTAAAGATTGTTGAAAACATCTAAAGAAATAATAATAATTAATCGGATAAAGTGTAGCAATTTTACAAAGGAATAATGCAAATTCATTAATGAGTTCTTGATCTTTTAATTTTTTAAATTTTTTGAATAAATATGAAATGATACTTTTGGAATTAAATATTGAAGTTGAACATGGAATTAATTTAACGAAACTATTGTATTGGAAATATTCCGCTGCATTTTGTTCTGAGAATTCTAATTCTTTATATTCATATGAATTAGAGATAACCATTGATTGTGCTATTAAATAAGAGACAATTGGTGATTGTTTAGGTGATCCGATTGAGTTAAATGTAAAATGATTAGTTGATATTGTATAAACACAATTTTCATTTAAATAAAAACTTAAAATTTGTTTGAAAGTATTAAAATGAAATGTAAATATGTTCCATTTTAATATTTGTATTGTTGTTAATACTTTTTCATTCTCATCAATTAATGTTTTATTCAAAATAGAAAACTCTAAGTTATTTATATAAAATAATGGCATTTTAATACGAGGCAATTTACGTATAGATATTTTAAATGATAATAATGTATAATCTTTTGTTTTTAATGTGATCCATTGTGGTTCTTTATTAGGTATCATTTCATAAAATGAAAATGCTAAAGTTTTACCTTTAACAAAACAATTTAATAATGTTTTATCTTTCTTTAATATATATATAATATCTTCAACTCGAAAATAATATGAAAATATTTGATCTATAAATGGTATATCTTTTGGTAAAAAGTTTAACTTCCGATAAATTGGCATAGCATAATATGAAAGTAAATATAAATCATATTTATATTTAATTTTAGTGATTTTACATAATGGAATTAATGATGGTATTAATATCTGTGAATTGTTTAAGATAACATATTTAGAGATATCATTATCTTTTAATTTAAAGATCGATGAATTTGTTGGTTGTTTTAAAACCCATTCATCAAAAAAATGATCATCTGTTTGTAATACTATTAAATTGATTATAGGTAAAATTGCTAAAGAAATTTTTGTTGATTTTTCGATTTTACTTTGAATTAAATCTAATAAATTTAAACATTTAAAATAATTTAAAAGCTTTTTTGGATATTTCTCACTTAATATTTGAATAATCTTTTGACTTAATTCTTCTTCAAAGATATTAAATAAATATTTAACAAAATTCATTGAAAACATTAAAATTATAATTTCTTTAAAATATGTCTCAAATAAATTAACATTTATTTTCATAATTGAATAAATTGAATTAACAAACTCAATTGTTTCAACAGATTCATATTGCATATTTATAATACATTTAAGTAATTTCTTAAAATTTACATAGTTATTTAATAAAAATGATAAATCTTCTGGGGTTTGTTGAATGATTATTTCTTGAACAAAAATATTTCCATCAAAAAACTCATTATATTTTGACACAGCTAAATTCATAAACCAATTAAATATTTCGTTATATTGAATTTTATTATTTTTTTTAGAAGGTTTCGAATCAAAAATAATTAATTCTGTTACGGATTTAATTGATTCATAATTATCATTAACAGATTCACTTAAAAATAATAAAAATGTATTAAATAAATCTTTTGATTCAATGATTCGATAAAAATACCAATCTTTAACATTAAATAATGATTTATTTGAATTAAAAAGCGGATCTTTTTTCTTCTCTATTAAATATTCAAGTGTTTTCTTTACATTTTCTTCAGGTTCATTTTTATCTTTATATATTATGTTCAAATAAATAATAATTTGTTCATTTGATGCATCGCTTAATAATGTTGACTTTAATAATAAATCATAAACTTGAATATAAATCGGTGATTCAGATTTTATAAAAAATTGATTTAATTGATCAAGAAATTTATAATAAACTAAAAATGGAATTGTTTCTACATTTTTTAATGATAATTTATATATTAATGTGGTAACAAATATAATTAATTCGATTTTGTTTGTAAGCGGATATTTAACATCTGAATAAAAGACAAAGACATATATGTCATATATAACTTGTGGAGCGTTTAATTTAGATAAAACTTCAATAAAACATTCAGTAGAAAATAAATAAAAAATCGTTTCATTAATAATTGTTGGATTATTGTTGGAAATTAATGAACTAAGTGTATTAAAAAATATTCCTTTCCGAATAAGAAATAAACAAAATTGTTCTGAATTAAATAATGGAATCATAGCTTGCTTCATTAATGTAAGAAAATCTGGATCTATTTTTTTATCTTCAAATAACTTTTTAAGACAAAAATCATAAAGTGGTATAAATGATTCAGAAAGCGAAGTTCCATCTGTAAAATGATGAGGATATAAAGATAAGAAAATTAATGAATTATTAATTTCATTTGGTAAAATTAATTGATAATTTTCTTGAAAAATATTGAAAAAAATGGTAATCGATTCCCTTTCTTTCTTTGTTATCGAATTTTTGTGAAGAATATCAATAATTTGTCCTAACTTTACAGTTAAATAATGATTTCTATCTTCATCTTTAAGTTTATGAAAGTCAACCGAAGATATAATTAAACTGTTGGAATTAAGTGAGTTTTTTATTAGGTCGGATATTGAGTTTTTAGTTCGGAACATTTAGAAACAATTTTTTTTTTTTATATTAACGTTCAGAACGTTAACGTCTTCTATGAACGTTCATCGATTAACTTTTTCCAAAATTTTGAACATCCTAAAAAAATGATATCTTTGTTAGTTTTCTTGCTTTATTCATATAACACATGTCAAGCAACTTTCTTTAAAACCAATGGAACTCTGTTCATACAAAAAGATGAAGATTTTACGAACGAATTTGAAATGCAAACAAACTATCTTATTATTGATGGAGAAGTTCAAAATATTCCCAACAATGCATTTAGCCTATGGCCATCAATTATATCTATAACTATTGGAAATTCAATTATTTCGATTGGTGATTTTGCCTTTAATTTTTGTTCTTCTGTTCAAACAGTTACACTTAGTGAAAAACTCAAAACAATTGGTGGATGTGCGTTTACTGGCTGTTCTATTTCAACAATTAAAATTCCAAGTTCATTAATTTTTCTGAATTATACTGCCTTTCAATCATGTCAATACTTAAAATCTATTTATGTTGATGAAGGTAATTCATATTATTCAAATTACGATAATGATGGTATAATATATTCCAAAGATCTAACAACAATCGTTATTTCACCAAGCGGAAAAGAATTTCCAAATGGAAAATTTTATGTTCCTAATAATGTTGTTTCAATTGGTGATCATGCATTTTATTCTTGTCAAACGTTAAATGAAGTTATTCTTAGCGAAAATGTTAAATATATTGGAAAATATTCATTTTATTTTTGTTATTATTTGAAATACATTTCAATGTCAAATTCACTTACAAAAATTGATCAATCCGCATTTCGACAATGTGTTTCATTCGTCGAAATTACATTAGGGGACAAAATAACTGAAATTAACAAATATACTTTTTTTCAATGTACTTCTTTAACGCATATAAAAATACCAAAAACAATTAAAATCATTAAAGAAGGAGCATTTCAATCATGTCAAAGGATAGAAACAATTGAATTTGAAGAAGGTACAACATTAGAAGTTATTGGAGACGAAGCATTTGGAGTTTGTTCAGGATTAACTGAAATTATAATTCCTAATTCTGTTAATGAAATTGGTAATTATACATTTACAAATTGTATTCAATTACAAAATGTTATAATTGGTGAAAACGTAAAAATTATTGGAGAATATGTATTTAGTGATTGTACTTCATTACGAAGTATAACAATTCCAAAATCAGTCGAAATCATTGGTTATAATATATTTATCTTATGTAAATCACTTAAATCAATTAAAGTGAATGAAAATAATCAAAATTTTGCTAATTATCAAAATGATGATGTTCTTTATGATAAAAACATTAAACGTTTATTATCATTTCCAATTTCTTATTCAGATCAAACATTTGAAATTCCAAACACAATTACAATAATTGATAATTATGCTTTTTATAGTTGTACTATCTTAACAAATATTAAAATATCAAATTTAGTTGAAACAATTGGAAATTATGCTTTTTATGGATGTACTTCATTATTAAATATTACAATTCCTAATTCAGTTGAAACTATTGGTAAAAATGCTTTTGAAGGATGTACATTATTAACAAAAGTAATAATTTCTGAATCAGTAAAATATATTGGTGATAATGCATTTGCAAAATGTATATCTATTCAAATGTATGATGTATCTGCAGAAAATTCATTTTATTCGAATTATAATAATGATAAAGTACTTTATAATAAGAATTTTACAAATTTGTTATATTATCCAACACAAAATAACATTGAAACATTTGAAATTCCAAACACAGTTGTTAAAATTAATGATTATTCATTTTCTAATTCAAAATATTTAAAGAATATCATTGTTCCTAATTCATTAAAAACAATTGGTAAATATTCATTTTATTGTTGTTATTCATTAACAAATATAACAAAATTAAATTCAGTTATATTAATTGATGAATATGCATTTTGTTCGTGTGAAGCATTAAAGACAATTTCTTTTGGTGAACAACTTGAAACAATTGGTATATATTCGTTCTATTCTGCTCATATAAGAAGTATTATCATTCCAAATTCAGTTAAATCAATTGGTAAATATGCTTTTTATATGTGTTATTATTTAAATGAAGTTGAAATTGGAGAAAATGTAGAGACAATTGGTGAATATGCATTTTCTTCTTGTATTTTTAATAAGGTGATAATTCCTAATTCTGTAATTTCATTAGGAACATATACATTTGAACAAAATTATTATTTGGAATCAGTAATAATTGGTGATAATATAAAAGTAATTCCTGGCTCTTGTTTTTCTAATTGTAATTCTTTAAAATATATTACATTTCCAAAAGGTTTGATTGAAATTGGAAATAGCGCATTTAAAAATTGTAAATATTTATCAAATATAATATTACCTGATTCGATTACTACAATTAAAAATAATGCATTTGATTCATGTTCATCATTAAAAAACATTACATTAGGAAAGAATTTAATCTCAATTAAAAATAATGTATTTCAAAATTGTGGATTAATAAATATAATAATTCCAAATTTAGTTTTAACAATTGGTGAATCAACATTTCAAAAATGTGAATCATTAGAATCAATTACATTAAATGAAAACTTATTAACAATTAGGAAAAAATTATTTTCCAGTTGTACAAACTTAAGAAATATAACAATTCCAAATTCTGTTTATTCAATAGAAAGTTATGCATTTTATAGTTGTTCTAATTTAGAAACTATTACATTTGGAGAAAACGTCAAAAACATTGGTAGGGGTTCATTTCAAAGTTGTTTGCATTTAAAGAATATAACAATTCCAAATAAAGTTACTTCGATTCAAGAAAGTGTATTTCAAGGATGTCAAAATTTAGAAAAAACTGTTTTTAATGAAAATATAATTGAAATTGAATCTTTCGCATTTCAATCATGTAATTCATTAAGAAATATTACAATACCAAATTCAGTTGCATCATTAGGAAGTTCAGCCTTTTTATCATGTAATAAATTAGAAAATGTAATAATTAGCGAAAATATAAAAATAATACAAAGTTCAACATTTAGTAGTTGTAATAAGTTAAGTAATATTAACATTCCTAAATCAGTTAATATAATTCAAGATTCCGCATTTTATTCCACAAATTTATCGAAATTGGAAGTTGGTGATAATTTAATAGAAATTGGTGCAAAAGCTTTTTCATTATGTCCTAACTTACAAACAGTTTTATGTCCAAATGTAACATCTATAGGTGAAGAATGTTTCTCACAATGTATTAATTTGAAAAGTATTTCATTTTTATCTCTTGAGAATAGTTCCAAATTATGTTTTTCTGATTGTTATTCATTAGATAGTTTAAATTTGCCTTCTCTTAAATTTATTGGTATTTCATCATTTTCAAAATGCGATGGATTAAAATCTATCGAATTATCGACAGTAGAAATTATATCAGAATCTTCATTTTATAATTGTTATAATGTTAAAACTATGAAATTACAAAATGTCGAAAAAATTGGAAACAAAGCATTTCAAAATGTTGTTGTTTTAACTAATCTTGAATTACCTAAAGTCAAAGAAATTGGTGATTATTGTTTTGATGGATGTGTACAATTAACAACATTTAATGCACCGAATCTTATAAATTGTAGTAAATTTTCATTCCAAGGAAATAATAATATAAATATTTTTAATATGCCTAATTTAGAAGTTGCATCTGATTATTTATTTTCGAATAAGAATATCAATTCTATTAATATTAACAAATGTATTAAATTTGGAAACTCTTGTTTTTTAAATAGTGTTTTTAATGGTACTTTATATTTTAAAAGTGTTAAAGAAATTGGTGATTATTGTTTTTGTAATAGTAATAATTTAATATCCATTAATTTCCCTAATGTAACTTATATTGGTATTAATTCATTTCAGAATTGTAAATCACTTAAAAGTATTTCTTTAACATCATTAAGAATATGTTCAAATTATGCATTCGAAGGTTGTACTTCAATTATTGATATTGAATTTGAAAATTTAGAAATCCTTGGAGATGAAGTATTTAAAGATTCAAGTTTGAAAACATTAAAAGCACCGAATTTAATCGAATTTGGTTATCGATGTTTTGCTGATTTACGAAATTATAATTTCACATTCGATTTTCCTAATGTAACAAAACTTGGCATCGAATGCTTTATGAATTCATCACTTACTTCCATATTTTTAAATAATGTCCAAAATGTATCAAAAAGATGTTTTGCTTATTGTGATGAACTCAATTCATTATCATTGCCAAACCTATTATATATTGATGAATATTCTTTTTATTCATGTAATTCAATCAAAGCGATTTACTTCCATCTTTTGATAGAAATTGGTCCTTATGCATTTTCTGAATGTTCAAATATAGTAACCGTTTATTTATCTAATTTACAAATTATTAGAGAAGGCGCATTTCGAAATTGTAGATTAATTCAATCAATAAATTTAGAAAATATTATTGAAATAGAAAAAAATGCATTTTCTAATTGTTATTCACTTGAACAATTTTCTTGTTCTTCATTAAAGAAAATAGGAAACGCTGTTTTAATTAATTGTTCATCATTAAAATATGTTAATTTACCAATGCTTGAATTTGTTGATGATAATTTATTTTATGATTGTCAATCATTGATAGATGTAAAACTTGATAATATTATAACAATTGGTACTTCATCATTCGAAAAATGTGTTTCATTAAATTCGATCTTTTTACCTAATATTAAAACAATTGGTGATTGTTCATTTAAAGATTGTTCATCATTAATAACATTTAATAATTTGAATGTACAAACAATTGGAAAAATGTCATTTGAAAATTGTTATAAATTAGAAACAATTCAAATGTCAAATTTACAAACAATTGGAGATTATTCATTTAAAGATTGTGTTTCACTTGTTAATGTTGAAATAGAAAATATTAAAGTAATTAGTGATTCAATATTCGAAAATTGTAAATCAATAAAAACAATTTCATTACCGAAAGTTACAGAAGTTGGAAATTCTTCATTTAAAAATTGTATTTCATTACAAAATATTTCATTTGGTAATGTAATTTCTATTGGTAAATATTCATTTTTAAATTGTTATTCTTTAACAACAATAAATTTATCAAATGTTCAAACAATTAATGACAATTCATTTGAAAATTGTATTTCACTTATAAACATATCATTAAACATAATAACGTTAGGAAATTCAGCATTTATAAATTGTACGAAACTTTTATCAATTAATTTTCCAAAACTTTTAACTATTCAATCATATACATTTTATAATTGTCTTCAACTTAAACATGTTCAACTTCAAAATGTTACAACAATTGAAAAATTTTCATTTACGAATTGTAAATCGATAGAAATAATTAACTTTAATCAAACGAATAAAATTTGTACTAGTTCATTTGAAAATTGTAGTTCACTTACAACTGTATTATTACCACGTTTATATACAATTGATGGAGACAAATGTTTTTCGAATTGTTATTCTTTAAATTTAATATATTTTCCAATTCTATATAATGTACAAAATGATAATTCATTAATATTCGAAAATTGTAGTTCGTTATATATAATTTCTTTCCCTGAAAGTCCTCCACATTTTAATCCGAATATTTTCGATTTTACAGGAAAAAAGAAAATATATAAAAATGGTCACGTTGTTTATGATATTGTTTTATGTTTGCCTTACAGAAAAAATTATGAAAATTATGTCGTCGATGGTATAAATGAATGGAATGGTATATTGACTTTGGAGCCTGATAATTATTTTGATGTTTGTAAGTTTACAAGTGATACAAAACAAGATAAATATGGATTAACTATCGGATTATCTGTGGGTGGAGTGGTTTTAGTAATAATTATCATAGTAATATCTGTTGTAGTTTATATGAACTATAGGGAAAATAAGTTGTTGAGTATGCAAATGAATGAACATTTGTTGCTGACTTCTTCAGTTATTGAGGACTTTGGATAAAATTCCATTTGGAATTTCCCAAAGTTTTTGTTAAATTAAAATGATTATCACATAATAAAATAGGTTTGAGTGTAGATTACATTTTTTTTTTTTTTTTTGAGACTGTTTTTATAATTATAGATAAAAATACAAAAATGAAAACTCATATATTGATAAATTTGCTGAACATAATATGTTCCCCTAATTTGAACAATTTAGCATTATGCGGAAATACTTTTTGAGCGAAGATAATATATTATGAACTTACGTTTGGCTATTCTTAGTGTATATAGTATGAAAATATGAGCTGAATGAAAAATAGCGCTTGACGATCGTTATAACATGTTCATATAGACAGTAGTTAAACGGATAACATGTTAGTATAGGTTGTATCCGACAGTAAAAGATTAGCTCGCTAAGTGCTCCATTTTTTGAAACTTCTGTACTTTTGGGAATTAATGTCGAAAAACCATTTGAAGAATTTGCCCAAATAATCATAAAACGGGAAGAAAAAAAGAAAAGAGGGAACAAATTTGTTCCATAAGTTAATTTGTTTATAAAATTTTTTTTGTTCTCTCCATCAACAGTAACAATACTTTGGTAAACTGACACTGACGTTAAACTATTCGATAATTATCTGAAGTATATATATCCTAATCTTTACGATTTCCATTCTTGAATCCAATTTGTTTTGTCCAATGCTCATGGATGTTGTTTATAAGCAACATTATAAATATAAATTTGAAATAAATCCAAAATGCATTTTGAAAAAAATTAACTTTAAATTTAAGGTTTTTATCATTTTCAAACTGCCGCGATAATATTTTAATATTTTTACTTTTCAAGCTCCAATGGGAGAGTAAAATTTTTCATGAAAAAGATGAAAATATATTATATTATTATATATTATGAGAAAAGCATGCTTTTTGGCGATTTTACAACAACTTTTTTGTGGAAATTGCAACATTTTGTGAAAATAAACCTTTTTCATTCAATATTTTCTATGAGGTCTCGCAACCCCAAAATTTCAATTAAAAGTCATGCAAAAATCCTTAAAATTTCAAGAATCACCAAAAAAAATTTCAAATGCAATCTCATTCCAAGATTAGCGAAACCTTCGAAAATAATGATATTAAATCGAAACCTACAATCATGGAATTATTATTTAAACTTGAACAAATCATTTTTAATTTAACTCAAGATAACTTTGAATTAACAATTGATCAAACAATGAAATTATTCGATTTAGATTTCCCATATTCATATAATAAAATTATTAGTAATTTGGTTTATTTTGCATTTTATTCTAATAACGAACTTAATATATATTAAAATTATTTGGAAACAATACAAATAAAAGAAAAAGAAATTCAAAAAAATGTTACAAATATAACAAAAATTTTTAGTAATCATATAAGTAAAATAGGTTCTCAATAATCATATTATTTACTTGAGGAAATGATTAGACGAAATTTGATTGATTCTAATATTACAAAAAATATTCGATCATTTTATTTTATGCATTATAAAGTAAACCCTGATATTAATGCTTTATTTTTTAGTTCACCTAATAAAGCATTTTTTACTTATGAAGAACTATCAAAGAATGATTTTGAACTTCATAAGCAATTAATTAAAAAAGGAGTTAATCCAAATGAAATTGCAAAAGTAATTCGAAATGATGAAATAGAAAAACTTCAAGAAATATCATCTCAAAATGATTTTGATTTTAATCAAACAATTCCAAAATCACTTTATGAAAGATATTCATTTATTAATCATAAAAATGTTACGTTAATTGATTATGCAGCATTTTTTTCTTCAGTTAAATGTTTTAAATATTTGCTTATGAATGGAGCAGAAGTAGATAACACAGGTAAATATGCAATTGCAAGTGGAAATGAAGAAATTATTCATTTATGTGAACAAAATCATTCATCATTTGCAGGTGCATATGAAACAGCAATCCAATTCCATCAAAATGATATCTTTAAGTATGTTTATGAACATAAATTAGAACAAATATATGAAAATGCTCAATATTTAATACGTAAATTTTCATCAAAAGAACATTCTTATCCAGTCAATATCAATGACTTGGGATGTTTATGTATAAAAACAGGAAACTATGAAATTTTTTCATTTTTACAAGGAGTAGGGCTGAAAATAAATGATAGTATTATTGATGAAGCAGCAAAAGTCGGAAATTTATATCTTGTTAAATATTTCCTTCAAAATAATCAAACCCCAAAAGATATTTTTATTTTCTCTTCGGAATCAGGAAATATTGAACTTGTGAAATATGTTTTTGAACTAAAAGAAATTAATATTAATACTATGGATAATTCAAAATTATATTTAATGCTTATTTTAATGTTTTATTTACAAATGATATTTGGAAATTATATAAATTATTAGAGACAGCATTTTTAAAAGCATCTGAAAATGGCCATATAGAAATAGTTAAATTTCTTCTTGAACAAAAAGGAATTGATATTAAAGCTAGAGACGTTTGTTTGATTTCATTAAAATTTGCTTTTATAATTTTATATTTCCATATAAAATTTGCGAACTATTTATTTTATTTCAAACACCACTTATTTTGGCATCATTAAATGGTCATATAGAAATTGTTAAATTACTTCTCGAACAAAAAGGAATTGATATTAATAATAAAGATATTTATTTATCTTATTTGATATTTCTTTTAATAATTTTTTATTTCAAAATAATATTTAGAAATTATTTACATCATTTAAAACAGCACTTATATATGCATCTGAAAATGGTCATATAGATATAGTTAAATTACTTCTTGAACAAAAAGGAATTGATGTTAATGCCAAAAATATTTATTTGTTTTAATTATAATTTATTTTAATAATTTGGTATTTTCTAATAATATTTGGAAATTATTTAAATTATTTGACACAGCACTTATTTTTGCATCTTATTATGGTAAAATAGAAATAGTTAAGTTACTTCTTGAACAAGAAGGAATTGATATTAATGCTAAAGATATTTATTTGTTTTATTTAATATTTATTTTAATAATTTTATATTTCAAAATAATATTTGGAAATTATATAAATTATTTAATACAGCACTTATTTTAGCATCTAAAATGGTCATACAGAAATCGTTAAATTGATAAATGAAAGAAAGGTAAATACAAATACCTTTGATTTTAGTGTATTAACGAACAAAAATAACTTCTTGTTATTAAATGGTTTTCAAAATAATTTTAAATTCAAGGAAGATACTCATAAAAACTCAAATAACAAAAATATTTCTGGTCAATTGACATAAGTACACAAACTAATAATATTGAAATCAATTCAAGAAAAACATCATCTAAATCATTACATTATCAAAATGTAATCCATATAAATTTACAATAAAAAAATTTAAAGGGAATTACTTTAACAAACTCAAAATGTTCATAAAAACTTCATAGCTATCGTGAAAATGTGATGAAATTACTTCTTTTATCGATTTATGTGATTGTAGTTCAGATTTGTTGATTTGAAGAAATTTTGGGTAGGCTAGTGAAATCAAAGAAATTATTGGCAGATGTTGTAAAATTATCAAAAAGTTACGATTTTTAATTGAATGCATGATTCAAGTATTTTGAGCTGTTCGTTTAATGCCTAAAAAAAGAAAAATGTGAACGTTTAAAAAAATGAATGTACAAAATGACCTTGTTGAATATGCGCGAGACATTTTGAAAAAAGTTATTATCCAAGGAGATATAAAATCACTACATGATTCTTTGGTTGATGAACTTCGTGATGTTTTAACTATACAAATACTTGCGCAACGGATTTCAAAAATTGATGAAATTTCAGAAATTAGAAATGCAACAGAGCCAAAGCTTAATTTGCTTTCTCCTGGCTTTTGGACTTTTGATATACCTGTGATCATCAAATCGACTGAATGGCTTGCTCACTTCTCTATCAATTCCTCGCATAAAATCAATGACTTTAACTTTTCTCAAAAACCACATTTCATTCCAGCATCATATTTTAATCCACACAAAGTAATTTGCCAACAATTATCAGATCTTCCACAAATTTATTACATAAAACCAGTAAAACGTAAAACTGTCAAACTCCCCATAGCAGTATTTATTCATGCTGCTGTCCAACTTGATCTTGATGGTCATATGGGGATGCGATATCCGTTTCGTGATCTTGATTTTTTAGCTCAACATAAAGTTGGGCTTATCCGTAATTCGTATGAGAATTATGGTGAGCCAGACACCGTAGTTTGTATTGCGCTTAAATCTATTGATGCTGCACTTTCTCTAGAAGAACATGAAAGTATAACATTAATTCTTCATGGTTTTGCGGCTTTGTTTCTTCCTAATATCTTAGAAAAACGTGGCTCTTTAATATCGAAAATAATCCTTATTAATCCCGCATGGGAAGCACTTCCTGAATCAAATCTTGAGAATATGAGCATAGATAAGGTAAAATGTGATTTACCGATAATGTTAATTGGTTGTGAAAATGATCAAATAATGATAAAAGATCATTTCGATATGTGGAAAGAAGCTCTTGGGAATTCATATGCTTTATGGTTTGAAAATTGTGACCATTTTTTGATGAGAGCATTAAGAATTCCAACAGAAAATGATTATACAGTTGAGGGACATGTAGAAGAGAAAGTTATGCGTAAAATGATACAATGGATGAAGCAATAAACTATGTATAATAAAAGACCTATTTTTATAAGCAATTATTAACATGAATCAGCAAGAAGAAATCGTAATATTACAATTCTTTATTGAATTCAACATTTTGTTATGATTTTTAAGCTTTATACAAATATAAAAATATTACAGCTATATAAAAAATATAATATTTATTGTAAAAATGATGATGAAACACAACAACACCCAACTATGAAATACATAGCTAAAATTTATGATTTTATTTTCAGTGATTTAAATAGTTTATCATTAAAATTTATCCAAAACAGTGTATATCGTTTTTTATTTATATTAAAAACTTTTTTCTTTTGGGAATTGATTAAGTGAGGAATTTCTTGTTCAAAATTCAATGCATTGGTTTGGTGATGAACCATCTTATCTTCATTCCTCGTGAGCGAATCTGGATTTACTTTTCCAATTATAATATTATATATATTCGTATTCGTTTTTAAAGGATTTCACATCGAGGCGTTTATTAATAAGTCATTTGCAAATTTGAACTTTTAACATTAATACCAACGCAAACATTTACACAAAGTAACACAACAATAAAATTAAATACATTTTCACAACCCAATAATTTTTCACAATCAAAAACAAATACACAAAGTAACACATACTCTAAGCTGAATATATTAATTTTATCATGTATAAACAATATAACATATTCTGTAACAATTACATTTTCATATTCATATTATCAAATATATTACTATTATAGTAATTATTTTACATTAATGACTTTAGTAGAATAATAATATACAAGTAATAATAATAATAATCATCCATCAATTATTGTTATAATTGTTGATAAAAATATTATAATTCTTGTTATCTTAATCTTAATTTTTTTTTATAAAGGTTTTTTTTTGCAGCTTTAATGAAAATTATTAACATTATTTCATGAACTCCTTTGTGAAATAGAAGTCTTTCTTCCTCACAGTTGAATGCATTGCAATATTTCTTTAATAGCTTCATTTAAAGTTAACTTTATTGATTTGCAATTTTAGTATTTTTCTTCATCACTTACATCATATAAAATTAATTTACAATGAACTTGAGATGATGGAGTTAATATTAACCTATTTGACTTCTCGTTATCAAAAGTAATTAACCAATACATACATTTCCTTGAAGATCATATCAGCTGTCTAATTTTCCAGAAAATTTCTCCTTTAGGAAGGCGATTTTTAAGTTTTTTGTTGTAGAAATTTAAGATGATGAATAGATTAAGAAATAAACCATACATATGTGTGTTGCAAAAAATCTTTTTTTTATCCATTGGTAACTTGAATATCAATGAGAATGAAAAATATTTCTGCAATAAATTCATTATAAACAGGTAAAACAAAAGTTTTATTAATAATTATTACAAATATTTGTGGAGCATTTCTTCTAAAGAAGAAGATGTTCAAAATTTTTCTCCTCTTATTGGTGTTAATTGAATTTCTCCTTCGCTGGGATCAACTTTACAAACTAGAACAGAATCGGGTCCCTTCCATTGGATAACCATTTTAGGCGGTCCTGTTAATGCGTATAAATCAATTGATTGATCGGGCTCAATTAGCTCAGCATCACTTGGATCAATCCAAGCACATGTCGCAAATAACTCTGAGTTTGAAAGATCTGCAAGTTCATTGTCAACTTCTGCTGTTAATCTATTTATTTCCATCTCTTTTTGTGATAACTGTGAATTAAATTGATTACCGAAATTTGTATGAGATCCTAACCATCTCACTTTTGATTTTCCACTCCTTTCTACTAAACCAACTCCAGCTAAAACATTAGTTACATCGTATAATCTTCTTTTTGTTGTTCTTAGTTCCTTTTCAACAGTAGCAAGTTCAACGTCATTTCCATTGGCCTCGGTTAAAATACGAACGAATCCTTGTGTAAGATGAACGAGTGTTTGTTTGTCGGCCATTTTTGAGCTCGTGTCACTTTTGTTTTAATTATGAAAAAAGTGACAATAATCGACAAATCGCGTCAAGTTATTGTTCGAAACAAAAAATGAAAAACTTTTTAAGAGATATGCACAATAATGTGTCATGCTTCAAAACATTTTTTATATGATATTAACAACGAAAGATAAATTCTTTATTCAAATAAATGAAAGTATTTATTTTATATGATCTTCATTTGCTTTGTCCATTGTTGCAATGTTTCACCTGATCTGGGTGAATCATCTACAAGAATATCCTCGAAAACATATTCTCTTTCACTTCCTTGTACAATAATTTCATGATCTAAATATCTCCCACTAAATTTCCAACATTCGTTAATTAAATTTTTCAAATTTTTATTTTCAAAAGTGTCCAATTCTGGCACTTTTTGAGGCACCCCATTTATATTTTCTGTTCCAAAAGTATTTAACAGGAAATTAGTATTAACATTCTTAGAAACCCATAAATAAATTTTATCATATGTATGAAATAGGAAACAATTTCCATATTTAAAAGAATCACCACATAAAGGTAATAATTTAATTTCATCTGAATCTAAAACATACATTTTCGGATATAAATATAACAACAAATCGTTTAAATTCATATTTCGACAATTTATTAATTGTCCCATTCTACCATCAGCTCCAAGTTTATATTTATTGAAGTTGAATGTAGGGTTTACTAATAAAGAATGGAACAAATAATTCATTGATACAAAAGGAATTCCTAAATTTAACATTTTAATGAAATCTTGTTTCAAGTATTCAAATGCTTTATTTGGACCACGTGACAAAATTGCGGAAATTGCAATTCGTGAAATTAATGTCATAAATGCATCTTCGTTAATATTATTCCAAATATTATTAATAACATTTGAAGTCGGAAATGAAAATGTAAATACTCTAAGAAAACGTTTACCGGAATTATTAACAAATGAAAATATAATTTGGAAAATTGCTTCATTTGAAATATTATTTATTTCAACAGACAACTCAAAAACTATCGAATTATTATACGGAAATACAGGAAATACAATTAATCCGTTATCTCGAATAGAACAATTTGTATGCACACGTAATAATCGAATTCCTTTTGATGACATAAATCGTAAGCTACTTCCCCAATAATACCTATTTGTTAATGTATTAAACAAGTCAATATTCAAGGGATTAATTTCATTTTCAGTTAATCCTTCATAACAATAAAGTCGACCACATGTTAATCCACATGGAATCGCAACATTAGATATGTCTTCGTTACCAATAGTAAACATATAAACTGATACTTGCGCACGTGAAAGTTTAAACCCAATCGTGCGATAAACTCGGCCACTTCCATCTTTTGGTAACATTAATTGTGTATATTCATCAGAAGTATCATTTAATGGATGAAGAAGTCCACCGCCATAACGTGGGACATTAGAAAAACTCGAAATTATGATTCCGCCTGTTTGACGAAGTAATAATTCGGAGATACATAATGAACTAAATAAACAATGTCCTTTAATGGATTCGTTTGGTGGATTTTTAAGAAGATAATCAATTGATGAAGTAAAGTTGTCAATGCACTCAGATTTATATGGAAAAATTTCACTATGGACAAAAAATGGTGGCTCGGTGAAATCAGATATAATGATCTGTGATTGGGTTTTAAGGTTAAAAATGGTAACTACATTGGTTATTGTCATGAGGCCAATACGATAATCATCTGGAATTGATGGAATTGAGGATTTAAGACAATGAAGAAATTGTGTTGTAAATCCTGTGATATAAGTTGGATATGACATATCTATAATAAAAAGAAAAAGTGGAATTGGATTATTAAATTTGGGATTATCTGGTAATATAATATCATACACTGAATTACTTAATTCTGGACGATTGTGAAGTTTTATTTCTTTAGGAATTTTTGATGTTTTACCACATATCCCACACGTAAAAGAATCACCATTATTTGTTATTTTCATTTGTGGACATAAGTACGCACCACATGAACAAAAAGGAAATTTTATTGGTTCAACTGTTTGAACATTTTCAATTAGTGTCGGAGAGAGAATAAATCCATAAGGTATTTTACACTTAGAAGCAGCATCACGTCCATTTGGTAGAACATTAGTTACAGCTTTAAGATATGGTGTTGTATTACAAATTTTTGGATTTCCCCATGGAAATTGATTTTCATGAGTATAATTTCCAATAGTTTGTTGTGTAGTGGTATTTGGCGTTTCTGAGTCATTTACTTGAGTATATCTTATGATTCTTTTAGACATACCCAGGTGTGGCAAATTTTTTGTAATCAATTCAATCAAATGAAACTTTTTCTATATTTTACATTTCTGGGAAACGTTATGAAATCTTTCAATAATGCTTTTCTTGAAAATATTAATTCGATCTGATAGTTTACTAAAGATTTTCAATCATCCAATTGACGATTTCATCAACATTTGTTCTCTTTTTTGCGGAAGCACAAAATAGTTTAATTTTATGTGATTCAACTTCTTGAAGACGGAGTCTAGCAACAATGTCATTTTCTTTGAGAGCTTCTGGCAAGTCTTCTTTATTTGCAATGACTAAAATTGGAATATTTTCTAATTCCGGATCTTCAAGAAGAGATTCTAATTGTGCTTGACTTGAATCAACAGCTTCTTGATCAGAAGAATCCAAAACATAAAGAATTACATTTGATGTTTTGCAATGAGTACTCCACAAGTATTGATAAGACTGATGTCCACCAATATCATATACAATGAACTCAACATTTCCAACTTTAGCAGTTGAAGATCTTGCACCTATTGTCGGCATTGTTTCAGCTTCTGTATCTTCACCTGAAATAGCACGAACAAGGGTTGTTTTTCCAGCGTTTGGAAGTCCAACTATTGTTATTGATAGTTGTTTCTTGAAGAATAAACTCATTAACCAATGCCAAAACCTCGAGAAAATATTCATCGATGAATTAATTCCCACAGATTCAAAAACCGCGCGGTTATGTCACACAATTATTGAATAACGAACGATCAAAACCACACAACGATAAAACCGATAAAAAAGTTACTTATATTCACATTTTAGAAATAATCATCTTCATTAAGGTAATCATATTCAAAGTAATTTGTAAATTGTTGTGTATAATCATTATCATTCAACAAATGACTTTCAGTAGTTTGTTGTTGTTGTAATACACTTGTTTGTTGAACGACATCAAAGAACAAAGGCGTCGTATTAGACTTCGACATTTGAGGAGTTTGATTTAACAACAGTAGGCACTTAACCTCGCGAGGTAATTCATCATATTTTTTCTGAAGTTCAGATGAATGAAATTCATTTATTGAATTTTGAATTTTATCAAATGCATATGTTCTACTAATTATATAATTAAACACATCGACAATTAAAAACAAATCGCATTCAATCCCATCGATATATGACTTGTTTAAAATTGACAAAAGTTTCTCTGCGATCGTGTAAACTATTGAAATTATCTGATATTCACCAGTGAAAAACCGATTTATAAACACAAGAAATACCGAAGTAGCTATGGGCGCGTAATTAATGTCTTCTTTACCAGCTTGGTAATCTATCAAACAATTACAAAATGATTCGAAGACTTGTTCTGATATATTCATTAAAGAAGGATGTAAAAAGTCAAATAAAAGATTCCAAAACTTCATTTTGCCAGATTTTATATCTGATGAAACGTGTTGAATTAAAGCTAAAGAGAAAGATTGTTCATTACATAAAAGAGTCCAACAATTTAAATAAATTGATAATTTTGGATCATCATTTGGTAATTTTATTAGGAAATCTTCGTATAATTTTATTAGGTTATTAACATGATTTAAAACCGAGTTTTTGTCTGGTGATGAAATAGCAACTGGGAAACCAGGTGAGTAATAAGGATAATCTCTGATCCATAAAGTCCATAAAGTTGAAGTCGTTTGTGAGACGTTATTAATAAAGTATTCAAAAACGTTTTTGAAATATGTCGAATGTAAACCTGTTGGCAACAACGAGTAATAAGCTATAGCCAACGGGGAAGGATGTTGATATTGTAACGAGGTAGTTACGAACCTGGTCGTTATTGGTGGAGGGAATTCTCGTAATATACTTAAAAGTTCCATCAAATGATTTTGATCACCATTAATACTTTTCATTAATGATTCTGATATTATATCATTTACTGTTAATGAGTTAATATTTGACTTAATTACATTGAAATAAAGTTTAAAAAATTGGTTTTGGTTTTCTTGTGGTTGTTTCTTGATGTTGGATGATATAAAATCCGATGGTGATGCAATTTTATATTTAAAAATTGTTGATAAAAATTCTGTTATTACTTCATTAATGTTAGGATTTGTGATTAATTCGGGATTACTTATTAATACGTGTGAAACAGATCGTAAGAAATGATGTGATGGACGATTAATGCATTTAGAATCACAAAATCTAAAAAAGAAATTTATGAATATTTGTGGTGTCAACTGCTCAAATGTAAATAATTCCTTAAGAAATATATTAAATACTACTAAAAAATCTTTATCAGATTTAATACTAAAAAATGTATCGTATATATGTAAACTACACAAAAACGAATTTTCCCTTATGAATTTGTGGACTTTTTCAATAGAGATTTCCAAACTTTTTGAAGTCTTTTTACGTATTTCTGTGAAATATGATTTATAATTAGATAATATTGTAATTTGATTATTTTCTTCGCTTTGTTTACAATAATTATATAACTTTAACGTAAAATCTTGATATGTAGGTATTATAATGTTAACTAATTCAGGGAGTTGACTACGTGCTAAAAAAATAATTAAGTTATTCGATAAATATGAAACATCATAAATCGTTAAATTAATTGGTTTCGCCTTCATAAATAACTGTGGTATTAACATTAATGTATCCAACGTATTAAAATATTGTGCAGTTTCTGTGAAATTAATTGAGTTATCTAATAAATACAACGAAATATTAAACCTAAATAAAAATGGTAAATCGATTGCAATGTTTAAATTGTTTTTTATGTCTTGAGATATTAAATTTAATTTCTCATCAAATTCAGAATCAGGATATAAACGCTTTAAAATTTCATTTATCCTTAATAAAACAAATTGCGATCGATCATATGAAGGTAAATTTAATATAATTTCTAAAGTCTCTTCTTTTCTTGAATAAGAATAACCTTTTTTAGAGATATAATGTAAAAAATCAGTATAACCAAATATTTCCCAATATTGTAACTCAGCAAAAAGCCAAGAAAACAATGAAATGTTTTTCCAATGAAGAAATAAATATTCAAAAAATTGTGGAATGAAAATTTCTTTTTCCAATTCATATGTTCTTATTAATTCATTAATTATATATGCAATAACTGTAGGAATTGAAACATTTTGATTAGGAAACCAAAAAACAGATTCACAAATCGATATTAAAAATTGTTGTTTTTCTTCTTTCGTTGAAAAAATTAATGTTTCTTTAACATGTTCATATATTAATTTAGGATCTAATATATCATACATATCAAATAATAAATTACGGAAATGTGTTAAATAATCTAATTTCACAACTTGTATTATTTCAGCTATGGAATGAGCTCTTTCATTTGTATGATCAGTTCGAATACCTTTTAATAATGTTATGATTTCATATTTTGGATTAAAATATCCAAGTTGTACTAACGCTGAACCTGTCTTTTGTAAATTGTTACAATATGCTTTTAAATAATCTTTGGAATTCTTGGAACTTAAAGCTGTTTCAAGTAAACAAAAAGTGGATAAAATTTCGTCATCAAAAATTGAAAGGTTTAAATAATTGACATTCTCAATTAAAAATTGGATGATTTCGATGTGATTAAGAAGATTACGGGAATACAAAGCAAATGCAAGTTTACAATAATATGTTAAGAAACAAAAATTACTATTCTTTTGTCGTAATGATTCAAACGCATTTTTGTATTTCATTGTAAGTTCGTCTGTTGAAAGAATGGATTTTAACATATAACAATGAATGGCCCAAGATGCACGATCAGGCGGTATTTGAAAATCAATGCATTGTGAGATTAAATCTTCAACCTTGATATTTTCAAATGAAGGAAGTGGACAAAGTGAATAAAGATGAATGTTTGTATCTAGTAAATCATGTAAAAATAATGATATGTTTTCGGGATGTTGACTTGTTTGAAGAACTTGTGGAAGTTGTTCTGATTGTAGTTTGAAAATTTCTGGTAAACAATTTTCAACACTGTTAAGCATTTGTATAAATCTCTCAGGATCACTTATTGATCCCATATGCCGTGAATGTGTATCAAAAAAAAGACTATCTGTTGTGGTTCCTGGTGATATATTTATTAAGCTGTTCATGCTTTCGTTCGGAGATGGTTGTGGCGCAAGATATGGAGTTATTGCAAATTGGGAAATTAAACTTTGGCGAAGCATTTTATTGGCTGAAAGTATAATTGTTAACGGCTCCTTGAAAAACGTTTATTTCTTTTTCGTGCTTTTTGAGTAGAAATCCCATCTAATTCTTCAAAGATAATTGCAATATTATAGATAACATGGTATAACAACGTTTGTTATAAATATTTATTGATTCATGCTTGTGGAAAATATTCGAACTATTTTAAAAAAAATATGCAAGAAATTTCATATTTCGAAAAATATTGTCACTTTTTTAATCTTTATTAATAACTCTGTAATTTTTATCCATATTAATTTGATAAAAAAAATTGTTTTGTTTCCATCAATTATATATAGAGGGTTTTTACTTTTCTTCTTTATATAAATAAATTTTCTGATCATGTTTACCCGCATGTACAATGCTCAAAAAGCCATTCAATTCCATCTTTCAATTCGTCTCCTTTTATTGCACAACATCCTTGTACTTTCCATGCCTTATCTGTGTTTTCTTTGAGCTCTAACATATTTTCTAATTCATTTGGCTTAATTGCATCTGTACTGTCTTGTTTATTTAAATAAATAAGCAATGGAACATTATTCAAAATATCTTCTTTTAAAAGATTAGTAAGAGTATTGCATGCTTCATTGAGTCGTTGGTGATCAGTAGAATCAATAACAAAAATAAGTCCTTGTGTATCTTTAAAATAATGATGCCATAATGGTCTAAGTGTTTCGTTACCACCGATATCCCATATACATAACGTGATTTCATTGTATAATATTTCTTCAAAATTAAATCCAACTGTTGAAGAAGTTGTTATATATTTGTTATATTTTAACTGATTTAAAATCGTTGTTTTACCTGCGCCATCAAGTCCTAGCATAAGAATTTTCATGTTTTTGCTTCTGATAGGATACGTTTCAACCCATATCAATCCCATTATGCAACTATTTCTAAAAAATGTTTATTTGACCAAATTTCAATAATATCGCAAGAAAATTCAAATAAATGTGTTTTAACAAGATTTTATAATGAGCATATATTAAATAATTGTACAAGCTATCTTGAAGTAAAATTTGTTAAAATAAGAAATCAAATTTACAACAGAATACAGAGGTATCAATATGTAATGTTAAATTTATTAAAAATATTTACTCTAAATTAGTCGATAACACAAATTTTTGGGGTCAATAAAATTTTTATCATTAACAAATATTTAGTAATGCAAAAATGTTAATCATTTGTGGTATATCAATAACAGAATTTATTTAATTCCATTTAAATTCTCCAACAAAAATGACGCAACATAAAATAACACAAATGTTTAACACCATTTTTACTTTGTCCAAACTTTACACATTTTTAATGTTTTACACTTTTGCATAAAGTTTTCACACAAAAATGAAAAATTTTATTCGATTTCTGTTTTTACTTTTCGTCTTTTTCATCTTTTTCTTTCTTCTGGTATTCGTTTGGATTCAATTTTTCCATTATATTCTCCAACTTCATTTCAGCGTGTTTCAAGAACGCCTTTTCGAACTTCAAAGTTTGAGGAGTTTTCTGTGTTAGCAGCCAATTCAAACAGAATTCAAGTTTTTCTTTTAACAGCGCGTTATTTAGGAATAACTTTTGACTCTTAAACAGTGTCACTATTCTTCCTATTGAATCCATTAATACGTTTTCTATGATAATATTATGTAAGTTTGGATCATTCTTTGTGAATACATTAGCAGTGAATTCGAAGAATCTTCTTCTTAAAGCGTTATCATCTTTCTTAATTAAGTTTGATAATGTTTTACATAATGTATTATTCTTTAAGATTTCGAAGAGCGCGTCAGGTTTCTCCACTAAGAAGTTCAATATGAGCCAAGTTTCATGTAATATCAAGAAGTCGGAATCTTCTAAATGTTTTGCTATCGCTTCCGCAAATTCTGCTCTTGTTACTATTACTATTCGACATGTTTCCATTGTTAAGAAGATATTAATACCTTTTAATCGTTCTCGATATAAATCATTTGGAATCTCATGTAAATTCGATACTAAAAAGCCAACACTTGAAGCTAATTTTGATTTGTTTTCTTCCGAATCATAATTAATGATTAATCGATCATTAATTAATATCTTAATAATTGGGATTAATAATAATGACAAATATTTAGTATTCTGTTCTAATGAATTTGTTTTATGAATTACATCATTTAATAAGTCACAAAGTTCTGTACATAAAAATTGGAAATATAAACTTGAACTAGTATTAATAATATGATTAAATATTTTTGATATAGCATATGGAATATTATATATATTATGTCCTTGTAATAAATTTGGTAATATCCCAATGATTTTAGTACAATGTTTAACAAATAAAAAAGCGGCTTGATTCATACATGAACAATATAATATCGACCATAAGATTGTCGGCTCTGCTTCTTGACTTACCCATGTTAAGAAGTCTGCTCCTAATAATATACGATGAATTCGTGTGGAATTAGAATGTAATAACATTAATAAACAACAATAATAATCAGTGCCTTTCTTGGAACTACGTAATTGTTTTAAGAAGTTTTCTTCATATACAATTTGTGAGACTTTACTTGATGCTATATGACATTGTGAAAATGCTAATGTATAAAACTTAGATCCATTAAAATCACGGAATAATGATAAGAATAAGTCTAAGAGATAAAATCGATTAATCAATAAAAACTTTTCATTAGTTTTGTCAGTAACAATTGGTAACATTTCAACACGATATTTACTATTATAATTAACTAATTCGATAAATTCATGAAACATTATTAGGTTCTCAGGTGAAAATATAATGTTAATAAAGTCTAATGTTTCAGTGGTAGTAATATAACTACTTAAGAAATTTCCAATTCGTAATTTATCAAGGATTGATCGCTTTGATTTGAAAAAGATTTTAATCACATTTTCATATGAACTCATAAGTGGTTCAAAATATGTTATTAATGGTTTGCCATTAAATTCTAAATTAAGAACTTCTGCGAATTGTTTGGAATTATAATTATAATTTAAGATATATAATATGAAATCAATATGATTAACATTAATTTGTGGAGTCTTAAGGACATTTTGGACCTTTTCAATTTTCTTCTCTGGATATCCTTTAACAAATATCGTAGGATTAATAATAGTCGGACTTTTAATGGCTGGTTCATAAAACCCATATTCAACATTTTCTGTAATAAATTGTTTCTTGGAAACTCCAAAGACATATAAAACTTTGTCATAATGAAGCTTATGCTTACTACGTTCCTTTGGTTTGGTCTTAAGATTATGGAGTTGTTGCACTAACGTCCCATAATTTGACGGTGATGGAGTTTGATGAGCCCATTCAAAAAGTTTGGTGTCGTGTTCGGGTTGAGGGGGGACCGTTTCGCAGGGTGCCTCAAACGGTATCAAATCAAGCGTGGCGACCGTTTGCATGTCTTTTGGTGGTATTGGATATGATTTAAGTGTGTCATATGTGATGTTAGACCATTTAACATATGCTTCTTCATATTCTTCAAAAAAGTCATATATAATAGGATTGGGTTCAGACGCTACTAATGTGGAACACCATTGATCTTTACTTGTAACATGATGCTTATAACATAAAGGATCACGCTTAGGTACTTGGTCTGGAAATTGTTCATTAGGATCAATTTCATCCTTTTGATATATTTTTTGGAGCATGACAAAATAATTATTTGGCAAAAGTGGCCAAAGCTCTGGTTTGAATGTCCTAAAGCGGCCAGGATGTGACTTCTCTTCTTTGGTAAATATTTTAGGAAGTTCAGGTAAATAAAACTCACCAGAAATTGGATTTGGCAAATTCATATAAGAAAGATAAATAGTAGCTTCTGTATACCAAAGTTCAAAAGCCATCATGAACTCTTCTTTTGTTTGATAATTCTGTGGATTTGGAAAAGAAATTAATATATTATCTTGTGGTTTAAATGTTGATGGGAAAATATTCTGTGTAAATGGATCACGTATATCTTGAGAAGCATTTAGAGCATAAACATCGCCATCAATTGGTTGATAAAATTTATTTAATGGTGTAAAATCGCCATTGAGATAATATGGTATTTGATTTCCAGATTCGTGTTCATTGGCGTCATGTGGAGGGATGTTTATGAAGTCATATGTCATTTTGAGCGTGGTTTCCAACCCTGTAGTTCTCATTTGCATACGAAGGAAGGAATTGTAAACCTACAATGCTCTGAAATTTTGAAATAGGTGTTCTGAAAATTGCGATAAATATCAATTAATTTAAACGATACTAAAATAACGATAAATAAATTTTTGAAAATGATACGTTAAAGCACGAAATTTATCTGGCTGAAAAAATCAGTCACTCGCTGATATTATCATTTATTAATCTAAAAAAGATGAAAAATATATCGAGAAACTTTAAGTAGCCAAAACACTCAAAAAAATTTGGTAATTATTCAAAAATAATAGAATCAGTAATAATTATTTTTTGATTTTCAAATCACTTAAAGGCTAAATATTAATTTTTGAATTACTATTGTCTGTTTATTATTCTTGTTATAAATCTTTTTAGAAAATTATGAAATCATTTCTAAATTAATGAACAATTCTAATAGAAAAATATTTATTTTATCAAAGATAAATAAAAAATAAATTATAAAATCATAATATTTATTCATTTTTATTTTAAAATAACATCAAAAGCTTTTTCATAGCATTCATTCCAACTTTTTAATATATTTTGTCTGTCTGTTTTCAATCCATCCAATGAAATTTTTTCTTCTATAAATAATGACTTTAATAATTTAATAAGTTCTTCATCATTATCTACAATAAAACCATTAACTTCGTTTTTTATTATTTCTGAAACACATCCATTTCTAAATGTAATAATTGGAATACCAGAAATATTCATTTCTAAAAGTTCTTTTGGTATTTCTAAATCATTATTTAACTCATTCATATAAATTCCTAAGTCACAAGATGTTAAAATATGTGGAAATATATCATATTGATAAGGAACAAAAATAAATTTTGTCCGATCAAATGAAAGTTTTTGTACTCTTTCATTATATTCTTTCTCGAATTTCCCACTTCCACATATGATGAAAACAAATGATTTATTTGATTTTTGAAGTGTTTTTGAGTATTTTTCAATGCGTTTAAATATTGCGGAATCATAGGTTGAAAGTGGAAAAACTATATAAATAGATGAGCATGGAATAGACAAAAGTTGAGAAATGTCTTTTTTTGATTTTCTAGGTTGAGCAAATAAAGGATCTGGAAGATTTGGAATTACATATGATTGGAATCCACTAATTTTAAGTATCATTTGTATGCCCTTATTTGATGATATGAGAAAATTAGCAAAAGAAAACGATCGTTTAAAGATAATCCTAAAAAGATAATTTTCAAACCAATGAAAATTTTCTATATCAAAAATTAACTTGCAACTTTTAACACGTGTAAAAACAATAGAAAAAAGTAACTCAGTAAACGAAGAAGTAGATGATATAATAAAATTAACATTTCGAATATTAACTAAAATAGCAAGAAATTGAAAAAAATAAAATAAAAACTTAAGGGGAAAGGCCCATATAGATAGAAACCATGGGATATTAAAGAATTTGTATAAGTAATAAATGGTTATGTTTGGATTATTTTCGAGCTTACGAGGAATATCAGTTTCATCAAAACCGAAAATAAATAGCCTCATATCACTTATTTGAGATAATTTATCAGCATAATTTATAAAACGAGTATTTCTCCCAAGATCTGAAAAACAAAATAATACTCCTCTTGGCATTATCTGAAAGGATTTTCATTGAATAATTTTTGTCATTATTTATTTCTTACAAAAATATAATATAAGGAACGTTAAAACCAATGTTGTAAAATGAAATACAAAGAAAAAATAAGTCCTTTTAATCCAAATGAAATATTTCATGGAAAATTAGTTACAGTTTCTCCAATCAGTCCAAAAACAGAAAGTAGGCTAAAGAATTTTTTATTTAATATTGAATCACAAGAATTTGAAGATCAAAGAATTGGATTAAATGGATTAGTTAAAACACTATCAATGGTAGGTACGAATGAAATAAGCCGCTATTTTACAAATAAAAACTATCAAAACATAATCAATTTTATTCAATCTCCAATTGAAGAAATTCGCGCAAAAGCAATTTGTTGTTTAGGCTTTATGTCAACAATGAGAAATTTTCCCATTGAAGTGCTAACAAATCAAGATATAATCTTATACATTATTGAACAATTAAAATCACCAGATGAAATTATAGTTCGACATTCACTCGAAATTCTTTTACGAATAACTTCATTTGATGTATCACATTGTCAGTTAGTTTATGAATTACAATTACTCCCAATTCTCCAACATATCTCTAATAATACTCCATATATTTTATCAATTTTATATAACTTCATAACAAAACTTCAAATTTTTGATGAAACAATTTTAAATTTTGTACTTTCTATATTTTATAACTCAGAAAATCCGATTAATATTAATGATTCACTTCGCATTCTCACATTTTTTTCATATCAAAATATAAATTTTAATTTTACGTCTTTGTTTCCACGCATTTGTCAATTGTTAGAGTCAGATGACTATGGAATTATCTATTCATCGATACAATTTCTTGATTCATTAGAAATATCTTCGTTAAATATCATAAGTATAGTCCTTGATATAGCGATAACGCATGGAATGAGAGGTGATTGTTCTAAAATTGCGTTTTCTTATGTGGTTCATATGAAATCTTATTGGATTGATTTCCCTGAGTTCGTCTTACTTCGTATACTTCCGAGAATAAATAACACTGCTTTCGAAATAAAGGATAAAATTTTGGATTTGATTTTGCTGATTGTGGATTCGAACATTTATTTGGATACAAAAATTTTGGAAGTAGTTTTGCCATTGCTTGATGCTGAAGTATATAATGACAAAGTGTTAACAATACTGGGAAAGTTTTGGCATCATTACGAGGCTATTAATGAAATAGATCAAATTAAAGCAATTCTGGACGAATATGCGGATGTATTTGATGAAATTGAAAATGATCAAATACAGAAATACATTAATTTTACGGATCAATTCCCTTTATAATCGTGAATGCAAACACAAAAATAATTTGTTTTTTAAAGATTTTTGCAGAAATTTATTTAAACGTCTATTTTGTCACTTTTGTTGCGTACGTTTAAAGAAAAATGTCCAACGAAGAAAGTGATTTATCGAATACATCTTCCAAAAGTTTCGGTGAAGATGAAATAAAAGCAGTAGAAGAATACGAGCAAGTTCAAAATCTTGAAATTAAGAAAAAACTTCTCGAAATTGAAATTCAAAGGTTAGAAAATGAAATGCAAACTAATAGGAAAGAGTGTTTTTCACGAGATCAACTCCCAACATTAAAAACAGAGGTAGAACGCAGATGTAATGAATCATTTGCAAAAAGAATAAATTCTTTATTATCCAAAATAGAACAAGCAAAATCAGAAAAACATGCACTAGAACAGAAAGCAGAAAGTCTGAAGAAAACTTTAGAAAATGAGAAACGATTAACTCAACAACTTATTGAAGAAAAATCATCGCAAAAAGCTCAATTTAAACCACAATTTCCCGAATTTATTTTTCCTGACCTTACACTTCTTAAGGAATCCAAGCTATTAATGTATGAAAAACGAGCTCTTGAAGATGAAATTCGTGATGCAGAACAACAACTCTCAATAAAGAAACAATCCATAGCAGAAAACGAAGCGAATTTAGTTAAAATCATTCATGAAAGCAAAACTGCCACAGCTGAGTGTGAAAAACAAATTCGCCAAGAAACTCTTGAACTTGCTCAACTTGAAGAAATGAAAAATTCACTTCGAGAAAGAATTGAAGCCAATAAACAAAAGCAAAAAACTCTCGAAATTGAGAAACGAAATTTGACATTACAAATTGAATCTGCCGAAGCATCACAACGAGCCAAAATCGATGAAATCAATCGAAACTTTCTTGCTGCGCAAAGAGAATATGATGAAATGCGCTCACAAAAGCAAGAAGAAATTCGAAAATTGACAAAACAATTACATGAAAATGAAGAACTTAATCGAATTAAACTCCAAGAAAAAGAGCAATTAATCAGAGAAATGAATGATAGAATCACTCCAATAAAGAACACGTCTAAACAGCCGCAAAAAATAACAAAATCTCAAAAAAACGAACCACAAATTGTTTCTGTTAATGTTCTACAAATGCAAAATGAAATCGAAGAATTGCAACAAACAAAAATAACACTAACAAATAAATTACAAGAATTACAAAGAAAAGCTTCTTCAAACATAAAAAAACTTGAATCAATCAAAAAGAAACTCGAAAGAAAAATAGAAGAAAGTAAAAGACAAATTATGAATTTGAAATTGCTAAATGATACCTCTAAAAGGAAAATGGATTTCAGTGAATCGTCTAATACAATGTTAACATCCAGGTCTTATTCATACTATGATTAATGTTAAGTTAATAAAATATTATTTACGTTTTTTGTATAATAAAAGAAAATGTTTTCTTGCATGGTATAGTCAAAAATACATAATAATATTTTATTTCATTAAAGAATTCTTGTAATACACATTTTGAATGCACCTCTCAACAAAGATCTGCAAACTTTAATTCATTTAATGTATTTATTATAGCAAACATTTTCATCATTAACTTGAGACATATATTTTGCAATGTATTTCAATTGTTCTCGCTATTTTTTATGAATTACTCATGTCACAAAGAATGTAAAATTCGTAAAATAAACTTTATACAATGCATTACAACATTAAGATTCGATGATCGATTTTGTAACAACGATCGATATCAATTGCATTCCTTCAAAACGTATTTCGAAGCGCGTTCCATTGCACACTCCCCAAAGCGAATCATCTGTTGGTGCATCACCAAAAACGGAGAGCAAAAAACGTCGCACTCCCCACAAAACAAACAAATTTGAACTGTAACGATCAAACATTTTAAGCAAAATAATTCTTAGAAAAAGTTTTTATTTCAATACAAAATTTCGTTCTAACAATTTTTCTGTGCACTCATCACAAATTGCTGTCACTTTTGGTCTGGTGGTGCCGTGAATACTTTACACAGTTATCAGATGGAAGGATTCTGCACCATGCAAATCGGCGGAATCAAAGGGTGGGCAAAGCGCTATCTCAAAATCGATGGCTCCAACCTCAAAATCTATAAGAAAGACAAAAAAACTCTCGTCGAAACTATTGACCTTAAACAGGCAACATTAATCGATGTAAATGAGCAGTCAAAACGCCCATTTGCTTTTTTAATCGAACTCGATAAGGTGTTCGTTTTCGCTGCAAACAATGATGAAGAATGTAACGAATGGGTCGCAAAATTAAAAAAGGCTAAAACTGGTGTAGACTCAACTTCCTCAGTAATGCTGAGCGACTTCAAACTTTTAAAGGTAATAGGGCGTGGCGGTTATGGTAAAGTTCAACTCGCTCGTCATATCAAAACAGGAAAGTTATATGCATTGAAATCTATATCTAAGATCACTTGTGCCGACTGTGATCTTATAGAGCGTACCATTTCAGAGCGAAATATTCTACTTACAGCTAATCATCCGTTCATCGTATATGCCAAATATGCATTTCAAACCGATACCAAACTATTCCTTGCCACTGAATATGTACCCGGAGGCGAACTTTATACACGTATTAGTGAAGAACGTACGTTTTCATTAAATCGCGTCAGATTATATGCTGCACAATTAGCGTTAGCTATAGGATATCTTCATAGCCACGGTATTATTCATCGAGATCTTAAGCCGGAGAACATATTAATTGATCGAAATGGATATCTGAAACTTACTGATTTCGGATTAGTTAAAAAGGGAATGAAATCGGGCGAAACAACTGAAACATTTTGTGGTACGCCAGATTACGTAGCACCGGAAATGATATTAGGTAAGCCGTATGATAAATCAGTTGATTGGTGGGCGTATGGATGCTTAGTTTATGAAATGGCTAATGGACTTCCACCGTTTTATAATGAGAACACTAATGATATGTATTATTCTATTTTAAGTGATCCCATTGAAGTCACTGAAGATGCGGATGATATACTTGTTGATTTCATTGTGCGATTATTAAATAGAGATCCAAAGGCAAGATTAGGTTCAAGTGATAGAGATTATTTGGATGTAATTGAACATGCATTTTTCGATGATGTTAACTTCGATGATTTATTAAAGGAAAAGATTCCAATGGAATGGAAGCCAAATATTACTGATGACTTGGACGTGTCACAATTCGATGAGCAATATACTGAAATGGAACCGAATTTAACTTATGAGGACCCATCAGTTATATCTACTTCATTACAAGAAAATTTCATCGGGTTCTCATGCATTAATGATAGCCACGAAATCATTGATTAAACAAATAAATTCTTTGGTAGTTGAAAATCAATCAATTTGATATGAAAGCATCAAAACATGCTCAAAAAGTGGAACTTTTGAGAGAATAAACCATTTAATTCGAAAACTTTTATTGGGGCACTCCAAAATATTTATATTGGATGAATTTTTAATGTTTTTGCTACGTAGATGCAGTGAAAAACTGTCTTCCTTGATAAGATTGTCATTCATTAAATCTTTTTTTCAATGTATAAAAAAAGCATTTATATACATATCAATTGCGTTTCACTCAAAATGTCTTTTTGAAGAATCTATCATTTAAATGCTGTTGTTTTTAACAAATTTCAATTTGAAGCAATTGTAAAAGTTAAGATCTTCTGCATATTAGGCAACAAATACCTTCTAGTGCAAGGGTCATTGGATATATCAAAGACAGTTTTTTACTGTGTATTTAGAATATATTTTTCTTATAATGATGAATATCATTTGAGTTTGCATGGATCAAAATCAATTATTTCTCTTGAAAAAATTATATAAAATTGTTACACACAAATAATAAATATTTCTTTGCGTGAATATTTTAAGACTTCACAAATACCATATCAAAATTAATTAATTTACATATTTATTCATATACTAACAAAATGTTCATTTTCTTTGAAATCGGCAGCAAATGGATCTTCTTCCGCGTTTGCTATTGACAATCCTGTTGAAAAATTGTTTAGTGAATTTGTATCATAATGTTGTATTTCTCCTTCCTCGTATTCCACTGTACTTTCTTTCTTCTTTTTACGAATCAGCAAAATTACCATTAATATAATTATCAAAATTACAGCAATTGGAACACATACACCAACTGCGATAATTGTCGAATTATTTTTATTATTTCCTAAATTCTCATTTCCATTTATTTTGAAATAAGAATAAAATGGATAATATGAAGAATAAGCAATTACTTTATATTGATAATAAATATATACTGTAGAGATATACGTAAACGATGAATCAACTTCTGAGAGTGTAATTGTATTTGTGGTTGAACTGATTGATATAATTGTTTCTGTGATAGAACATGAATATGTGTAAAAAGAAAATGTAATTGTTTCATCAAATGAACTTATTTCCATTGCACTGTTTGACTCCAAATATTTATCTGAAAAAATCTCTGACTTAATGTATACATTTGACTTCGTGGGCGTATTTGACTTTATAAATGTATTAGAATTCATATTTGTATTATATTGAGTAAATGAATTTGTTTGTGTTAAAGTGTTCGACTTCGTAAATGAACTTGATTGAGTAAATGAAAAACTGCTTGTGAATGTATTAGTTGGCCATGGGTCGCATCCAGAAATTACTGTTTCTTTATTGATATCGAATGTTCCAAATGAGCTATCTTTATATGTCGATGTGGTCATTACAACTAAAGAAGTTACAGCAGACTGGAAAGCAGCCGAATCGATTGTTGGTGATGAATCCCCATAGAAATAAAAGCATTTCAAGCTTTTGCACATGAAAAATGCGAATTGGCCAATACTTGTAACCGATCTTCCAATAATAACATCTGTCAAAACTGTACAATAATAAAACATTAAAAAATTAATTTGAGAAATATTGTTTGGAATAACTACGCTACTTAAAGCGTCACATATTTGAAAAACACCTTCACCTAATGAATAAACTGATTCTGGAATCACAATGCTTAATAACGATTTACAACTTAGAAATACATATCTTTCGATTATATTAACTGAATTTGGTATGTTAATGGATGCAAATGGACATAATTGAAAAGCATATTCTCTGATTACAGTAACTGTGTTTCCAATATCAACATTTTCCAATAAAGTCCAATTATCAAAAGCTTTTTGTGGAATTTCGGTAATTCCATCTTTGATCACAACATTTTTTGTTTCAGATTTATGCATTTGATCAAAATCACTTTGGGAATATATGGTGAGTGTTCCTGTTCTTGAATCGAATTCTTCAAAAGTATGTGCAAAAAGCATTATAAACATGAATTTAATCATGTAGATTGCATTCTTTTTGTTTTTGGCTTGAGTTTTAACTGGAATTATTTTGATTTTGAATAAAACGATAATAGTAAATAAAATTATTATTACAAAAAGCACTTCCTCTTTATATACATTAAAGTTGATATCGATATAATTAAGGTATTTCAAAAATTTCGTTTTTTCGTTGCATGTAAAACTCTTCTGAAATTTTGTATTAACATGTTCCACATTGTATATATTATCAAACCCTGAAATGAAGCCTCTCTCATTAGGAACAAATGATAGCTGTTGTAGCAAGTCATTATTCTCTAACAAAAAATTATTGTGAAATGAATTCGAGTTCCATATTGAAAACTTAATTTCAGTGTTTGAAATGTCTTTCGTGAGAGAGTTGATATTTAGTATACTGAAGATCACAAATACAAAGGAAATCACGAATTGATTGGTATTCATTTGGAATATGAAATGGAGATTTGAATGAACAATAAAATAAACTTCTCAATCACCGAAAATCTTACCCGTAGAAGTCAAAAATTGAATCGGAACCAACAGTTAAATGAGCGAATTGTGCGTGTTGTCTTTCATATTACATTCAAAAAGTGATTTTGGTGAAATTTTGACAGTTGTTGTAAAACATTCTAAACGTTCATTTCATCCAATGTTTCAAAATTCGAATTCACAGATATTGAATTCATTAAATCTCAACAAACCATAAAATGTATTTTCTATGTTTTTTTATACACACATTTATTGTCCATTTCTTCTCCAAAACATTACTGTTCCATCCTTCGAAGATGTCATTATTAACTTTCCATCTAATGTTATGTTAAATGGAATTAGTGGTGGCTTTATTTGATCAAGTTTCCATAGGATGTTTTGTGTTCTTAAATCCCAACAAATAATATTTCCATTATCTCCTTGGATAACAACTTGTTGTTGTCCATTTCCCGTTATAACATTGTGTAGTGAGCACAGCTTTTCCTTATTTTTGTGTCCAATTAAAAATCCAATTGTTTTATTTTCAACAAAATCATAAAAATGAATTTTGGAATCCATTGTGGCAATGATAATGAAACTCTCATTAGGACTGAAGATGGATGATGATATTGGAATAGGGAATGAAATTGTTTTCAAAAGATAAAATGTATCAGAATCCCAAATTCGACATAATCCATCCATAGATGAAGTAAGAAGGGATTTACCATCTCGAGTAAACTGTAATGAAGTCACAAGATCTGAATGAATTAACTCAAAATTATGGTATTGATGTGGATACTCATTCCATAAAACTAGAAGTTGCTCGATTGTTATGGCAGCAACAATGTTACCTGAGGGCGAGACATCGCATTTTGTAAATGGATGCTCAAAATCTGAATATACTCGGAGTTGAGTAAAATCATTTGAACTAAATAAAATAAGCGTAGCATCTTCTGAGGCAGTCAAAATATTACTTCCATTCAAAGCCCATTTGATGTCATTAATTGCTCTTTCATGAATCTTCTTCGAAAAAATGAGAGAAAATGTGTTTGTCTCATATAAATAAATATGTCCATGATTTGACCCAATAACAATTCTAGATCCATCTGGAGAGAAAGAAGAACATGTATAAATACAATCACCTGGATTTATAGAATAAACATTTTGGAACATTTGGAAAGTCGGTTTTGAAATTTGAATTAAAAGTGACACTTCAATCTTTTTTCATTATATTCATGCTAAAAAATCATAATTAGTGACTAATATTAGAGTAATTTCAATTTTTTTTGAATTGTATAATGAATTTGTTATTTGTTTACATATTAAAATAATCATATTTCTAATATTATATTATAAATTATCACGAATAAAATTTCAATCAAACAGTAGATTCAAACGATACTCTTCGGATCTTAAGAAAAGTTTGATTCGGACAAAGAACAAATTCGGATGGAAATCCATTTTTTCCGTAAGTTACTACACATAAAATTGACAGAATATTTTTCACTGATACTGTGAAAATATCTCTTAATGAATTGGGTACAAAAACTGATTATCTTAAATCTTATACTGGTAATCACACAATTCATTATTCTCTTTTTCATTGCTGTTGATGTGCAAAGTCAAATTCCTGGTAAAATTATGTTTATTATTTCAAATCCAAAGGATTTGTTTAAATATTTTGGACCAACTCTCTCCAAGTCAACTGAACCATATATTGTTTCTTTGTCAGCAGGGGATGAAAACTTTACACAAGCACAAAATGATTTTTCAGTAGCATGTTCCATGGCAAAAATAAATCCTTCAAATTGTATCATAAATTCATATAACCCCGAAAGCTTCAATGGCAGCGAATTTTTGTCCTTGGAAATTAAATCTGCTATAGAGCATTATCAAAATGAGATAAATCCAAAACTTATGATCACTTATGACTTTATTGGCATGAATAACAATCGGAACTCAATGATAATCAAATCCATGTCACCAAGATTGAATGTAACTAAATATCCACTTTCACAAATTTCAAAGATGGTCCAAATGCATAACAACAAAATTCACCAGACACATCTCAACGACTTCAAATTCGACAATGTATCACTTCTAGTTCTTCAAACCCCTCCACAAGTTCTTCAATTCATCGGGTTCTTTAGCATATTTTCGACATTGCGATTACTGAAGAAGTCGAACAGCATTTCACTGATTTTGTCACCGGCTTCAAAGAATATGTACAATTACCAAAGAGCATTATCTGTGTTTGAGGGCGAGGGAACATTTTTGAAGAAATTAATAATGGTGCAAAGACATACAACTTATGTAAATAGACTTGTGCTGCCTGCACTAACAATAGCTTAGATGCGTTTTGTTTGTTAAGTAAATAAATAATTTGTAATTTTATCATATGTAACGAAATGAAATTTGTTTATTTTCGACTTGAGATTTAAATCATTCAATGGAAATTATGATGTAGCTAAAGTACTACCATCTCATTATAAAACCATATTATAAAATATATTTTTATTGGTAATATATCTTCAAGATCAATAGTTTATTCATTGAGATTTTCGTTGCCTTCCTTCAGTAATTTTACGATTTCACTATCACAATTTACATTTGCATCATTAATTGCTTTTCGGCATATTATAAATAAATATCAAATGTTATTTTCAAATGTCAATATATAAAATTTAAAAAACATTTGTAATATTTAAATTAATTTCCTTTCGTGTAAGTAATAATTTAACTATTTCAGTGTAACCATATATAGATGCTCTAATCAGTGCTGTTTCAAATAAATTGCTGAATTTTTAAATTCCAATTTTAAACCCAAAATAATATAAAAAATCTTTAAATATAAGATATTATTACCTTGTGCATTGACATTGATTTCTTTATGTTTAAGAAGTAGTCTCACAATTTCTTCATTGCCATCTGAAGCTGCATAAATAAGCGCTGTTTCAAATAATTTGAATTAATTCCAAATATCATATTAAAACATAAAATTAATATAATAAAAATTAAATATAGCATACAAATATCTTTGACGTTTACATCAATTCCTTCCTTTTTATCAAATAATTTAACTAATTCTGTGTTTTTATTTTTAATTAAATAAATTAGTGCTCCCATAAGTATAATAAATAATTTCAAAATATTATTTTGAAATAACAAATTATTAAAGTAAATAATATTTTGAGCATTAATATCAATTCCTTTTTGTTCAAGAAGTAATTTAACAATTTATATATTATCTTTTTCAATAGTACAAATAAGTGCTGTATTAAATAATGTATATAATTTCCAAATATTATTTTAAAATATAAAATTATTAAATTAAATTTTATCTTTGGCATTAATATCAATTCCTTCTTGTTCAAGAAGTAATTTAACTATTTCTAGATTACCATTTTCAGATGCAATCATAAGTGCTGTTTTAAATGTTTTAAATAATTCCCAAATATTATTTTGAAATAAAAAATTATTAAAATAAATATCAAATAAACTTAATAAATATCTTTAGCATTAATATCAATTTTTTTATGTTTAAGAAGTAATTTAACTATTTTTGTGCAACCTCAATAAGATGCAATTATAAGTGCTGTTTTAAATATTTTCAATAATTCCCAAATATTATTTTTAAATACAAAAAAAAACAAATAAATATTTTTAGCATTGACATCAATTCCTTCTTGTTCAAGAAGTAATTTTACTGTTTCTATATTTCCTTTATCAGATGCAAACATAAGTGATGTATTAAATATTATAAGTAGTTTCCAAATATTGATAAAAAATATCAAATTAATAAAATAAATATCAAATAAAACAAATAAACATCTTTAGTATTAATATCAATTCCTTTTTGTTCAAGAAGTAATTTAACTATTTCTATATTTCCATGATCAGATGCAATCATAAGTGCTGTCCAAAATAAATCAAATAATTCTCAAATATTATTTTGAAATTTCAAATTATTAAAGTAAATATCAAATAAAACAAATAAATATCTTTTGCATTAATATCGATTCCTTCTTGTTCAAGAAGTAATTTAACTATTTCTAGATTACCATTTTCAGATGCAATCATAAGTGCTGTTCTAAATAATTTAAACAATTTCCAAATATTATTTTGAAATAAAAAATTATTAAAATAAATATCAAATAAACTTAATAAATATCTTTAACTTTAATATCAATACCCATTAGTGTAAGAACATAATTTACAAGTTCTATATTTCCTGATTTCGTAGAATATATCAAAATTTCTCTTGGAATATAATTATTTTGAATTAAATATTCAACAAGATATAAATTTCCAATTTCTGCTGCTTTGTTAATGATTTCATCGTTGATTTTCATTCCATTTTCTTGTAAAAACATAAAAATTTCATAATTTTGATATACAATACATTTTGTACCTAATTCAGATAAATTATTAACTTTTTTAAAGTTATTTTCATAAAGATATTTAAATATTTCATTTCTATGAAACATAATTGCTGTTTCATATGCGTTTTCAAATAATGAATGGTTTTGCTCACATAAATGAATGATTTCAAGATTTCCACCTGCAACAGCATATTTACCTGTATTATTTACATTTGCATTATTTATAAGTAAATATCTAAAACATTGAATTGAGTCAAAAAATGCAGCAAGATCAATTAATGAAACTTTTTCACATTCTTTATTAATAAATGAACATCTTTCATAAAGTGATGGTTCAATTATTTGATTATAATCAAAATCTTTTTGTGATGATATTTCTTGAAGTTTTTCGATTTCATCATTTCGAATTATTTTCGCAATTTCATTCGGATTATGTCCTTCGTCAATATATTTCTTATGAAGCTCAAAATCATTATTTGATAATATTTTATAATTTTCCAAAAAAAGTTGATTCTATTGCATCTTTAAGATATATTTTTTTGTTTTCTTTTAGTGTTTTATATTGAGCAAATAATTTATATGGAATATTATCAATAACATTTAAATCAACCAAATTTCGTTTAATCATTTGATTTATTAGATAATATGATTCTTGAGTTTTAAATTTAGAAATATAATTATAAAAAAATTCTATAACTTTTGCATTATTGTTGCTAATTTCTTTTTCTTTAAGTTCAATGTCTTCTAAATAATAAAAATATATATAATTTTGATCATTTTGTGAATAAAATGACGAAAAAATTAAATTGAAAAGAAAAAGATTAAATGAATATGAATAATTCGGATCATATAATTTCATTGTTTGCAGAACTGATATGTCAAGATTTTCTTGAGTTAAATTAAATATCGTTTTCTCTATATCAGTAAGTATTTCAAAAAGATTTTGACAAGAGTGTATCAGATCATGATTTTGCTTATCATTCAGCATAAGTTCTTCAAATAATATATTCATTTTTACATTTTGATAAAGTATACAATTCGATCGTTTTTGCTTCTCATGTGGTTAACATTGGGCATTTTAATTGTATATCCTATAAATCTTAATGAAAAATTATACAAAGCTGAAAACTCTTGGAGAAGGTACATCTGGTGAAGTTATTCTTGTTGAAAAAAATGACACAAAAGAAAAAATCGTTCTAAAAAAAATCAAAGGTTCTAATAATTTTGAAGAAAATGAGAAAAAAGTTATCACAGAAAAGTTTGAATCTATGTTGACATTTTCTCATCCAAATATTATTCGATATTTTAACTATTTCACAGATAAATATATTTATCTAGTTATGGAATATGCAGATGGTGGTGATTTGAAACAAATGATATGTAAAACCCGAAGCTCAAAAAAATTAATTCCAGAGGAAAAAGTTATTTATTACTTCACTCAAATTGCGTCAGCAATTCAATATCTTCATCATAAAAAAATATCCATCGTGACTTGAAACCACAAAACATTTTCCTTACAAGCTCTGGTCAAGTAAAAATAGGTGATTTTGATGAAATTAAAATTCTTGAAAATATTCATCAAATTTGTAATACAACCACAGGAACTCGATCTTATATGTCGCCTGAACTCATTAATTTTCGATCATATGATATTAAAACAGACATTTGGTCATTAGGATGCATTATTTATGAGTTGTGTCGACTTAAGCCGCCATTTGATGAAAGTGAAAATGGATTATCAAAACTTCATAAATTAATAAGTAAAGGGAAATATGCCCCAATACCAGAGCAATACAGTGATGGGGTTCGAGATCTTATATCAAAAATGCTTCAAGTTAATCCAAAACGTCGTCCAACGATTGACGAAATTCTTTCGATGCCAATTATGGAAACCATCAGTTTAAATGTTATCATTTTTGGATTAGCATCCACAGACAAAATATCACTTCTTCAAAGCTTTTTGAGAATAGATCCGAATGATATTTCATTTGGAAGTAATAAAATTCGACAACATAAAATTGATATTAAAATTACTGCTTCAGATGCATCGCCGAATGCTCATTTTTTGTCGAAAAGAAATTATTCGAAATATGATGCAGCGATTATTTTATATTTAGTTGAAGATAAGGAAACATTTCAAGCAGTTGAATTATTTAAAAAAAAAATTTTCTTGGAAAATTTACTGGATATTTATGTATATGTGGCAACAAAATTGGATCAAATGAAAGGAAAGTAACAGAAGAAGAAGGAAGGAGCCTGGCGAATAGGAAGGGAGAAGAATATTTTGAAATGAGCACAGCATCAGGCGAAGGCATTAAAGAAGTATTTAATAGCATTCTGCAATATAAATTGAAACTTTGTACAGATTATGAAAATGAAAATAATAATTCTAATGAACATAATAATAATTCTAATGAAAATAATAATAATTCTAATGAAAATAATAATAATACTAATGAAAATAATAATAATACGAATGAAAATAATAATAATTCTAATGAAAATAATAATAATACTAATGAAAATAATAATAATTCTAATTAATTCTTATTTACTTATTTTTATAAATATAAAAATTTAATAACTATAAACTTTCTTATTGGGAAACATTAATATATCCTTATAAATCGGTATAATTTAAAAAAATTAGGCTCATTTTCTCATGAAATGCGAAATCTATAATAATGACAATTAAATTTGCGTTTACTTAAAATTAATAAAGAACAAAATAACCCATAAGCATTGGTATTCTTCATATTTTTGTGTGAATTCAAATACGAAGTTATGAGTCTTTTCCGAAATTTGAGATAATTGTGATATTTTTTGATATAAGCATAAGATCAAAATCTGTGATATGAAGGTTTTTGAAATTAGAAAAACTTTCGATGTAGATCTCTGTTATGAAAAATACTTCACGTTCATCTATTATTTGCAATTACAACGTGGGAATTCTGAATGTCATAATTTTACTTTTTCAATCAAAATTTCCTTCCAAGTATTGAAATACTTAAATTAAAATAGTTTACTAACTGTTTGGACAATTCAATTTTCTGTTTCCACACAAACAACGAAATGTTGTTCACTTCACTTGTACTTTCGATGGAAAAGCAATTTGAAGAGAATCCAATAAAGGAACAAAATATCGAAGATGAAGCTGAAAAGAAGACTGAGAAAGAGAATGAAGATGCAGTCGAAAGCTCAGAAGACGATGATGAAATCCTTGATATTCTTCAAAATATGAGAAATTACATCGATCAGATCATCCAAAAGAGATCAAGCCGCAAGTCAAAACAGTTGCCAGTCAAGAGGCCAAAGGAAGAAACCAATGAAGAAGATGAAGAAAAAGAATCAGAAGAAGAAAAACCATGTCCATTCAAGAGAGGACACTGCCACCACAGGCGTTTCGAAAGAGAATCTTCTTCATCAAGTGACAACGAAAGGCCCTGTCCATTCAAGAGGAAGCATTTCCGAGAATCAGAATCCTCATCTGAAGAGTCCAGTGAAAGTGAACGCGAGATGCCATACCGTAAGCACAAGATGATGAAGGGCCGCTGCTGCAAACGTATGGAAAAGATGCGTAAGTGCTGCATGAGAGATCATCCCTGCTTCATGAAATGTCGAATGCCACCACCTCATTCTTGGTGGATGAAGAAGCGGTTCTTTAGGAGATTTGGTATGATGCCGCCGCCACCTCCGCCATGGTGCATGCGCAAGCACGGAATGCCACCACCGCCGCCATGGTGCATGAGGAAGCATCATGGAATGCCGCCACCTCCTCCGCCACCACGAAGAATGAGGGGACGCTGTTGCAGGAAAGAAATGGAACACATTAAATTCGGCAAGCGCGTTTTCGATGAACCACCACCACCTCCTCCACCACCTTTCGGTGGCTACCAGCCGAATTACTACATGCAGCCAGGCTATGGAATGCAGCAGCAACCGTATTGGCAACCACCAATGTGGTAAAGTGAAATTGGGGAGCACTAACGTCAAGTAAAAATACCCCTGAAAAATTGATTTTATTTTTCCTTAACATGAGTTTACATTTAAAGTTATTAATTTTTAAAAGGATTATCTGATGCATAAAGGAAAGTTAAATTTCACTTTGATACTGTTACAAAGTTGTTCATAACCAACTAATTGGACATATCAATGTCTGGATTTGTTTAAGAACTTTGAAAATTAAAGATGAAAATGATTCATTCCTTTTTTTATAGCGCTGCTTCATTTCCTTTGCAGCTTTACGGAAGATCCTTATCAGATAGAGTTTTTTGTTGATATTTCGATAAATTGGATTAAAATAAATCCTGTGTTTCCCACTTTTTTAAAATTGAATAGTATATCTATCGTTAATTCAACAACTCGCCAGAAAAATTAATATTAACCACCTATTTATAACAAAAAACATCAGCCTTATACAAAAGTTTTAAATCCTATCTGGTACATTTCATAATTTTGAATTCAGAGCTTCTGTCATCTGATAAGATTCTTCTAAAAGTTGATTTGTTTCCTTTGTTATTTCCTTAATGGGAAACTTCCAGCACAAATTCCAATTACCAAATTTCTCTTCATAAAGATTAAACTTTGTTTTCCTTAAGATTTACTAATAAACTGTGATTTAATTCACTTGGAGCACCTTCTGCGCCTGGTGCGCGTCGCTGTATATATCATCGAGTACTCCCCCGCTCATACGCGCCTGACTGAATGCCTCTCCAGAATCTATACTCCTCACCAGGCCCGCGAAATTGTACAGGATGTCTTCTCTGTCTGCATTCCTCAATGTAGAAACTCTTCTTCTATAATCGTCGTAAATCATTTGTGCTCTTTCCATTTCCACTCTTGCCTTACTGAGCTTTTCTGTTTCTCTTGTTAATGCTTTATTATTTTCGTTTATCCTTGAATGCTTCGAGCTGATGTATGACATGTTTGGATTCTCTTTTCGTTGCTCGCTTGAGATGTCGTTGTAGCAGCGCTTGTTGTCATCTTGCAGACGATTGACCTCACTTTCGATTTGATGGTGTTTACTCTTCGCCGATTGGTATTCTAAGCTCAGAGAACCTTCGACTGAAACAGCAAACGAAAGTAAGCTTTTGTATGACGACAAAAGGGTTCTGTACGCTTGCATGATTCCATTGGAATCGTAATTGCCTTTGATCGCAATGCCATGAACAAACATTTTGTTACAGAAGTTGATATCGCCGTGCCCTGCGCAATATGACAACGCACTGTTACCTGTGTCGTCAATAGTGTTCGCATTGGTAATGTCAATCAATTTCCAGATGTCATTCATCCAGCGCTGGTTGTGGAGTTTGCACACTTTGATGAATGGTGTGCTGTTGTGTCGGTCTGCACTGGTAACGTTGAACCCTTTACGAATGAGAACATTAACGAGATCGTCCATTCCAAGATCAAGCGCTAAGTTCAGTGGAGTCGATCCGTTTTCGTCTTTTTCGGCTGATATCTTCACTCGTGTGCTTTCGTCAGAGTTTTCCCAGATGAACCAGATGACTTCGTAGTTCTTACAGATCATCGCATATTGTAACGGCGCGCCAATAACAAAGTTCCATTGTTTCATCCCTTTAACAAGCTCAAAGTTAAAGAAAGGCAACTTCATGTAAGTCAACAAGACAGGGAATTTGTTATTTGCGGCATTAGCGCCATGATGTATTAGGGCTTCAACCCAATATTGATTAGCTTGTTGAAGAGCAATAACAATTGGCTCGTATTTAGATTCGGGATCATTAATCAGACAATTCATATCATATAGAATTTGGGCTTCATTGTAAAGTTGCCTTTGGAGTAATACAGAAATCGGGAACTCGCGCGAATTGTTTTGGATGTCAATGTTGCACTTGTTATTAAGTAAGAAATCAAATTTGTCCCTTCGAAATTGATCTGCTTGACAGACCCGAATAAATGGGGTGCCCCCGTTTGGGCCAATCGTATTAATGTCGGCGCCGCTGAGTAAAAGCTTTTGGCAGAAGTCGAAGTCGTCATAAAAGAGAATAGAGATTGAGAAAACAGTTTCACGTTTGTCGTTGTGAATATTTATGTCAATCCTACGATCAATGAGGTAAAGGACACGTGATTTGTCGCCATCAATCATCGCAAGATGTGCAAGAGTGTTGCCGTTGGCTCCTTGAACTGAAATGTCGCCTCCATAATTGTCTTGAATCATCTCAGCAATTTGATCATCGCGTGTGAGATATGCTATGAATTGAACTGTGTTTTCGTTGGCGTCTTTGATGTTGGGATTTGCACCGGCTTTAAGGAGGTAATCAAATAATTGATAATTTTCTGAAATTATCGAATATGAATAATGAAGTACGGTTCTCCCGTTCCTGTCTTTCTGGTTGATGTCACCGCCTTTTTGCTGGATTAATGTGGAGAGATCATAATGACCATTGACAGCTGCTATCCAAAATGAATTTTGGCCAGCGTCATTGGCTTTGTTTGGGTCGCAGTAATTGTTTAAAAGAACATGTGCAATATCATAAAAATTCTTTTGTGCACAAAACATAAGACTCGTTGTCCTGTCTTCTTTTCGTCTTAAATCTAATTCAACACCTAATCCAACTAATAACATAACACGTTCAAGATTATTGAGATTGACTGAATTATAAAAGTCAAGCAAATCCTTGGTGCGACTAAATGGCCTCAATATAATTTCTTGTAGAACAGAATTCTTATCATATATCACATTGTTCTTAATTGTGGAGCGAACAAATGATTGGAATCTACAATAATTAGCTCGAGCGTTTTGATCATTTTCCTTGCCACTTTTATGATGTAAAGCAAATTGCATCCAATAAACGCCTTGAGGATTGGGTTGGAAAATGTCGTGAGGGCTTATAAGAATTTGTTCGATTATTAATGGATTATAATTGATTGTATACTTTTCTAGAAGCACTTGACTATTAACTCTGCCTTCGTACATATCACGAAGCTCTTGCATTATTTCATTCTCTTCTGGTCCAAAATATTGAACACTTGGTCCTGATCCCATTTCTAATTGTTACTTGGCAAATTCCAAAAAAAAACGTTTAAATTTTCATTGTTTTTCACTGAAAATTGTTAAATTTTTCAATCAATTTTGCGTATCGTTTAAACTGGCAAAACTCTTCCAAATGTTAGAAAAAACAGCTAAAAGTAACTCCGTTTTGAATTCTGTAATATTTTTTTTCAACCGAATCCATGATAGCGGCCTTTTACGGACAATCATCCTATCATTAATTCACATTGCACAAGGATCAACAATAATATCTTCCTTTTTCAACAAAGTCCCAGCATCAGTTCAATCTTTTCTGTCATGGACTACATACCTAACGAAGACCTTTTCAAGTGGGATTGGATCCGACATAATGGAAAATCAAATATTGAATATTGATGCGATATGCATGACAATGTATTTCATTTTCATGGTTGCTGCTCAACTTTTTGAGCGCTCCCCCTTTATTTACACAATAATTATATCAGTTTTTCTCGTTCCGATAGGGATTGGATTATCATTTATTCAAACAACTGGAGGCATCGTTGTTTTTATTCTATTCCTCGTGATTTTAGTTATTTTGGTTGTCTTAGATACAATTTACTTTAAAAAGCTATTTGTGCCATTCATCGAAACGTTCAAGGATATCTATTCTGACACATCAAGATTAATACAAGAAAAATATTTCGACTTTTTATCTGGTTTACCTATATTTATGATGGCCATTTCAGGTTCATGCAACAAATCCACTGGTCTCTTCTTTTTATATCTATTTCTTGTTGTTGCACTAACTGCCGTTCAGTTTGTTGCGTACAAATTCGGTGGAGCTGTTCCCCAAAGGATGACTCAGAAGCTCTTTATCCTATATCTCCATTACACATTCATTCCAATTATCAAGAAATTAGTTGATGCAACCAAAGTTGAAGGCAGCGTTTTCTGGTCTGTAGCGTTGTTTGTTGTCATTTTTCGCATGCTTTTGCCCATTGCACTTCAAGCATCATCCGTTTGGCAGCTTTACAAAACCGCCTGCTTCCTGAACGATGGCGAGTACCGAGACTACATAATGAAGTCTAATCGTCTTCATGCGTATGTCTCCAAAGGGGTTAAGCGCAGCGCATATTGGTGGCCTTTTGTTGAGATTGTTGTGAAAATTTTTTATGCGATTTTCGCCGCATGTGACCAACCAATTGTTGCTTGCATTTTGATGGTTCTTTATGCCGTTGCGATCATCGTCATTAGGCCGTACGATTCATGGGCATTCTTCACAATTGCAATTGGAGAAGCATTGAATCTGATAATCGTTGACATAGCAGCAGCAGCATCTCCAAATGGTTCCACTTTTAGCTCATATCTTGTGGCATTTATAATATTTCTTTTCTTTGTGCCGTCGTTTGTTGCGCTCTTCTTATTCATCTACTTCGAGAAAATTCCTGCTTTCACAAGAACATATAACATCTTCGAGGGAGCAGAAACAGATCAATTTTGTGGGAATTTGGTCTTTCCGGGATGGATATTGCAAAAGGAAGAAACTGAGAAGAATGAGTTCGCACTGCCTTTGGATTATAGAATCAAGAAGACGAACGAAATAGTCGACGAGGCACAAAGGAAAACAACGTACTTGCTGTACTATGCACTGATACCGTTCGGAATGTTCGTGTTTTCGCTATCGTCTGCAAGTATATTCCAAATATCTGGAGCAAACATTCTCAACTGGAGAAGCTTGCTTTGATGTATCTAATGTAGCTTAATGTTTATGTGACTCCGATTAAATAGTTTATATCGTTTTCCCAATTTCTTTTAATAATATGATTTTCAGTATTCCAACTAACAAAAAGTGATATTTGTGATCAATATAATAGAAATATTTGAAAACATTCGAAGGATAATCTACCATAGCGTAGTGTAAACATTAGAGCAAAAAAATTGTGTTTCATTTGTTTTTGTGATTTTTTATGAATTGTAAATTCATATCACATTTCAGATTCAATTTAAATAATCATCATCAAACCTAAGTTTTTTTGAAACTTATTTTTATTTTTTGATTACTCCGTTATCACTATATACTTTTATTTTTGTACTATATCTAAATATATGTTAGAAAAAAATTGGTTCATACAATTTTTCAAAAAACATCAAAATATACTTAAAGAATTTTAGAAAGTTTTTTATGTATTTTCACTAAAAACTTGATGAATACTTATTAAATCAAATCATATATAAATTAAGATTTTATTTTTATTCAGATGTGCATAAAAAATATTAGGAATAAATGTTTTAGGAAATTCCATAATTTATTGATTTTCTCTCATTTCCGAAAATCAATGTCAACAATAATTTTTGCATGTATACAATTATATTTTATTTGTTTAAAATATATTTTATTAATTTACATTTAGAGAAAAAGTGAAATTAATTTTGTTTACGCTACTGTTCTCCCAACAAATTACTGTATAAATTACTTGCACGACCGCCTCTAGATTGTGCGGGGGTTATGGGTTCCTCAATATGGGAACGCCTCCTCCAGATAACAGAAAATGCGACATAAGCAACAAATGTGATTACGCCTAAATATATACCAATAACGCCTCCCCATGCAACAGAAGGTGCATTGTTGTAAAGTAGCCCATCACCCATCATGCTAAAGCGATCACGTTTCAAACTTAACTTTGGTACCATGAGGTTATCGATACATGAAGCACTGCAATTTAGCGCAATATCCATTGTTGTTATTTCTGGTCGTGAATATTGTCCATTTCCCTTTAAAGATTTGATAGTTACATTTGCTTCCTTATCTCGATATAGACAACCAGCAATCAAGTTTTTATTGGAGAATGGTCCCTGTGGAAGCTTCCCTTGAGGGTTGTATGTGATTTCAACTTGATCGTCTTTTTTCAAATAGAAAGCCATGCTTTGTGGGAGGTGAACTATTATAGTTTCTCCAGAAGGTATAGACATAGTATATTCATCTTTGTCTTTTGCTTCAATGTACACATATGGATCAAAACAAAAAGCAATCCTAAACAATGAAAGCAAAAACATTTTTTTTATCACAAAAGTGCCACTGGCATTTTTCAAAATTTGAAAACGACAAATTTACAACATTTGGAACGGTTCAAATGCTCACCATCTTTCTTGTCTTAGGAATCGTGGAAAAAATCATAAATCTAGTTGACATGGACAATGCAGACGCACAAGTTAAAGATCTCGTAGAGGATACATCAATCGTAATTCAATATTATAGACAAATTTCGAGAGCTGCTACATGCAACTTGACTATCGATCAGGCTTCAGTTCCATACGTGAAAGGTTTGACAATCGTGAATGAAATAGTAACAATGGTTACGCCCCTTTCTTTATCTGTCGACGTATTGAAATTGACGCAGGGTTCCAAATTTGCAAACAAAGTTGATGCTTCACAAGTTGGGAAACTTATCATCTACGATCATGACAATTTAGAAAATTTAGTGATTCCAGAATATAGCAAACTACAATTTGAAGGCAAAGTATCTTCATCTTACAACATATCTCTTGGTGATGAGTTCTTTACATTAGGTGATGCCATTACTTATTATTCTTCATCATATGATGAAAGTTTTAAATTTGATGGAGATACTATTTATTTATCAATTCACAAAGACGCTCTTGATTTCAAAAAGCTTCCTAAAATCGAAATAACATATGTTAGTACGATAAATACTTATGGCTATTCATTATCAGATCCAAATAATGAGTACTATGTAACCATTTCTTCTGTAATTTCTTGTTCTCTTGTCTCCAACAATGGATATTTCCCACTTAAATTCACCTCCATTTCATTTGATGATTTATCGTTAAGTAATGATGCCTATATTCATTCCATATACTTTACCAAAGATATTGTCTATGACACCAAAGGTGAAAATCCGTGTGGTTTCCGCGCAAATTACATCAACGATGTTTCATTTAATTTTGATAATTACTTATATCAATTCACTTACACATATTCAACGAACAAATTCACAGACATCGGATACATTCCAACGTATTATTATGCTGTTGACTCAAAAACATATACCATAAATCTAAAAGGGAAAACGTTCAAAGAGAATTCGAATCTCATCATCGAAAAGAACACCACAAGTACATATAACGTCAATTTACAATGTGATGGAAGTTCTCTCTCTAAACTGTACAACTTTTCCCTTATCAACACTAACATACGCTTGTATATTGATTCTGCATTAATGGTACAGAACTTATATCTTTATAACAACAAGTTTTCGGTAGCTGTCAACGCGACTCTTTGCGGCACATTGACAGCTAAAACTATTACTGACCTGAACAACGTCTACACACCTGATTGGAAAAAGGTCACCATCATCGATGGGTTTGAAGCTGATAAGATTCAACTTTCGTCCTTCAAACTAGTAATCAGGAGGTCGTCTTCTTATTCATTAACTACGATCTTTTACGATAAAAGTTTTTCTCCGATTAATATAACGCTTTCGAATGTTTCCTTGTCAATCGATAACGCGGCAGATATTCCGCACATTATTCTTTGGAACCCATCGTATATAAAACTTGAAACAAAAGTTTACAAATCGCAAGAGATATCGATCAATGTGTACACGAAGGACCACGTCAAGTACGAATCAAGTTATGAATACGCACCGTTTAACTTTGTGAATCTCGACTTCAATGATTTCGAGTTTAATCGGAACATAGAAATCATTGGAATCAATTTCAAAACAGACATTGCTTACGAACTGAGTTATACATTTAACACCAAATATGTGAATGGGCAAGAAAATTTCTTCTATTTGTCGAACGTCATCACGTTTTACTATAGCGCAGCACAAAGAACACTAATGCTCCATGCAAACAAAACGGGATTCGCGTTCAACGAAAGTCTTCTTGCAAACAGAAGCAGCTTCTCGTTCGAAAGAAGCGATACTTTCGTTTCGTCGTCGTCGTGCAACACAAGCGTATGGAATAACATACTGTATAAGCCTGATGACGCAAGTAAATCTTATGAATGGTTCGGATACTGCAGAGGAAAAAGCAAAACATACAAAATGGAGGTGGTCATAGGGCACAAGCAAGATGTGGACGGGGGCAACGGAGGAGGTGCAGCGGTCGCGCTGTTGGTCGTCGGGATGCTGCTCGTTTTTGTGCTGCTGGTGGCGCTGCTGTCGTTCATAACGTCCAGGAGAATAACTGTCGTGAAAGAGTTGTTGGATAAGCAAAGAGAACTCGAAAATGATAATGAAAATCCATTTTTGGATGAATAACGCTATTGTTAATAGCTGAAACTCTATTTGAATAAAGATTTATGATCGAAATTTATTATTTACATATTATAGTTGATGTCATTTACATGAGAGAAATTTAATGTCATTTCATTATGGAATTATAGCTTTAAATTTTTCTTATGTATGCAAAGGATGTACAAATGGCATTGGTTCTGTAACTGCTGCTTGATGAAGCCAAGCTAAGTTTTCTTGCATGTATTAATTAATACAGCAATTGCTTTTAATGATGTTAATGAGGCTTCTGATCGTATTTCTTCACTTTCTACTGTTTTATTTGATATTTATTTTTATATGTGTATATATTATTGTATATACATAAATATCGATATAATGATATGTGAAGAATTTGTATCATTATGCAGCGCTTTTGAGCGGAAGTATGTATGAGTTTATAATATGTTTCCTTATGGTATGCATTTTGTTTAGGTTTAAGAGTTTGACTGAAGTGAGTAACTTCAATGTAGATTACAAAGAAATGGTGAAAAAATCCGCTATTTAGTTTTAACGGGTTTCTGCTCGATCACATCCGCCTTTAGTTGCTATTCCGAAGGGTATCGGAACATTAGTTATGGAATATGCAGATATTATTAACACACTCTCATTAAAAATTATCAAATAAAGGAAAATATGATTTTATTATTATATAATTATTTAATGTAAAAACAAACATTTGTTCCATCTCGACAAGACTATTTTGCTTTCGGCATAGTCTCAATAATTTTTTTGGCAGATTCTTTAATCATTTGGAACTGAATAAGCCAATTGTCATATTTGTCCGAGGGGAATTTTGTAGTGTGTTTTTTGAACCAATTTTGAAGTGTCTCTACTATTAAAAACATAGGGCTTCCAGATTTGTAATAATTAATTGCATTATACCAAATCAGATTAACGTCATTACACCAATCGAATATTGATTTATATTTATCCTTTCTAAGATTTTCCATAACAGTTTCTAAAGTAATTGAGGATTTGAAAATATTTTGATTTGCATTTAAAATTTTTGAGAAATCTTCCTTAAATATCTGTGTTATCTTCATGTCAAGAAGTTTATTTATGATTTCGACGCACCATTGTTTTTGAAATGTGTTCATTTAGAACAAAAAAATATTCTTTAAATTGACTAACTTTGTTCGAATCGAAAAATGAAAAATAATTTTTTTAGTTAAATCCAGGGAAAAGAGCACAAACATAATATCGCTTTGGTTGGCCTTCGACTTCATCAGTCCAGATGAACCCTTCTTGAAGAAGAGCTCTTACAGCCTTTTGAAATCTTTCTTGATCCCATCCCAAGTTTCCTTGATCAACGAAGTAACCAGTGTCTTTAGCTAACTCTAAAACAGCTGAAGAATCGTTATCAAGATCGAAAGAAACAATTTTGATGAAATATTGTTTTCCAATTTTGACAACAGAATAACCTTCGCCAATACTTCGAAGGTTTTTGAGCGATTGTTCGATATCATCCTTGCTTATTTTAGGGCTTTTTGATCCATATGTCTTTTTCACTCTTGTTAATACATCATCAAGAGGAATCATACCACCGGCAGCGTTCTTCTTTAAAGCGGAGCAAACATCAATAACCTTGATTGAAAGTTCATGATAGAAATCACCTACACCAAGGATTTTAGACCAAAAGCCATTTTTGGATTGAAGAGGATCGACTCCGATTTGAAGACACATTGTATTGAAGTCTCTTCTCATGTCTGGATCTGTTTTAATTTGCTTTTTATACTTTCTTGCAAATTCTTCAAGCTTTTTTTGGAATGTAGCCATTTGTGTTTTTGCTGCGTTTAATTGCTTTTCACGGAGCTCTTGACCCATCCTTTCTTTGGCCTCTTGCTCCTTTTGTTGGTTCATAATTGCTTGTAATCCACCTGCAGACATTTTCGCAAAAGAATGGAAATTTAATAACCGTTATTTCGGGGGTTTATAGGATGCCCTGAAAACGTTTATTCGATGAAAAATGCAAAAACAATTTTAGAAGCAAATCAAGAAACAATTGATCGAATCATAAAAGAAAATGAAACAATCGCTAGTAATTGCAATATGTTAAAGAAACAAATAAACCAAATTAATCACGAAATATCTAATAAAAAAACTCAAGCAATTGAATCAATGAAACCAAAAATCAAAGAACTAGCATTAAAGCAAAGGCATGAAATAGAAAAATTAAAAAAATCACAAAAAATAGAACTTGATGAACTTATAAATTCACATAATGAACAAATCAAAAATATTCAAGAAGAATTATCAAATAATATACAAAAAGCAAATAAAGAGTCCCGTGATAAAATTAACAAAATGGAAGATATTTTACAAAAGCGACAAATTGAACTTCAAAGAAAAATCAATGAGAAAATATCACAAGTAACATCCAAAATAGAAAAAGCAAAAGAAAAATCTCTTCAAGAAGAAGAAGTTTTCCGTACACAATGGGAAAAAATCATTATCAACAAATTGCAAAAAGAATTTCAATCCAATTTAACAGAAAAGCAAAAAACATTAAAAGAAAAGCAACTTGAAGAAGTCACAAAAACAATTTCAGAGCTCGAAACAAAGACAATCACTGAGCGTCGTGATTTAGAAACCAAAATCCAAAGCGAAGAAAAAGAACATTTAATAATAATTACAAACTTGCAGCAAAAACTGAAAGTTCTTAAAGAAGAATTTGATTCATGTGAACCAATTGATGAAAGTGAAATTAATGAACTGAGAGAACAACTTAACAATTGTAAATGCGTCGAATATCGAAAACAAATAAAAAAATTAAACGAAGAAATTAAAGAAAATGAAAATGAAATTAATAATATCAAAAATTTAAATTTAATTCAACAAAATAAAACGCAATTAAAAATTAACGAGTTAAATGAAAGTATTAATGAAAATAAAATAAAACAAAATAAACTTAAAGAAGAAATAAATGAACTCCAAATAGAAATTGTTAATATAACAAAACAACATCAAAAAAATGTTCTTGAAATTAAAGACAAATTTAATCAGGAAATTTCTGATATAAGTGGTAGAATTAAGCAAACAATCGGTAAAAAAGATGAGATAATAAAGAAGCTGACATTACAACTTCGTCAACTTGGAATTAACGTTGATTAAAAGCAAAAACAATTTAGCAAGCACGATACAATTCAATTATTTATTTTTACGGTTGAATATAATCGTATCTCACAATTTCTCTCTGTAAACTATTCATTTACTTTCCTTTTTTTCTAAAAATTCTGTTTTTAAGGAGTAAGATATTTTCTAAAGATTTACAATTTTGTAATGAAAATGCATTGACATCGAAAAGAGAATTTCCTACCATTTTTTTTTTTTTTAATTTAATACAATTAGAGACTGCGTATGTAAGACATTTGTTTCTATATATTAAAAATGAATTTCTAAGTGTTCATATTTCAGAGTTATCACAATTTTACTTATATATATATTTCGAGAGTCAAATATTGATAATTGTTCTAAATATGATTATAATAAACATTATTAAACTTAATATGAAATATGAAAAGCACCTATTATTTTTCCTAATCTTAATGTAAACATCGTAATATGTCACAATTTTTGAAAATAAACTTAATTTAATTAAAATTTTTAAAAAATTATTATGTTTTGACTTTTATTTAGGGATTGCTATTTCGTTAAAATTTTTTAGAATCAATATCAATTTAATTTTATTTATTGAAGTATTTTACAAACTTCGTTATGACCTTTTTCTTTAGCATAATAATAAGCATCTTTTAATAATATAAATAAATTCCAAAAACTATTTTTAAATATTAAATTATTAAAATAAATATTATAATCAACAAATAAATATCTTTTATATGAGCATCAATTCCTTTTTGTTGAAGAAGTAAGTAAACAATATATGAATAACCATTTGTCGATGCATTAATATGAGCTGTTTGAAATATTGTGTTTAATTTCCGAATATTATTTTGAAACCATAAAATATTCAAAAAAGTTTTTAATAAAACAATTAATTATCTTTGGCATTAACATCAATTCCTTTTTGTGCAAGAAGTAATTTAACTATTTCTATGTGACAATTACGTGATGCATATATAAGTGCTGTTTTAAATAACTTAAACATATTCCAAATATTATTTTAAAATATCGAATAATTAAAACATATATTAAACAAAAAATTAAAATATTTTTAGCATTTATATCAATTCCTTTTTGCTCAAGAAGTGATTTAACTATTTCTACGTAACCATTTGAAGATGCAATTGTTAATGATGTTTCAAATAATTTGAGCAATTTCCAAATATTATTTTCAAATAAAAAATCATTGAAACAAATTTTATATAAAACAAATATATATCTTTAGCATTAATTCCAATACCTCTTTGTTCGAGAAGAAATTTAACTATATCAGTATAACCTTTTCTAGCAGCATTTAAAAGTAAAAAAAATAAAACAAATAAATTCCAAATATAATAAATAATCACTAAATTAAACAAACAAAATTTAAATAAAATCAACAAATAATATTATCCTTAAAATGATATACATGTTCTGTTTCAATCACAAGATAATTAAAAAGTTCTTTATTCCCAGAGAAAGATGGAATATTCACAAATTCAATTGGTATTAATTGTTTTCCGTAAAGATATTGTACCATAAATATATTACCTGTTTCAATTGCTTTAGTAACAACTGATTGATTAATTTTCATTCCATTCTTTTCGAAAAATGAAAAAAGTCCATAATTATTATACATAATACATACTGTACCTAAATGTGTAGGATCGAAATAACTTTCGAATTTGTTTTGATATATATAATGAAATACTTCGTTCTGATGGAATTTAATTGCTGTTTCATACGCGTTTTCAAATGATGAATGATTTTGCTCACATAAATGAATGATTTCATGATTACCTCCTGCAATTGCATATTTGGTGGAATTATTTATATTGGAACCATTTGACAATAAAAATTTAAAACATTTAAATGATCCAAAAAATGCTGCATAATCAGCTAAATAAACATTTCCTTCATTAATAAAGGAACATCGTTCATAAATCGATGGTTTAATAAATTGATCAAAATCAAAATTAGGTTGCGATGATATTTTTTCAAGTACTTCAACTTGATCATTTCGAATCGCTTTCGCTATTTCATTTGGATTAACTCCTTCATAAATTAATTGTTGATGATATGCCCAATTATTCGCTTTAAGTTCTTTAATATGTTCATAAAAACTCTTATAACGTGGTTCATATTGATAATAACTAAGTTCTTCTTCAGTCATATAATGTGCAAAATATGGTGTTCTTTTGAGTTTGCTGACATTTGGTTCAACATATCCATTTTCAATAAGTTTTTCTAAAAGATAATTCGATTCTTGATTATTAAGAGATAATAAAAGTTCAATAAAAACTTCAATGATTTTGTTTCCTATTTCTTTTTTCGTTGTCATTTTGCATATATAACGAATACATGGTTCTCCAAGTCGTTTTGAAACATAACATGAATATACCATTTTACAAATAAGAAGAATATATGAATATGTATATTTTGAATAAAAGTATTGTAATGAAGATTCAACAGATTGATCAATATTATCCTCATTTAAATCAAATATAATTTTTTCGAGTTCATGTAATTGTTCAACATTGAAGCCGGATTGAGAATCTTGGCTTTGATCAGCTCCCATTTTTAATTAAAGAAACTTCTGTTCAAAACATGTTTTGAAGGTTTATCAGAAAAATTCAAAAACGTTTTCCCACAAATTTTTGGATACTTTATACGACGATACCTGCATGAGCTGTAAGCTTTACAGTTGGGGAGGTTAATGGGTTTTTAACTTTTTATGTAATTTTTGATCGTAATCATGTTTTAGGAAATATGAAAGAGAAAAATTCATTCGAAATTTTTTATAAAAAAGCTGGAGCAGGATTCTTATCTGGGCAAGGTTTTGCTGCAGTGTCCGCTCTATTCCACTCTATCAGAAATTCACCCAAAGGAGAGAAAATAAATGATTTTAGAGATCAAATGATGAAAAATTCATTTCAAAAAGGAACTGAAATGGCATGCTGTGAGGTTGTTAACGCCATGGTGAGTCCCTTCGTTAATGCACATATTTCAAATCCATTCCTCCAAAATATTTTATCAGGTGCTTTAACAGGTGCCATAATTTCATGTAGAAATGGTACAAAGGAGATTCTCAAAAGTGTTGCTTTAAATACAGCCCAATCAATATTTTTTAATGCTCTCGGAAATTGTGCTGAAGCAGCCTTAAAACCACTTGACTCAACTTTCACACCAATCACTGAAGCGACTTTCAACAAGACAAGAAATACCCAAGTTCTTCTTGATCCAGTTGGTGCATTTTCAAAAGCTTTTCTTTGATTTCCCAAATTGCAAAATATTAATTATCGGACTTATCCTTAAAATAATAATAAAAAGAAGTTGTAAATAAGTTTTTTTCTTTTTAATGTTCTTTTTGTGTTATAACACAAATATTTTTATTTTTGCTTTATTTTTATTATTTTTATTTCTTTATAAACAAAAAATTCTTTTTCTTTATAATGTGTTGTGAAGTTTCACATTTTTATTTAATATTTTTAAAAATTTTATTGAGTATTTTATTTTAATAAAAACAATCAAATCAATTTTTAGAGAAAACAACTTAAAATTCATATTCCGAGGACTCGCCTGAGTCTCCAATTTCGTCTGGTTCGATCCATTCCATTGATCTTTCGACGGCTTTTTTCCACATTTTCCTTTTCTTTTCTAATTCGTTCTTACTCATCTTAGGTTTAAACACAACAACATCCTCGTCACTTTTCACAATTCCGGCATCGCTCATTCCCACACCGTAAGCTGCAGCAATTGCCGCGCCCTTAGAAGTGGCTTCGACATTTGCAGCTCGAGCAACTTCAATTTCAAGTAAATCCGCTTGAAATTGAATGAGTAAATCAGATCGTGATAAACCGCCATCAACTCGAACTCGACTTAATGGTATATCAACACACTTTAAAACATCCATAGCTTGTAATGCTATACCTTCAAGGACAGCTCTTGCTATGTGTCCGCGTGTTGTAAATCCGGTAATACCTAAAAGACATCCGCGGGCATCAGGACGCCAATATGGACAAAACAGGCCACTAAAAGCAGGCACAAAGTATACACCGCCACTATTCTTGACAGTTTTGGCAAGATCATATATTGGTTCATCAACACCTAAAATACCATTGAGCCATCGTACAGCCATCCCACATGTGGCTATTGAGCCCTCGATAGCATAACATGGTTTACTTTTTGGACCCATTTGAAATGCAATTGTTGTAATTAAACCTTTCTCGGAAAAAAGTGGTTTGTTACCAATGTTATAAAGAAGGAAACATCCCGTGCCATATGTAATCTTAGCTGTTCCTTTATGATTACATTTGTTTCCGACAAGTGATGCTTGTTGATCACCTAAAACCCCAGATATAGGTATGCCATCATATGGAGCAAACTCATCGCTAATATAGCCATAGATTTCGGCTGAACTTCGAATTTCAGCTAAACAGTTTCGGGGTACCCCAAACACTTGACACAATTCTTGATCCCATTGAAGTGTGTTCAGATCGAAGAGAAAAGTACGTGACGCATTTGTGACATCGGTAACGAAGGATTTGTGGCCTGTGAGACACCATACAATCCATGTATCTATGGTCCCAATTAAACATTTCCCATTGTCAAGAGCTTTACGAATGGATGGCTCGTTTTGTCGTAACCAAAGAATTTTAGTGGCAGTAAAATAAGTGGAAAATGGTAATCCTGTCTTGTGGAAAAATTGGTCACCATAGTTTTTCTTAAGATCAATAATAATGGATGCGTTACGATTATCACACCAAACAATTGCATTGTAGAGTGGCTTGCCTGTTTCCTTATCCCATATGATTAACGTTTCTCTTTGATTTGTAATCCCAATGGCAACAATTTCCCTTGCTGACCTATCAAGGGCTTCAAGCTTGAATGCAACAGCTTGTAGGCAATCTTTAATACTGTTTATAATCTCAATTGGATTTTGTTCAATCCATCCTGGATGTGGTGTTGTATGTGAAACTGGTGCTTGATGTGATGCAATGGTTTCCCCTGATTCAGAGTATACTGTGAATCTACTAGATGAAGTGCCTTGGTCAATTGAACCTATTAACGCACTCATTTTTCATCTGACCAAATTTAAGGCAGTTTTGATCCGTTGGGGGTGCCTCATAAACATAACCGTTTTTTCTTGGTTTTTAAACGTTCTCTTATCCCTAAAAATTTGAGCTCTTAAATGGAAGAAGAAATTGGTGATTTACCACTGAGTGAAGAAGCAAAAAAATATGTACTTTTAACAAGAATATTTTTTTGTAAGGTAATTGAATGTATTTATGCCAATCGTTGCCCAAAAGAATTATCTGATTTAATCGAAGATAAGGATCATTGGTTTTCACTTGAAATTCCAGAATCCCAATCAATTCGAAGACTTGCTGCTGGAGAACTCACATATGGATGGTTTCAAGTTGACGTTATATTAAGCAATTCAAATGATACTATTGAAAGGTGGTATCTTGTTCATCAGGAAACCAAACCAACAGAATCTCGACCTATTTTAACAGGAAATCCAAAAGAAATTCGTTCACACACTTTCAGAAAAATTTCCCAAATCCTAAGATCGATTTATGCAACAATGAACGTAATGCCAGCTAAAGCTTTGGAGTGTATGCTTTCGCGTATTCCTTCAAGTGATAGGATTACAGCATTTTGTTCACATTTTATTCCACTTCCATGTCAAATAAAGCCAATTACATCCAATGGTTTGGATCTTGAAATTAATTTTGGAACAGTGCTAACTCCAATTGGTATTTGTTCTGTGACTTGTTTTTCAAGAAAAAATGTCGAAGAATTATTACCACCAATTCAAATATCAAGCTTGAAAAATTCACGATTTTCATTTACACAAACAAATACCCAAGTTCGTGATACTACAGTTACAAATGATTATTCATCATCAGAAGATGAATTAATTTTTTCATCTGTTGGTTCATTAAGAAAATCCTTTTCATTTGAAATCATTGATGAAGGTGAAGTCTCAGATAATTCTAATGAAAGAATTTATGATGATAATGTTAACTCTTTTATTACATACATTAGAGGCTTAGATCTCAAATTTACAAATCAATTTTCCTTAAAGAGTTTGAATGAAAAACTTGATGTTTTAACCAAAGAAACAAATGAACTAAGAGAAGATTGGCTAAGGAGCTCATAACATCACTGGTAGCATTTTCAATGGTTTACTGCTATTGAAAATAAGCGGTTTTGCATATTCTGTTAAAGTGGCTGGAGAATTGTATCCATAAAGTATATTTTATTCTGCTATTCCTTCTGCAAAAGTTAGTCATGCGTTGTTTGATTCAAATACTATCTTTAAATAATAAATTACTTTTACAATGATTTTATTTCTCTTGCTAAGATAATATAACCAGCAAATAGTCATTAACTGCTTGCTGTCTGAACTATTTTTTTTTAATTTCATATGGAAGGGTTTCCTCAGCATTAATGCTGATCATGTCTTTGGAGTTGATTCAAAAAGTGTAAATTGATTTGATATTTGGTCAATAAATGTTTTCAAAATATTTTGTGATGATCTGTTTACGATGATCATGCTGGTATATACACGTCTCAATGCTTCAGCAAAGGAGAGGAAAAGAATCATCATTCAGCCTTAGGTTATTTAATTTTATGATTACCTTAAAGTCGATTTAAATTTATTTCCTCTAAAATATTTAAAATAAGAACAACATTGTTTATTTTAACCACTTAATTATACTTAATAAATCAGAACTTCTGATTCAGAAGCAGAATTAAATTCGATAATATTGAATTTATAAAAATAATACATAAAATATATGCAAGTTCCCTCTCTTTCGCAAATGTAAAAGTTCAGGGAACTAAATCGCATTGCAATACAATCAAAACAAAAAAAATAAATTTTTTGGATTGATTTTGTAAAGAAAATTTGATGTAGAAAGGGACAAAGTAATTTTGTTACACAGATTCTTGACAAGGCACTATATGAAATCAATATTTGATGATAATTGTTTCAATGAAAGAATGAGATTTGTTATAAACAACTAACTTTTCATTTCGGGAATACCTAAAAAGGTGATATTTCTTCAAGCTGCTTGCCTAAGGGACAAAATCATTTACAGAAAAAAGAAGGTGTCAATTGCTGTTTTGAATGGGCGTTTCTCTTCATTGTTATTGTTTTGTGTACAAGTTTTTTGTTTAAATACGTTCAAAAAGTGGAAAATTTTAACTTGTCATGTCACCTATTCACAAATTTCAAAACAGCAGTTAATTTCAATTCAATTTTCCCCTCATTGGTTAGCACAATTTTGTGTCTGTCGCTAAAGTGCCATTTGATGGAAAAAATCATTCACACCAAGAAACAAGCTGGTGGCTACATCTTCCTCTTGTTGATTCTATCAAATAATTATAAATTTTTATACTTATCAAATTTCATGATACCGCACAATTTTTGTAAAACTACATAAAAGAAATACTACCCTCCAAACAAAGCCAAAGCGTCACTCATTTATAACATAATAATGTTTTTTCATGATAACATATTTATTTCTCAACATAAGCTTAATCAGCAAAAGTCCGAACTACTTTGATATTACGCTTCAATTCTTGCTTTTTCAGCAAATAAAGTTTATTGTTTGTCCTATTACATAAAATTGTGCCATGAGATACCGATGATGGCACTTCAATTTCTGATCTTTTATTTGTTATTATGTTACCAACTTTCTTGTGGCTCATTGACGCGTAACTATATTTTGTTATGTTCTTAAAAACAGGGTAATTAATAAGTTTTGCCAATGGCTCTCTTTTTAATGGGTTAACATTTGTCATTGCTCTAATTAACATACAAAATTCCCTATCAGCGTACGAAGGGAATGTGAAAATTCCTGATTTTATCGCAACATCTAATTCTTCCACGTTATGATATGTCCACGGAAGTTTACCAAATGCGATTACATAAAACGTTATACCGAGAGACCAAACATCCGCCAAAAACGGGTCATATTCCACACTCGAAATAATTTCGGGCGCCATAAACTGATGCGATCCTGCGTTACTTTTAATGTTTTTTCCCCTTTCTAACATTTTGCTCAGTCCGAAATCTGCGAGTTTTGGCCTCCCATAATTATCTAATAGAATATTTGAAGGTTTTATATCTCTGTGCGCAATGTTTTGTTCGTGGCAATGTAAAAGCGCGTTAATTATTTGGTAACAATATGAATATAATTTTGGCGATTTTATTGGCCCTTCTTTAATGACTAAATCACGAAGAGAACCACCGCTACAATATTCTAACACAATATATAAACTTGTGAAACTATCATCATAAAAAAATTCATACATTGATATTATATTTGGATGGCATAAGCGAACTAATGTCGTCGCTTCGTTTTTCGTTATGTCTATTGATGTTTCTGTTTGGCTGATTTTTTTGATGCAAAAATTTAAATTATATTTATCCGATCGAACTAAAAAGATGGACCCAAAACCTCCTGACCCTATTGTGCTTACAAAATGATAATTGTGGTCGGGAAATGTCTTTTGAATCTCTAAAAGATTGATCTGTGAAGTTGGATTCAGTATCATTCTGATTTCTGGTAATTTTCCCAAAATTGTCAGTAACCAGAAAACCGTCGTATTGTTTTCAATAATGCATTATTGAAAAAGACAAGTAAATTTCTGTTGGTTGTGTACGTTGTAAAAAGTTTTGAATGAAGCTCTTGTGAGGGCCCTCGTCCTTAAAAAATATTGTTCACTGATTGCTAAAAAATGATTTATAATAGGTAAAAATTTAATGAATGTGATAGAATAAAATAACAATCAATTGTTTTTGGAATAGAACATTTTGATATGAGGATATTTATGTTTTCCTATAAAATCTTCAATGTAAAGAAGCACTTTTCTGACCCGGGCGGATTGAGGCACCAGCGGTCCTGCTCAGAAATTTTTGTGCTTATTATTGAAATTTATTGCTTTCCCAAAACTACTTTTTGAGCTTACTTTTTTAAGCTCTTCAGCTCCGAGGCAAATATCGGTAACTGAAAGTTAAAATTATTGTCTTGATATTATAATCAAACAAATAGTAATGAAGATGCATATCAATATTCATGGAATACTCCTTCTTGTTTATTTCATTATAGTGAAAGGCTTTTCTGTATTTTTTCCACCAAGGTACAAATTATATCAAAATAAAATTTATCTTTTTTTAGAAATTTCTCAGCACAATATGATCGAAATAACAAAAAACTAAAGATTACTTTTTTTCATTTTATCAAAAATTTATAATATTTATAACCAATATTAAATACTTAATCAGAACAATTACCCTTGATACAACATTAAGTAAATACCCTAATAATTTCTTTTTAAGTCTTTCACAAAATTAATTAAATTTTATATAAATTCAGTCTTATATTAAAATTCCTATTGATGTCATTTTAGTCAACATAAGCTTTTCAAGAATACGCGTATGATTTATATATACTCATGGGTTTTGCTTTCGTACATTTATTTAAGGAAAGTGACAACAACGATAGATGCTCAGCGAATTCATTTCGAAAACTTCACGAGTTATAATAACATTTTTTTCATTTTTAGTATGAATTTGGTCTTTATCAAAAGAAATATTTTTTAAATGAATAATTTTCTTTATTAAAAAAAATATTTTGCATACATTAAAATTAATAAAACTTTCTTGCTTGAGGAGCCTTTTTAACTCGTTTTGTTTTTGGTTCTCCTACTGTGTATGAAAACAGTGGCCTATTTTGTGTTCGCCCATGAACTACATGTTGTTTAAATTTCATGTGAGTTCCTGGAGGCAAGTTAATTGCCTTTGATATGGATTCTGCAATGTCCATGATGAATTGTTCACTGCTATTTGTGTGTCCTGATTTTGTCCAAAAACTAAAGATATCAGTCCCTTCTTTAATGGCCATAACAGCACCTACAACATCCTCATGGATTTGCTCTCCGATAAGGGCCAAAAGAGTTCGTTCCCAAAGTTGAGAGACATTTTTGTTATTAACAAAAAAGAACCATCGTCCACCATTAAGATTTTCTTCATCTTCCCACATTCCACGGATATCATTACGGAAAATTTGGAATTCTAATTTCCCATCTATTTCACTTGGACGTTTAAGATGTGAATAATATGACCAAAATCCCTCAATCGTATCGAACTTTCCGATTTTATGAATACTTGAAGCATACCCACCAGGTATGTCAGGTATGTCGTCATCTTGGCGTTGAAAATAAAGTGTCCATGACGAATTTAGAGGATGAGACATTTGGATTATTTACGGAATAAACGGGCGCTGGGCTTTTTGACGGTTATTCAACGATCGAAAACAAAAATGCATTGAGGTGCCTCAACTTTAATAAACACTAATGTTTTGGACGTTTAATTAGAAAGCTTGTTTTTATTATACAATATATTTTATTTAAAGAATATTTTATAATCACTAAAAAATAGTTAACATATATATCTGAATCAAAACATGTAAATCTTGATCGAAATTTTAAATTTTCTTAACATTTTGTTTTCATTTAATTCATACAAAAATTAAATGTGTAACGAACTTAAATCGTTCCAATTTTTCCATTGTAGAAAAATAAATCCGACTAATTCATGATAATGCTGTTTTCCAAATTATATTTTCCTAACGTTATTTTCTTTGAAATCTTTTGCAAAAGAATCTTCTTCAATTTAATCATAACCATCAAAATTAATATTCATTATCTAATTCTTCTTCTTTAACACTTTATCTCGAATTTTGTTTTATATTACTATGGACATGATTAATTAATATGATATAACTATTAGTATAATGATATTGACGGCGATGCAAATAGAATTTGGACAAATGATATTTGTAAGAACCATTGAAAATTATATTACACTTTTCTTAAATAGTGAATAAAAAATGAAACATAATTCTCAACTTCAGATAATTTATAATGGATTAAAACATTCACTTCTTATCCTTTATTATTTCCAAGAAACATATTATATTACTATAATCTTATCTCTCGCTCATTTCCGTTAACATTTGTTTCGCAAAGTGAAACCTCTTTCTCTCCTCATCGTAAGGCGGTTTACTACTTATTTCGGCAAGAGATTTCAATCTTGCTGTCTCTTTAATCGAGTGAACCATTATCATTTTCTTCGTTGACCAGAATATGATCAATTTGGTTCTATCGTTAAAGTTAACTTGTATGTTTCTGTTATCCATTCTAAACAATGTTGCCTCTTCATTCCTCATCCAATACTTCACGTGTCGCATTGGAACGAATCGGTCAAATGGTTTTTTCGGTAGCTCATACATTGATTTTGTCTTTTTAAGTGAAACAGCAAATCTTCGAAGTAAAGAAAGCTTCTTTTGTTGTGTAGGACTATTTGGATCCATAACTTCTGGAACTGTTGTTTGATAACTTTCCCAATATTGAACAAAAGTTTCGAATGGATCCATGGCCATTCTTGTAAGATCATTAAAGCATGCACCAACAGTGCCATCTACGAGCATATATCCAAGACCATATTTATCACTGTGATCGCAGAAACGAGCAACACAATTACTGGGGACCGTTATGATGTTATCGGTATTCAATTTTAACGGTTTTTCGATAACGTTTTCGTTTTGATGCAAATGATGAACCTCATTAACAACGTTATTATGGTATTGATGAACCTCAACAACGTTGTTATGATGTTGGTGATGAACAGGTACAGGATCTTCGCGTACAGGTGCAGCTAAGAAAGGATGCATAGAAACGTCGAGTGCATTTGGACGACGTTCAGGGTCTATTTGTAAAATAGATCGAATGAAATCTTTGGCTGATAAGGAGAGAGGAATATCTGATGGGAAATGATATTGACAGTTCTTAATATGTTCGTATGTTAACTTTGTTCGTGGGGTTTCGAATGGCGGATGTCCTGTTAACATAGCAAATGCACATACACCAATAGTCCATATGTCTACTTCATAGCTATGACCAATAAGAGATGCATGTGAAGAGAGAAGCTCAGGTGATAGATAATTTGGAGTACCACAAACAGTATACTTGCGCTCATCATCATAATCTAATTTTGCTGATAATCCAAAGTCTGCTATCTTGACATGACCATCCTTACCAATAAGGAAGTTCTCAAGTTTTAGATCGCGGTGAATAATACGGTTGTCATGGAGATAACAAAGACCTGCCATGATTTCGCGTAAAATTTTTGCTGTTTCTTTTTCAGATAAATGACCATTTTTCTTGACAAGATCTTTCACCGAATGTCCAGGACAAAGTTCGAGGACTATGTAATAATTGTTTGCATCTTCAAAGGAATCATATGATCGAAGAATGTTAACATGGTTTAAAGATTTTTGAATAAGTATTTCACTTTTGAGCTTCTCAAGTGACTTTGGTTTTGCAACTCTTTCCTTAGAGATTGCTTTCAATGCAAAATCTTCTCCATTTTGATTTGTGATTCTATAAACAGCAGCAAAACCACCACTTCCTAACTTCTCTCCACGCTTGTATACAATTGTTTTATGTGTGCTTTCATGCCTTCTTGTAAGTGTTAAAGGTACAATGACCGATTTCTTCATTAAAATGATAAATTTAAACGTATAGAAAAATACGTTTACAAATATGTTAACATTGAAAATGTTTCATCGTTCTAAATAACCATAAGAAGTTTTTCGACTTTATATATCTGTTTCATTAGATATGATAGCAAAAAGAATAATATGTTTCTATCCAAAAGAAAACAAAGTATGAATATTTTGGAACAAAGTAATTTTTTTTTTTTTTTTTTTAGTAACATAATCATTTATATAGATAAGAAAAACAGATTTATGACAAATTAAAAGTAAATCACATCGGTGCTAATTTTAAAAAAACAAAAAAGAAAGGATTTTATTTCACTTTTTTAATGGCAAGCTTGATAACAAGTAAATTAAGAATACCGCAAAAAGCATTATGTACACAACAAATGCATTCGGAAAAGTTCCGATAATTTGCGAAACAGTTGACTCTCGGGTAAGAGAAAATGCAATTGCTGCTGCAATTGCAAGTTTTATTAATGTTTTTGTACATGTAAGGGATGTAGGTGTTCTTTTACGAGTTATTTTTCGAAGGAATGAATCAACAATTGGAATCCAAAGCATTCCAAGTAATGCAAGCATAAGTAATAAATTGTTGTTCAAACCATATGATGAGGAAACAATGTATTTATACAAACGGCAGTTACACATAGATCCGATTAAGCATGCTGGGATGAGTAAATATTTGTTGATTTTCGACATAATCTTCGTTGGGAAAAAGTGTGTAACAATTAACATGATAAACACGCACACTAGCTGAAGTCCAAAGAATATAAGATAAAGCATAAAGGAATCAAAGAACTCTAATGTGACTTTGGAATCTTTAGGTGGTACAAAAAACAGGAGACCGCCACCACCTATAGACATTATAAATGCGACTACAAGCTTGTGCAAAAGTCCTAAGTATGAACCTTCAATTGACTTTTGAATAATAAAAAATATCCAAAAAGCATATAAAATTGGCCAAACAGAGACTGCAAAAGAGTTAAAAGTTCTCTTGTAGATCGGGTACGTAATCGGATTATAATATAATCTTGCTAAAATATTAACCATTTGCTGAGCTGACTCCATCCCAGAAGAACCTGAAAAGTGACAGAACATCGGTTTTTCAGAAATTATTAAAAGTGGCAAAATCCAAATTATGATTTCTTATTCGTATGACTATTTCCTATGAAATTATCCAATTATATTCCTGATACACTTTCAAAATGAAGGTCAATTCTTTGGTTTATATCAATATATAAATGTATATTTAACAAAACAAATGCAAATTAATAATATTTTACAATTTCATTTTAAATAATATTTCAAACACTAACAGCATTATCAAATGAGATCAAAAAAAATTTTATTAAAATATAATATGAAATTTTTCAAAAAACATATTTAACATTAACTTTACCCGAAGAATTCTTAGAATTTAAGTTTAAATTATTTTTTACTGAGAACACAACTCAGGATACACATCTTTTAGCTTCAAAATTTCCAAATCTGCAAGATCTTTCTTGAGATAAATTGCAATTGAACGGCCAGCAGTTACTCCCGAGTATATAAAATGTGTGTCTGGTATATAAAACATTGCTCCTGTGCGCATGTTGTCCTTATTAAATTGTTCTGCGAAATCTGCTGGAAGAACCGAAGTATTCACTCCATCATTTCCGTTCTTGAGCATATCAAGGAGAACCTTTGGCGTTACTTGGAACTTTCGTTTATTGGCAAATTTGAACGTAAGAAGAATTCCTTCTTGAGATGGACATGGAACATCTTTTTGATTCTTTCCAAGGTTTTTAATATTGATTATCCTTACTCCTCCATTAATGATCCTTAACTTTTCATAACCAATTTCCTTTACTAAGTTTGCAATTCCCATATTTACATAATATATACTATGTACCTTAGTTTCATCTCTGACAAACAATTGCGATGTCTTTAGTTCATCTGAGAAATCATATATCTCGTTAACTTTCTCAAATGCATCGGTATTTATTTCATCGATGCATCGGAAAGGCGCTTCTTTCAGCGGTTTGGGCGGTTCTATCGGTTTCACTGTGATTCTGTTAAATTCCGTCACTTTTCGTATAACCGCTACAAAAAATGCTCCTGAATCATCATCTTGAGGGTAAAACCTCATACAATTCTCTACACTTTCATTACCTTCAATAGGGAACATTGTCTCTAATAATGTTTCTTTCAGTTCTGTTGGTACCTCTTGAAAACTTTCAAATTTTTTCATTTCATTATCAAAAACAGGCCAATTTTTCAAACCGCAATGTCTTTTTAGTTCTGTGAACTTATCAGAAACATTGACGATTTCAACAGCACCTTTTAATTGACTAATAACTGATCCAACAACAGCCTCATCTTCAATTGGATTCATAGAACAAGTTGAATAAACACAAATCCCACCAACTTTAAGTAATTCTAGACCTCTTAATAAGATATTTCTTTGTAAAGAATGTAATTGTATCCCACCTTTTGGCTCCCATTTCGCTGCTGCGGCAGGATTCTTTCTACATGTTCCATCGCCTGTACATGGCACATCACATAAAACTCTGTCAAATTTGGTATTATCACCCAAATCAATGATTTCTGCATTTTGACATGTAACAAGTGCGTTTGCAGTATCAATGCGTTGTAACTGATGTACCAAATCATGGCAGCGACGTGCATTATTGTCATTAGCTATAATAAAACCATTGTTCAACATTTCGAGTATTTGTCCTGTTTTACTTCCTGGCGCAGCGCACATATCTAGAACGCTGTCGTCAGGCCCTACATCTAAAAAATGTGGTGGAATCATTGAAACGAATTCTTGTCGATGGCAATTTCCAATGCTTGTTTGATCTTGCAGCCATTTGTTAAATTCAGAAAGTTCAGGAGTTTTGCGAAGTAGTGACTTGTCAATAGCAATTTTGAAAACACGGCCAAATTTTGATGGAAGAGATGTATATTCAACAGTTTTATAATTATGCTGATTCATGTCTTCTATATATTTGTTAAGGACAGCTTCAAGTTGGCTATGATTGTCGGGTTTGGTAGAAAGACGAAAGACTGTTGGAAGTGGTGTTTTAAAAGTTTCGATCATTAAATTAAAATTTTCTTCAGTAAGTTGAGTAGGGACTAAAAGTTGATGGTAATAGTCAATAAAAGTTTGGCTTATGTCACCTAATGAATAATCTTGTTTTGGTTTAGAATTACGTCTGTTGGAAAACTTTTTTCCCATTGGAACAGATCATTTCATATCACATGTCATGTTAATATTGAAGACCGTTAACAATTCAAATGGAAAAAAGAGAAGAATGGGCACCAGCATTTTCTAAAATAGGAATAGACAAAGAAAGAATGATGGGAATGTCAGAAACAGAATTTATAAATTGCAAGGATTACCTTATAATGGAAGGATTTAAGCCAGGTCCAATTCCTGAAATAAGCGAAGAAAAAATGGAGCAAATGATTTTAATGTCAATTAAAAAAAAGAACCAAATGCAAAAAAAGCCTGAATAAGAAAAACATCATAAATTATAACCATCAAATGTATTTTGGAAATTATAATTTTATGTTCATATCATAAAACTAAAACTACTTATTATTTTATTTATTTTTTTATTTCGAGTCTTTGTGATAAAGGAAGGAATCAATTCATTAATGTTTATTCAATAAGAAGCAAACATAAGTGCTTTCCAAAATAATTTAAATAATTTCCAAATATTATTTTGAAATATTAAATTATTAAAATAAATTTCAAATAAAACAAATAAATTTCTTTAGTATTAACATCAATTCCTTTTTGTTCAAGAAGTAATCCAACTATTTCTGCATTACCATTTGAAGATGCCCAAATAAGTGCTGTATAAAATAATTTAAATGATTTCCAAATATTATTTTGAAATAAAAAATTATTAAAATAAATTTTATCTTTAGCATTAATATCAATTCCTTCTTGTTCAAGAAGCAGTTTTACCATTTTAATATTTCCAATCATACATACTTTTACAAGTTCTGGCTAAAATATTTAAATTATAATCAGAATATATTTTTAAATCGTTAAAAAAATTAAAAAAGTACAATCACCGAAAGTTCTTTTTTGTGTTATATAAATATGAATTTTGTTTGCTTTATTTACCAAAAGTGTCATTGCTTCAGTCATTTGATAAACGAAGTACATTCTGAATCAACAGTTAATTCTTGTGAAGCATATCTGTGATGTATCTCAAACAAAATGAAAACGCAGTCAGAATACAACAAAAACAACAAATTTTTTGTATAGTTTACATGGAATTTGAAAGAAACGATCATTCAAAATTCACAAAATTCCATCACTTAACTTTTTACTTATCACCATACTTTGCTTTGTGGCCTATTTTATCAGCGGTGATGATTGCTGCAGCCACTTGTTGTACAGTAACTGGGAATGGCATTGAGTGAATCGACTCCTCAGGGATGCAAGATTTCTCGGCGACTTCCATAAGTTCCTTTTGTGAGATGCTTTCGACGCCAATGTCCTTAAGACAGACTGGAAGACCGATTTCGAGGCAGAAGTTAATGACTTCTTCGAGTTCTTCTTTCGGTGCATTCTCAAGAACAAGTTGACAAATGGTACCAAAAGCAACTTTTTCGCCATGATAATAATGGTGTGTTCCTGGAAGGATAGTTAATCCATCATGGATGGCGTGAGCTGCTGCAAGACCACCACTTTCAAAGCCTAAGCCGGAAAGGAGAATGTTGGTTTCAATGATGTTCTCAAGTGCTTGAGTGACCATCTTACATTCGCATGCAGTTTTAGCTTTGACGCCATCAGAAAGAAGGGTCTTGTAGCAAAGGGTGGCAAGGGCCATGGCTGCAAGTGTGCCTTTGGCCTTTGGACATGGTCCTGGTTGTAATCCATTTGGTTGAGAGGAATCTCGGGCACCACATGGAAGTCCTGCATTAACACCACTGAAGGAGCGTTGTGTGGCACGTGCTTCGAAATAGGTAGAAAGAGCATCACCCATACCAGAGACTAAGAATCGAACTGGTGCTGCTGCAATGACAGCAGTATCAATCAAGATGACACTTGGGCTTTGTTTGAAGTAGAAATAATCATCAAAAGCACCGTCTTCAGTGTAAACAACAGCAGAATGTGATGTGGGTGCATCTGTGGCTGCAATTGTGGGTACAATGATAAGTGGCTTTTCACCTGCTGATACACACTTAGCTGTGTCAATGGCTTTGCCACCGCCAAGACCAATGATGCAATCACAATTGTTTTCTTTGCCAACTTTTTGTAGTCTTTCGATTTCCTTACGTGAGCACTCGCCACCAAATGCACTTGAAACAATGGTAACGCCAAACTTCTCTTGGGTTGCTTTTAATTTGTCGGCAACACGAGCTGAATCATCTTTATGGGCAATCAAAAGAGCGGATTTACCATAGGATGCTATGAAATATCCTAAGTTAAGAAGCTCGTCAACACCTTGAACGTACCTTGAGGGGCAGATAAAGGCTTTCCTCATTTGATGAAATGACGAATTTATTTCAAAAAGTTTGAATTCTTCTGTCGTTTTTTGGTTAAACTTTTTCAGATCAAAGTAAAAACAAAATTCTGAAATCAAGATTGAACGATGAGATCTTTGGTGATGTGACAAAAACCACTTCAATCCCACCCAAATTAAAAATGATCATATAAAATCACAGATGATAATAACCATTCAACAAATTGATTTATGCGTTGCAGGATTTTAATTTCAAAAACCATTTCAATTTGTTTTTCAACTTTGAATAAATGCAATTGTTTGAAAAAATAAATTTATTTATATGCTTATTAATCAACATCAAAATGAAACACTTTTTAGATTTGACAAAGTATGTTAGCAAATTGGCTTTATTTGATATGTATGAACGTTTTTAATTCAATTTTTATCATCCAAAATTTTATGTCTCGGAGAATAGAACGGGTCCTATTCTAATTTGAAAATTCATGAATTTTAAATATTTCATTCATAAAAAACATATGATGTATTTTCTTATATATATATTTTCTTTATTCTATAACCAATTCTAAATTTAGATATTTGTATTTATATTTTCATTTTTATGTATTTAAAATGATAGGTACCATTAGATTTCAGTTCCTAATCAAATAAACTCTCTCATTTTTTCAGATATCGAATAAATAAACATGTTTATAAAAATGCTATGATAAAAACTAATTTCCTAGAAGACATATTTGTGATATCTTATTTCATTATCGAAAAAATGCAAAATATTTTCCTGACTTATCAATTTTAACTAGAAAGTTAATAATTCTCTAATAAAAATTTGATTATTTTTAAAATCAAAAATAATATATAATGGAATATATAAAACACCTATCATCACATGCCTAAGCCAATTTTATATGAAGATATATTTGTTTTATTTTTACATGTCAAATCTTCAAATATAAGTTTTTATCTTATAAAGATATCTTATAAAGCCAGAACGAGTTCATAGAAGACCATTTTCACAGTACAAACTATGTCTAGAATGATCCATTTTCAGAGGATCTTAAAGAAAAAACATTTAGATAATTATAAATTCAGTTTTATGATTGATTATTATTCTATTATTACTTTTACGGTCACTTTTTAAATAATTCTAAAAGTACACAATTTTGACATGAACACACAAAAGTTGAATGGCTATTCAACTGAAACTTTATTCTCATAAAAAGTTGGTTGTTTTTTGTTCTTAAACCCATTCAAATGTCAAGTCCTCACTTGTGAGCAAGTAAATGATATCTTTTCATGTCACCTAATGCTTCATGTGAGTACCTTGGCATCCAAAATAATTTCGATTAAAACTCACATTTCACATCGAAAAACAGTTGTTACACACATTTATAATGAAAAATTAAAGGTTTTTCGTTACAACCAAACCAGATTTATATTGGAAACGCATATACCAAATCGATGAAATATAATGACCATTCTCAATTAATGATAACATTAATTCACATTGGCACTTTCATCCTCCTCATAAATTTCAACAAACATGTTTTTATTTCAAATAAATATTATTCTAATTCTCTCAATGAAAATAAAACAATGAACAAGCATGTGCATAACAAAAGCATTCATTACATGCCGAGTAACAAGAGAGAACTCATAAAGAGTAAAATATATTTACAAAAAATTCAAACAGCAAACAATTTAAATCATTTACTGCAATGCGTTTCACTTAATAATTCTCTAAATAACAATAGAATAGGTTTTAAGCGTTTCGTTTCTTCAAATTTAATAATATCGTATTTTTATTCCAAAATAACTGCAATCTTTCATATCCTGCATAATATATATCATTTTAATGAAAGTTTTCAATGTAATTTATCAATGAATTGCAGCAATAATATTCTTAAGTATCTACCAAAGATATTTAATGCATTAATTACTTCGGCATATGCAAATACAACTTTGTACGTATTTATATTTTTTGTTTTTACTTCCTTTTTTTAAAATTAATTTTAATCAGAAAAGCATTTATAATCAAAAAAACGAAGTTATTCCGATTTTAATGATTCTCTTTTTTGTTAATACAAAGCAATCATTTGATGAAACAATAAAAACACTCACAATATCTGATTCCAATGATTATTCAAAAGATTATATGAATGATACAGAACGTGTTATAATTATTGATGTTGACGAGCTTGAAAGTGATTTATTAAGAGAATGGCCTTTATTAACAACAGTAATAATTGGAGAAACAGTTGGAAATATAAATAGTAGAGCATTTGCATCATGTAAACAATTAAAATATGTCCAATTTCCAGATAAATTAATTTATTGTATATAACCAACACATTTTAAAACATAATTATGAAGTTCAAAATCATTATGTAAAAGTTTATCATAATTTTCTTGTTGTTTTCCTAAAATGATGAGCGTTCATCAATCAAACAAAGTATAAAATAAAAATTTTTTTTATATCGACCATAGTCAGCTGGATGTATGAAAGCTTACAATTTGACTTGAAAAATGAAAAAAGTTGTATGCATCCACCTCTACTTCATAGAACTTTTTGAATCCATATTTCTTCAATGATAAAAAGTTAATTTTTACATTTGCTATTAGAATTTATTAGTGGTTTTAATTATTTTCGATTTTCTTGATAGTTAACAAGAGTTTGTCAACAGGAAAATTCATGATCAAAAAAATAACTATAAGGATTTATTTACTAAAACATGATGTTTATTTTGCAAAACATAAAAAAAAAAATATTATAATATTACTACAGTAAAAATATGTGATTGGATGATCAACCTCCTTCTTTTCATCTCTTTGTTATAGTTTTATTTTTTAGGAGGTAACGATAGATAATGCAAAATCTCCACTTTTTCAGTAAAAACTTCCTCGATAGACATTTTTCAAAACGACTTTTTCAGAAGAATTCTCACTTCAAAAAACATGTTAAAAAAAACAAAACAATATTTAATTTCTACAAATTTTCTAATTACATTTTGCAAGTAGTTCTCTATAATTTGTTCTAACTCTTGAGAGTTCCTCCAACAAATCATTTTGCCTTGCGTTTTGCTCCAATTGGAGTAATAATATTCTTTCAAAAAGCCCATAAAAATTATTTTAAAAAAGTGTTTTTATTTCAATACTTTATGTGGATACGATTAAAATATATTGATTTTTATCGAAAATAAAACAGAAATTAGAAATTATAAAAAAACTAGATCCGAGCATGTACTTTTAGAGGTCCATCTCCAGTGTTATATACCATTGGGATATCAAAAAATAAAAAACAAAATGCATGAAATATCACTCTTTTTACATATTCCATGTTTTCTTCCAATTAAAAATTTAAATTAAATTCCAAGATTTTTTGATCATGATGGAAAAATTAACTGGAATAATGATAAAAAATTAAAAAATATAAAAACATAAATCGGATCGTTATGAAATTTTTGATCTAATAGTCGAGAAAAATGAACAGAAGAGGTTCCAACAATCATCGCTTGCAAAAGGGTTAAAACCGTTAACCCCATTTTTTGATAACAATTTCAAAAGCGCATTCAAAAATTCAAAGAGATCGGCGGTTGAAAATTTTAGAATCAAATGTTTATTGATATCGCTGATCTTAGCAATTACATTGATTTTTGTTTTGATTTTGATTTACTCTGAGCGTAATTGAGGAAGATTCGATTTTTCTAGCGTTGTCTGATGATTTTAAATAAAGTTCGGTAATCATTTTGAATCCTTCTTCAATGTTTTTACCACTTTTTGCACTAACTTCCAATGCAGGGATATTATTTAAGACACCTATTTGCTCAACTTCGTTAGGTGCAACTTGTCTTTGATCCTCAAGATCACATTTATTTCCAAAAATAATCATAGGAATTTCTTCTGATGTTGGAATACCACTCTTTTGGTATAGATCATCTTTCCAATTTTTAAGATGTTCCACTGTTTCGTGTTGTGTTATATCAAAAACAAGAATAACAGCTTCGACTCCACGATAAAAAGAAGCACCTACCGAATGAAATCTTTCCTCACCTGCTGTGTCCCAAATGTTTAAATCGACTTGTTGTCCATTGACTTGAATTGTTTTCGAAGAAAAATCAGCGCCTATTGTTGCTTTGAAATCAGCCCTAAATTCTTCAGCTATATATTTGTGAATGATTGTTGTTTTCCCGACACCTGAGTCACCAAGAACAACAAGTTTGCACATACGGCTCATCTTTCAAAATGAAAAAGTGACATACCCAAAGATCAGGCCAAGTAAGGATTGAATATAAGCTCAAGAAAAAGTCACTTTTGCCAACAAGATGTATCGTTACACTTTGTATTTCTGCCCAAAAACTAAACTAAATTTTTAGGCTAAATTTAAAAAAACGAACCATGGCTCATAGCTACTGCACTCAAAAGTTCTCAAAGTGCTGTAAGCACACTAAAACTTGATTTCTATAAAGGAATTACATTTTGACAATAAGAAGTGTATGGCATAGCCAAAAGCCACACATGTATAATAAGTCTATTTGTAAATCATTTTATAAATTAATATCAAAATTAACGTTAATTACATATTAATTGATTTTTTAGATGTCACAAGATTTCATGCACAATGAAGAGGATGGATTCAATTAAATAAACGGTTGCCAAAAAGAAAATTTATTCTTTTTAGGGGATGTTATGATATTTATTAAATTTTTTTTATGAACTAATACTTTCGATGAAGAATAGAATGATATCTTTTATATTTGTATAACATCAATATTAAATTTTTTAGCAGGCAAAATATTTCAATATTGTCTTACTCAATTCAAATTTATAGCTCTATATTTTGTATATAAGGCTATAGGTTGTTGAAGAAAGTCACATGCTCGGATTTGATTTTAGTAATGCCATTATTTGTAAATGAGATTTCGACAAAGAAGCAATTTTTCAAGAATATGTCTGGATTAAATTTTGCAAATTTTTTGATATTGCTATATTTATTTTTTTTAGGGAAAAATATTAAAAAATGGAAGCTCTGGACAAAAAATAAAAACATGACTTTTTGTGTTACTTTTGCGGTTTGATCGGCAGAATGATCCAGACTTTTTTGAACACCAAAATCGTTGTTTGACTCCTTCCTCAATAAAGCTTGAATAATTAACAAAAATTTTCTCAATATCTTCGTGATGATTTCATGAAAAAAATCATTTTTTAAGCACAAAACTCATCTCACGAAGATAACAAATTTTTTATTGATAACATCAACTCATTTAATCTTAACATATTGTATTAATAAATTTTGAGATTACTTAAAATCTTGAAGAATTTTTTTTATTTAATTTTGAGAAGTCTCATGGCTTCATAAACCCCGGTCATTTCTGGCTCATATAGCAGCTCAAAACCTTTGATATCACCATCATATTCTACGTATCTTTGCAATCCATGTACATCGTGCAAAATTTCTTCTTTGTTTATACTTCTTAATTTTCCGAACCTGTTCTTATATTTTTTATAAGCTTCTTTTGCTCTCTCTCTCTTTTGAGTAAATTTCCTGAGCTCTTCTTCGAGTTTTTGCTCTCTTTTTTTAAATTTTTGAATAGTTTCAATAGAGCTTTGGCTAGGAAAGTTTTTACGACATTTCGAAAGTTCTTTATGAATAACATAAATTTCTTTATCTAAATCATCAACTCTTTCTTCTGCGCTTTCTACTATTTTATCAATTACTTTTAGTAGTGATTTATATGCTTGATTAATAGTCATAAGTGCCTTCATAATACCATTTGAATCCAAATTTCCAACAACTTGGATGCCTTTTATGTAAAGTTTTTTGCAAAATTCAATGTCATTACGATTTCCGCAATATGTATAAACTGAATTTTTATTTTCATCACATAAAGAAGAATTAGTACTTTCGACAATTGGTAAAAGTCGATTCATCCAATTAACATTACCTATTTTACATACTTTACAAAAAGGTGTGTTACTTTTTCTATCATGCCTATCAACTTCATATTTTGGATTTATCAGAATATCAACTAATCCATCTAATGAATAATCAAGTGCTAAGCTTAAGGGTATACGTCCTTGTTCATCACAACCCTTAGTAATTTCAATTTTTGTGTTTTCATTTGAAGAATTCCAAATAAAATCAATTAATTCCATATTTTTCTTTTTAATTGCAATATTAAATGGTACACCAATAATAAAATTATATTTTCCCATTCTTCTTAAATATTCGATTTTGTAGAAAGATGAATTAATATATGCAGCTACAACAGGGAATTTATTATTTAATGCATTAGCCCCATGTTGAACTAATGTTTCAAACATAGATTGATTCGAATTTTTTAATGCTATAGCTATAGGTTCAAATTCAGAATTAGGATAACTTAATTTACAACCTTTATCAATTAAAATTAATGCTTCGTTATATAACCCTTTCCTTAATAATATTGAAATCGGTGGTAATCCATTCTTACTAATAACATTTAAATCACAACCACTATTAACTAAGAAATCAAATCTTTCCCTATTTAATGGATTAGTTTCACAAACTTATACTAATAAATTTTTAATGGTTTCATTTGACTCACCAATTTTCATATTTCTTGTTAATTGACTACACATTGCTAAATTATTATTTTTATACATTTCAGTAAATATACAGACACCATCCTTATTTTCTAAATCAGCTTTAATACCTCTTTGAATATAATAATTAAGTCTAGCAAAATCTTGTTCAAAGTAAGCTTCATGAGCTAAAGTATTACCATCTTCTTTTTGTACTGAAATATCACCATTATATCTATCTTGAAGCATTTCAGCTATTTGATCATCTCTTCTTTTAAATGCTAAATATTGTACTGTTTCATCATCTAAATTTTTTATGTTAGGACTAACACCTAAATCAAGTAAAAATTGGAAAACTTGTGAATATTCATTAATGTTATTATATGCATAATGTAGTAAAGTTCCTCGATATTTTTCAATTATATGATTTATATCTACTCCTAAGTCTTTATAATCTTTTGCAAGGTCATAATTACCTTTTAATACTGCAATATCAAATATGTTTTCATCATCAAAAGTAATTTTTAAATTACAATAGTTTTGTATTAAGATTTGCGCAATTTCTCTATAATTATTTAGTGTACAATATGCTAGATTAGTACTGTTTATATCTTTTCTATTCAAATCTAATTTAACACCAAATCCTGCTAACATTTTAACTCGTTCAATATTATTATTATTAACTGAGTTATATAAATCTATTAAATCTTCAGTATCATATTTTCTGGATAAAATTTCTTGATAAATTGGATTATCTTTGCAAGGATAATTATTGGCATTTTTAAGTGATGTCCGTACTAAAATATGAAATTTTACATATTTTGGATTAGTATTCCCATAATATTTATTATGAATTACATCTTGCATCCAATAAACTCCTTTTGAATTTGGAATAAATATATTAAAATTATTTTCAATAATTTTTTTTATCATTTCAGGTTTGTAATTCTTTGAAAAAATATCTAATATTGTTCTTCCATCTTTAGTAGGAACTTGTATATCTTGCCCATTTTCAATAAATACATGAAAATCATAGTCTTCCTCAATTAAATGAAATGGAAGGAGTCCATTAGAATCATAACATGAAAGATTTGCCCTATATTTTTTAATAAGAAGCTCAATAACTTGTATGCTTGAGCTTTGGGCAGCTATATGTAATAAGCTTTTTCCGTTATCTTTTAATTCTAATACCAAGGGCATATTATATATCAAATATTCAATTATATCAGTTTGAGAATTTTCAACTGCTGTAAATATTGTTTGCTCTTTATAATTCTTAGGTGTAACTGGGTGATCAAATTTAATATCAAGTGCTCGGATTTTATTGAAACTTTCTGAAAAATTACGTAAATTTTCTGGGGTATTTAAACGATCAAAAAAACCATGATTAAAAATTATTTTTGCTGTGGTGAGTGAATGACATACATATGTTGGTACTTCAGAAGCTTGTCTCATACGAAGACTTGTAACTTCTGGACTTGTAAAATTAATTGGTTCAGGTGTAAATCCTGTTCCTTTTATTTCATCGCTATTAAATATACTATAATAAAGTTCAGAATCAACAATTGGCGATAAATATGTTGAATCATCTATTTGAACACGCATCGCTGATAACACGATTTGGATTTTGTTCTTTGCATCACTTGATGATTTTGCATTTCGAATAATCCTTAAGATGATTGCAACTGCTTCAGGTTTTGTTATATACCCAACATCTCGAATGAAACCAGCAATGATATCAATATTAACTTTTTTATAAAAATTGTCATTGCAAAAGAAAAAATAGGCAGATCTTAACATTATATAATATTCTATAGAATCCGTACCAAAACAATGCATACTAAACCTTCTAAACCATTCATATACTTTTGGTGTTTGGGTATTATATTTATTAAAGGGTGCTGTTGGATTTTGACCCATATTTATGAAATAAGCAACAAAAGCCACACAAATTTCTGTTGAAAAATTCTGATGTTTATTTTAATTTTTGCCGTCCATCTTTTTTTTTGAGTTGATATTTTTGCCATGGTTGGCAAAACGTTTAAAGTTCAGTTGCGTCCTTGATTTTTTAACGGTTTTGGAAAAGATTTTTCCTTTTAAAAGGATTTTTTATTCGCTTAATAATGAATTTCTTTCTTTTCCTTTAATATATCTCATAAAGTTTATTTTTTCAAAGTGGATCACTTGAGTTTAAATCTTTGGGATTTGAAGTGACTTACAATTAACTTAATTAAGTTTTTTTACCATTCTAATTGAGATAACAAAGTATTGTCACAGATAAATGGAGAATTACCAAGGTAAACATATTACACTAAATTAAAAATTGAAATATCTTTCTTTTGCTTATCGAAAAAACAATGCAATATGACCATAAGAACTCTAAATTTCATATTTTTTCATTAACTTATCTTGAAATGTGTTTATGATTTGAAAAAAAACTTTGTAATAAAAAATATTCTTCACTTTTGGTGTAATTGAAAGCCAAACAACAACAGAAAAAACCTCAAATGAATAAAATGAAAATATTTTTATTTTGTGCGTATAAAATAGAGTATAAACCACGAAATAAGTTGACCAAAATTTAGTTATTTAATTAATTCAAAATAAATATAAAATATTTATAAAATTCATTTGTAAAAATCATGTTGTAACTTTGATATGTGTCTTACTCAATCAAAAATTACGATATTTCCAGAAATTTTGTGTATTATTATTTTATTTCATAAGTAAATCACATACTATATCACTTTATTATCCTTTTCCGTAAATCACTATTATTTCCAATACTGTCATGAAATACCGAATCTTAAAAGAAAATTTCATATAAACTAGAAAAGCCTTGGTATTAATCTGTTGGTTTTATTATTAATTATCCTAAATGACATTTGAAAATAATTTCTCAAAATCAAAAGATATTTCACACAAATGAAATTTAAAAAACGATAATATTTCATAAAAATCAAATTGATGGATCGTTTTTACTTAAACGATGCAATGGCTCAAAATTTCTTTTGTTTCCTTTTCACCAATTGATCCTCTAAATCCGAATGGTTTTCCACCAACAGATGCCATGACCATCTTCGTTACCTTATCCAAGTCACCATCTTTGATCTTAGCTCCTTCCCAATCGGTGACTTTTGTAGCTTGTCCGATATCCTTAATGAACTTTCTAATACCAGCGATGCATCCGCGCGCTTTTTCTTCCTCAGTTCCTTGGCAACCGAATACGAATTCACCAGTTTTAGCCATAATTGATTTCCTTTGTTCGAATTGGTTTTCGAGTAAGAATGGAGTAACAATAGCTAATGTTGCGCCATGATCGATACCGTATTCGACAGTAAGTTGATGACCGATCATATGAATTGCCCAGCATTGTTCCTTACCTAATACTAAGATGTTATTAAGTGCGAATGAAGCAGCGATGATTAATCTTTCATGAAGTTCAATTGATGAATTTTCTTTAACAACATCAGCACCAATGTCAACAAGTTCTTTGAGGACGGACATTAAGAAATGATCCATCAATGGATTCTCAGCTGGTGTCATTAATTGATCAATGATATGGCATGCTGCATCATATACACCGTTTCGGAGTTGACGAACTGGTAATGTCATTGTGTACTGTGGATCCAAAAGTGAAAACTTGGGATATGTCATTTGGCTAAATCCTGCTGCCTTTGCATGAATTGAACGACGACTGACAACAAATCCGCTGTTCCATTCACTGCCTGTTGCTGGAATTGTCATTACAGATGCAACTGGATATGCTTCTGTTGGCTTGACGCTACCCATTAAGATGCCCCAAGGATCTTCCTTATCATCAAGTTTGGATGCAAGTGAAATGAATTTGGTTCCATCAAGAACTGAACCACCACCAACTGCAAGAATAAGATCTGGCTTGAATTCTTTGACAACTTTAACAATTTCAACTAATCTGTCGTATTCTGGATTTGGTGGAATGCCGCCTTCCCAACGAACTTCGCATTTGAGTTCTGCAAGTGCTTCGGTGACATCTTTTCTGGCTCCATTATGATCTATTGAACCACCACCAAATGTGCAAAGGATTTTGCTGTTTGACTTAACAAACTTTGGCATGTACTCCTTAACACATCCTGTGCCAAAGGCAACTTGTGTTGTGTTGTTCCATAACCAATGTTGAGACATTACAATAATAAAGTGAACCAATTATCACACGATATCTTTTCTGTGAAACCGCTTCTGAAAAATTATCGAAAGAGAAAAATTCTGAACTAAACAAATTCTCAAAAAAATCAATGAGATTAAGTGAATTGAATTATTTTCGTGTTAAAATAATATGAGTTATCATGTTTTTGAAACTTTTCATAAATTATAATTATAATAATAATGATATGGTAGAATACATGCTGGTTCACCTGCAAATACAATATCTGTCAAATCTGATCTGATTATAGAAAATATCAATATTTTATAGAATTCATCAAAATCGCTTTATCCAGTTACTCATACGAGGATTGACCATAAACTCATTTTCTTCATATAATGGATCCAATTCGATAAATGTAGAATTTATTGTTGACAATTTTCATCTGCACCCTAATACCATTGAACTAATTCGCAATATGATCAATATATGCGCCAAAGACGATGCAATCAATATATTATAACACAATGAAACATTTGCGATCCGAACAAACAAAGCATCCTATACCAATTTTTTCAAAATATTTGATTATATCTGAATAACATTATGAGAATTTGGATTTGATTATTTGTTCTAATTTTCTTATGCATAATATGCTTGAGTCTTTAGGGTAATAAAGATATTTTAAATTTGACTTATCTTGAAACATTTACATAAACCATTTTATAATATTAAAACACATATTTTATTATTACAAAATCATATGTTATCAAGTGTTTAAAGGCTTATTATTGAAAATTTCAATACTGCATTGGAGGGAGCGACAAATGACGCGATTTCGCGAAAACCAAAATTATCACAAAAATTGCAATCAAAAATTCACTTTTTGAATCACAAGAAAAATGACAAAAATGTTTTGGTTTGCGCTGTTTGTTATTACACACCAAATCTTTATAGATGAAAACAGCACACTAATCGTAAGTGCCAGTGATCTTGAACAAGGGACGCACAAACAATACCATAATAAAACAAAAATTCTTGAATTTGATGAAACTGTTACCACATTACCAGAATCAGCTTTCAGTACATGGAGCATAGAATCAGTAATACTTGGTGAAAAAATTACATCAATTGGAAACTTTACCTTTGCTTTTTGTTATTATTTACAAAATGTTACCATTAAAAATCTTGAAGAAATTCCTTTTGCAGCATTTGCTGTTTGTGGCAGGTTAACTTCGATTGACTTTGGTCCAAATATAAAATTCATTGGAAATGTGTCATTTCTCTTCTGTAGCTCTTTAACAGATATTACTATTCCAAGTGGTGTCACCACCATTAATGCAGGCACATTTGCTTTTTGCACCAATTTAAAGAATGTAATACTCAATGATAATGTTGTATCCATTAAAAACTCAGCATTCCTTAGATGTCGGTCTTTAATTAATGTTCAATTTGGCTCAGGTCTTACATCGTTAGGCAATGCTACATTTTATGGTTGCAAGAATTTGACACAAATTACATTGCCATCTTCACTTGTTACACTTGAATCATATTCATTCTGTGATTGTTCTATTTTAAATTCCATTTCTTTTGGTGATAAATTAGAAACAATTGGACATCATTCATTTAGCAATTGCACTAAATTAACGAAAATTCAACTTCCAAATTTAATTAAAACAATTGAAAGCAATTTATTTAATAATTGCACATCATTAACAGAAATTATATTTAATGAAAACATCGAAACGATTTCCGAATATTCATTTTCATTCTGTAAATCATTAACAAACATTCGAATTCCAAATTCAGTTAAAGAAATTGGAAGTTATTCATTTTATAATTGTATTTCACTTACGACAATTACATTAAATGAAAACTTGGTAATGATTAACTCATCTTCTTTTCAAGGATGTGAATCACTTAAAAGCATTGAACTACCAAAACAAATTACTACAATTTCTGATTCATTATTTTCTTCATGTATTAATTTGGAGACAATTAAATTTAATGAAAATATTACATACATTGGAAGTAACGCATTTGGTAACTGTGAAAAATTAACAGAATTTACAATTCCCAAATCGATAAATACGATTTCTGATTCATTATTCCGTTCATGTAAAGGTTTAACTAAAGTTACATTTTTAGGAGAAGTTACATCAATTGGATCATATTCATTTTATGAATGTATTAATTTGGAGACATTTAATTTTATCGAAAGTATTACTGAAATTGGAAATTATTCATTTTCTAATTGTTATAAGTTAAATAACATAAATTTACCGAATTCGATAAATAAAATCGGAACGAACGCATTTTCAAATTGCGTAAATTTGAACACAATAACTTTAAGTAATTCATTGACATTAATTTCATCCGGATTATTCTATAATTGTAGTAAATTAACAACTATTAACTTACCAAATAACATAACACTTCTTGAATCGAATTCTTTTGCATATTGTGTCGCGTTACAAAACATTAATATTCCAAATTCGATCAACGAAATTAATGATTATTCATTTAAATCATGTTTAGAATTATCAAACATTAAATTAAACGAAAATGTACAAAGAATTGGTAATAATGTATTCGAAACATGTACTAAATTATCAAACATTACAATTCCAAACAAAGTGAAAACTATTGGAAGTTACGCGTTTTTGAATTGTAATAACTTAAACTTAATTGTTATTGGCGAAAATGTCGAAAGTATCGGGAAAAATGCTTTCGATGGATGCCATAACTTAAACTGCGTTTATTATTACGGAGATAAGGATCCAAAATATGATAATTCGTTTGTGAATACTTTTGTAAGTTTGGTTATGGTTAAGGACACTTACGGAAGTGAGACATTCTGCGGAATTAATGTCGCTAAAGCAAAGGCTGTCGACGGCTGCCCCGTGGATGGTGTAATCGGAGATAGTAATAATAATAAAACAGTTATCATCGCTGTTGTGGTTGTAATTATTGTTATAATAATTATCGCAGCGGTGGTTGTATTCGTGTATAGGCACAGGAAATCGAAGAGATACGAAAATTTGCCAAATGTTAACCCATGAATAAAAAACAAACTGTAATTTTAATGATGATATTACTTGAAGTAAATTGTTGTTTATGTTTAAGAATGTAATAATAACAAGAAAAAACATTTTGATCGAAATTTAAATTCATTTTTAAACAAAAAATAATTTTAATGAATGATATTACTTGAAGTAAATTGTTGTTTATGTTTAAGAACGTGATAATAACAAGAAAAAACATTTTGATCGAAATTTAAATGCATTTTAAACAAAAAGTAATTTTAATGAATGATATTACTTGAAGTAAATTGTTGTTTATGTTTAAGAACGTGATAATAACAAGAAAAAATATTTTGATCGAAATTTAAATGCATTTTAAACAAAAAATAATTTTAATGAATGATATTACTTGAAATAAATTTTTGTTTATGTTTAAGAACGTGATAATAACAAGAAAAAATATTTTGATCGAAATTTAAATTCATTTTTAAACAAAAAATAATTATGAACATTATTCTAATTTTTATAAACCATATTTAGCAGCATATAATGTGATTGGTGGGCATTGTCCATAAACGTATTCTTTGAATACAGTTAATCCTGCAAATGTATTTCCTTGATATGACTTCAAAACAGATATTTTCAAGAAAATAGTTTTATAAAATATGTTTCTTTCTACATACGGTTCTTGTTCACCATAATATAAAACACATCTGAGAGAAATGCATTCAGCAAATGCATATTCTCCGATTTCATTGATATTTCTTCCAATAAAAATCATTTTTAAATTTGTACATCTAAGGAAAGAACATTTTTCAATTCTTAATAATGAATTAGGGAAAAATAAAATTGTTAAACCATTACAACTTTGAAAAGAAAAACTGGAAATTATTTTTAACTTTTCATTCATATGAAAGAATTTAATATTGTTACAATGGAAAAATGCACTTTCTGCGATAGTTTCAATATTTTCAGGGATAAAATATTCTTCTATAACTTTTCCTTCTGGAAAATATATTATTGTTGTGAAACCTTTATCATATAGAATCCCATCATTATTGAAATTTGAAAAATGATTATTATTTGGACTTACAAAGATATTTTCTAAAGATTTACAATTTTGTAATGAAAATGCATTGACCTCAAAAAGAGAGTCTCCTACATAAATTTTTTTTAAATTTATACAATTAAAAAAAGAATATAAAGCAACTATTTGCACAAATTTAAGATTAATTTCTAATAAGTTCATGCAAAAACAAAATGCATAATCAGGAATTACTCGAAGATTATTCCCAAGTTCAACTGAAGTTAAGTTATCACAGTGAAAAAAAATTCCATCTCCAATACGAATTAAAGAGTTTGGAAAGACAATTCCCATGACTGATTTGCAGAAACCAAAACTTACATCATCAATTCTTTCTATTCCATAACCTAAATTAATAACTTTTGCATTTACACATTGAGTAAATGCAAAAGTCCCAATCTCTTTTAAAGAATTAGGAAGATTAATACTTTCTAGAGAAATACAATACGAAAAAGCATTACTCCCAATTTTTGTGATATTGTTTCCAAAAAATACATTTCTTAGACTTTGACAATCATTAAATGCAAAATCTTCAATAATTGATGTTGAGTGCCAAATTATAACTTCATTTAATAAATCCCAAGAATTAAATGCGCCCCATCCTATCGTATGAACACCATCCCAAAATATTATTTTATCAACTTGATCATCATGAGGAACATCTTCTACAACAAATATATTTGAAAAATTAAGTACACTTGAATGAGATTGTAAATGGAAAATAGCAAATATAACAAAATTAAACATTCTTCTAGGTGGATTCAAAAAAAATAAAAAGTTAATTACAAGATTTCAAAATTTTATTTATTCTAAAACTTAAACAAAAAGTGAATAAATTATAAATTTTACACTAAATGAATTTAAATTGTACAATAAACAAATAAATTTCTTGTTATTGGTGGCAATTACTTTATAATTTGAATATTGATAAAATAATCATACTCAAGCTTTATTAGGCAAGTTGAGATGTTCATAAAATAGATGAAGATTTTTTTGCTGAAATCATATTATTTTAAATATTTTATATACATAATAAAAAGAATTTAAAGTTTTTTATTTATTTTCTTTTGTTTTTTTTCGTTTTGAAAGTATTGAATTGATTTTGATCGTCAAAAATTGATGGAGAATGTTGGAACAGAACAAACAGGCGTTTCACAAAAAAGTCTTGTTTCAACATTAATCCTTTCTCTCATAAGTTTTTTCGTATCAATTGGGTGTTGTTACTTTGCACTTTTTTCAGTTTCTTTTAAGTATGGATTATTATCATCAGCCGATAAAATTGCTTTGTTTGAAGAGACCATTATTAACAAATTAATTACACAGTTTGTTATTTCAAATGTTTATCTTTTTCCTGGCCATGAATTTTCTTTTGAAGAAAGTCGAAAATGGACATTAGGATTACTTTATTTATTTGAATCCCAATATAGAATGAATGGAGTTTCTTCTGGCTATCTTTCTTCGAACGAATATTTACACATTTCACCAGATTCTTTAATTTCTTGTATTCAATCTTATCATAATATGAAAATAGAAGAACTCAATGCAAATGTTGGTCACAAAATGGGACCATATATATTTGGTTCCCCAGGAAATGTCTATTATTACTTCCCGAACTACACAGAAGGCGGAAAACTTCTTTTTCCCCTCTCATCGAAAACATTTTTTGATGTGCAAACAAACCCTCTCGAATTTGAGATTGAAAAAATTCAGATGTTTACTGGAATCAGTACAATCAAAAGAAATTTTGTGCAAAACAAGAGACCGTTTATTGTCGGCTTAACGATACCAAATAAACGGTTCGAAATCCAATCAAAACATGGAAACTTTAATTGTTCTTTTAATAATTCATTGAAATGTAAATATATATCACTTCCACCACCTTCTCCTTATCTTGTTCATCCCAATCCGAATGGGGTTTATGATAAAGGTGAATCTGTTGTAATGGATATTGTCGGATTTGATGATGAATTAGTGATCCCAATCAACGACACCTATAACATTAAAGGAGGGTTTATATTAAGAGATGAATATCATCAATATGGTCATTCAATGGAATATTATACTTCCAAAGTAAGCTTAGCACAAGAAAACGAACTATGTCCAGATCCTTATGATGTTAAGAAGTGGATTCCAACCACTTTGGACTGCTTTTTAAACGAAAGTTCTCAGTGCAATTATACAGAGTTAGAATGTATTAACGAAGATTTTTGCAACAAATCAATGTTTTATGCTTACGTTTCAGATAACAAAGTTATAGAATGGAGTAATACAACAGAACCAGTAGAAAAAGAAATTGAAATTTTATCTGATTACATAAGTCTTGCTTTTCTTCCTAAAAACATTTCCAACCCTAACCAGGGTTTGTGTTGTTACTCAGTAATTCCATATTCTTCGGTTATTGAGATGATTCATCAAAATAAAAATGGATTTCTTTTTGAAGCATTTGACATCACTATCGAATGGGAAACGCATAGTTATCCCAAGAAGATGAAATCATGCTTCAATTATACAGAGTTAGTGGAATCAATTAAAAAATTTACACCTCTTCCAACAGATCCTGACATATATGAACCTTACGAACTATGATTTGTTTTGAATAAATGTAAAAAAGCGATTTTATTATATGACATTCTTTTGTTTTCACAGTTTGGTTTGTGGTTCATCCAGAATTTTATGTAACATAAACTTGTGAAAAATGATCCAACTTTTTAAGAGCGCAAACAAATTTTTGAACATTAATTCTGTTGAAATCGACCAAAGCTCTACGGTTTATTATAAAAAGTTTTCTTTTTTAAACGTACAAAAGGCTCATCGATTTATGAAGAAAATTATGGTCATTGAAAAGCCAAAAGCATTGAATACCATTCTCACAAAATCAGTTATCGTCACAGAAAATTCAAACAAAAAATGTTTGAACATTTTGCGGCATGATAACAAAAGGAACAGAGATTGATGCCACACGTGCAAAATACAAGACATCAATCGAAGCTCTTGAACAATTTGGTTTTGTGAGTGTTCCTAAGGAGCAAAATCCTCCGTTGATATGGATTGACGGTATTATATCAATTGCTGAAGCCGAAGCTCTTCTTCCATATCAACGTGTCAACAAAATCCCATGCATGGATTTTTTATGTTTCAAGTCTACTATGTTTTCAGAACTTAATGCAATCAAATCGTTTTTTCCAACATATTTCGAATTCTATCCTCACACATACTGTCTACCAGGTGAACTCCCTGAACTTGAGCGAGATCATATCCACATCTGTAATCAAACAGCAGTTGCGCCAACATGGGTAATCAAGCCCAGAGCAGGCAGTTGTGGCAAAGGCATTCATTTTATTCAATCCACGCAAGAAGCTAACAACATTACCACACCATCCATAGCACAACTTCTTGTTAATCCATTTCTAATTGACAAAAAGAAATTTGATTTCCGTTTTTATGTTTTAATCTCATCCTTAGATCCTCTTGCCGTCTTTATATACCGCGAAGGTATAGCACGTTTCTGCACACAGCCTTATTCCCCGCCGTCGCGTTCCGCCGGAGAAAATCCATTTTCTCTTCTCACCAACACCGCCATCAACAAAAAGTGCCACGACATCAAACCTGAGGAGTTCACTCGTCCTGCGTCCGAAGTTCTTCGTACTGTTGTCTCTCTTAAGCCTCAATGCTCACGCGTATGGGATGAGATTTGTACAGCTACTGTACTGACTATAGTTGGCTTATATCCATCTATAATAGCTACACTTCCACTTAATGGCGGAGCTCCATTAGCAACAAAATTACTTGATCCTAATGCGCCAAAACTCATTGTACCACGACGTCCATTATGGGATAAAAGTTCACATTATAATTTTATAGGCGCACAAAAGAAACGAGCATCCACCAAAAAGCGAAAGAAGAAAATCATTACAACGAACACGCATATTCCAAATTTTGATAATAATGAAAGTCCTAAGTTACCATATGATTCTATTCCTGTTAAAGAACGTGTGTTGACTGAAGCGCAGCATTATTTTCATATATTAGGAATTGATATAATTTTAGATACCGAAGGACATCCAATGGTATTAGAACTGAATGATAGACCATCGCTACAAGTGACAGCGCCTTTCGAATTGGGCTTGAAGGAGTCAATGATCAAAGAAGCATTTGAACATCTGCGACTTGATGCGCTAACAAACGGAAACAATTCAAATTCAAATTGGCAGCAAATTTTGCCAGTATCAGAAAATTCACAGCTTTACATGCCGATAAAGGCAATGATGCAACATCAAAGTGGGCTGAAGTATTATGGGAGAACTAGCGCTAAAAGCCCTGGAACACAAAGAATGGTTAACGCTGGAATAGCAGCTGATCCATTGGAGGTAAGGAAAAGAATTAAAAAGAAGGAAGAAATGAAATCAAATAACAATAATAATAATAATAACAATTTGCATCAAATTACAAAGGTAACAATTGCATGTGAATTACCTCATATAGAATAATGTTTTGAATAAATATATAAAATTTATTTTTGTTAGTAACTTCTTCACATTGTTTACTGATGGGAAATATAACGTCTGCAGACAAAACAGGAAATGGTTTGTGGCAGCGCATTATCGAGTTTCGAAGGAAGTAATTTTATATGTTGTTTAAGTCATATTAAAAGTTTGTGAAGATCTGGAGATAAATGGGGTTACCCAAAGTGCGTACGGACGTATTTAAGAAAAAGAGTCGGAACTTCAAAATAAAACTAAATATTTTCGTTATATTAATATATATATATATATATAACTTTATGTTGTGTTTAAGGAGAGAATCAAAAAATGAGAAAAAATGATTATTTATGATTGCAAACATTTTCCTTCTTGCTACAAGATTTATATGTTTTCTTTGAGTCATGATGAACTTATTATTTAATTTTACTTAAATAAAACTGAAAATAGATGAACAGAAGTTTGCAAAACATTAAAAACACAATTTTATACATGATATAAAAAGATGATTTTTATTTTTTTGAAAAGTAAATTTCAAATTATTTTCCTCATTTAAATAAAGACAATTTACTCAATGTTTTGTACATTTGAGGATTTCCATTAGACTTTGCTACTGTATGAATGAGATTGCTTCCTTTGTAAACAAAAGTTATTGAGAATAAAATGATTTAAATTCGCGTAATAATAAACGGTCAAAATGCAAAACACGGAATTCGACCAAGAAATTTATAAATGCATTCATGAATTCACAAATAATAATAACGACATACGAGAAGCCGCTGTAAATGCATTTTTTCAGTACCAAGAAAAAAACCCAGATGAAGTTGCAGTATCACTCTTAAAAATTTTACTTTCAAATCTCAATTCAAGTGACAGATTCTCAGCTTTGGTTCGCTTATCTTACTATCTTAAGCTTCAGGTTGCTGTAAAAAATCCCGAAATCTTATCTGAAATTCGACAAAAATGTGTTGACATATTGGATTCACCAGATTTACCAGACCAAATGATAAATTATATATTTCTTTTATTCAGTGAATTATACTTTGTTTATTTAAAATTTGATAATCTATATCAAGCAGGACAGATTCTAGATTTTTTCTTATACTCTCTTTTAGGGAAATACAAATACCAAGCATTATGTTTTTTTAATGAATGGTTTCTTTATCACCCAATTCCAGGAGTTTTTGGAGGCATTCTTCCTTTAATCAAACTTGATGATCCTGACGAGAAAATTCGTGCTGCCTCACTTTTATTTATCTTAGGTGTTTCTGCAAAGAATATTCTCTCTGTTGATATGCCAGATGTTCCTTTAATTTTGAAATCGTTATCACCTGTTTTATTTACAGAAACTATTCCAAAAGTTGTCAAACACCTTGCTTCATCACCACTGTTTTATCCTTTAGAATTTATTGCCCAATTTGTTGATCTTTTATTATTTTATAGTGCCAATGAACAATTAGATGAACTCCATCGGGTCAATTGTATGTATGTATTTTTTTGTATTATTATGAGCAGTAAATTTGCTTGTCAATATTTTTATAAGAATTCTTCTAACTTGTTTCCGTTCATCTTGTTCATCATCCAACAACCGCACAAAAATTCAGAACTTTACAAACAGACTTTTAACGCTCTTGATGTAATAAATCAAACAGAAGACTTCATTTTGTTTATTCCAATTTTCAAAGAATTATCCAAAAGTGACAACAAATATATTGCATCCACTTTTTTATATTTCTCATTTTCTATTGAACAAGTTCCTCTAGCACTTGTTTATTCACTTGATCCCGATTTTTTCGTGCGAAAAAATGGGCTCAAAATAATGCAAAATTTTATCAAATCATTTTATAACAGATTAACAGATGAAGAATTTATTCAAATAGGAAATCAATTACTTATATCATTTAATACATATGGTGATCGTAGAGCATTAAAAGTATTTACATCATGGTGTTATAAAGCTAAAAAAGAAATTCTTGAAGCAATTGCAGATGACATTTTACAACTTTATTTTAGACATCAAAGCATTGAAGTAATCCATTGCGTAGCTTCGTTGTGTTATATTGATCCACAAAAATATAATCAAGTCGGAATTGAATTACTTGATAAAATTTTATTCATATGTAAAAATGCACCTGAAAGAATTGGATATTGTCTTGATTCACTACCATTTGTATCTAAATCCGCCGGCCATGACCATACTTTAAATTTTTTAGTACAAACAATTGATCAGTTTTGTAGCAGAGAAAATATTGTTTGTCTAATTAGTAAAGAATACTTGTTGACTCTCGCTTCAATAGGACCAGATGTAGCGCAATTTGAAGACAAAATTGGTAACTTTATCATGTCATTATTAAGTTCTGAAGAAATCAAATTTTCGTCCGGTGAATTAACAACAATTGTATCATTTATCCCATATTTAACAGGTGTTTTCCCGAATTTTGAGGGAAAATATCTTAAGTTTTTTGTTGGGTTTGCATTTGATCAATTAAAGAAAATCGAAGAATTCGAAGCATTGAATTTTGCGGTTGATTTCTATTTGAAAGAGGCATTGATAAATTTACTCGCAGACTTTTTGAACACGTTCGATGAAAATATTGAATTATTTACTCATGTTTATGCTTACTTTTTGGAAAAATTTAAATGTGAAAAGTTTTATATCGTCGTTGTAGCGTTCGCAAAATTGTATGAGGCGATCGTCGAATCAAGTTTTTTCGGCGAGCAAAAAAAGCAAGAATCAATCCATGTATTTCCACAATTGGTAAAGTATTGCTATGAATTCGTTCTCCAATACAGAAAAAATGGAAATGAATTGGATATTGGTGAATATGATAAATTGATTATGCTCATAAAATGCTTATGCAAAATAATCCAGGAAATATTCGTACCACAGATTGTTAAGGACAACTTTATTGACATCAATTATTTCGATTTCGAGACATTACCAGATTTTTTACCATTCTATGCACAATGTTGCGCATTATACATAACACACGTCCCACAAGACGACGTTGTACCACAACTCGTAATGACATTAATGTGCATGACAAAGGGTTCAAATTTAGATGCCATCGCAATCGCAATTCATGGATTATCAATCTTCTTCTCAAGGGGTAACGTTGCTACAGGAGATGTAGATGCATTTGTTAATATTTTATTTGAACTTGCGAAAAACAAAAACATATTCAACGAATGTGTAAATGATATGTTAAGAGTTATCATGGTAACATCACAGCCAAGGGCATTCTTGGAAAGTGTAATTCAGATTGCAGGCGAATGCAATAATTTTGATCTAGATGCATTTTTAAATTTCATTGATACAATAAAGCAAATGGAAAAAAATGATGAACTCTGCATAAGATCATTACAATTGATTTGTGGAGCTATAAGAAATGGAGCATTGTCAAATGAGGAATTAGATAATTTAAGGAAAATATTGTTTGAATGGAGACCACCTCCAGAGAACCTGTCAGTTGTTTACCAGGTTTTAAATGTTTTTTAAAGTAAAATAGATTTTTATTGTATGATATTTCCATTTATACTGAGAAAACCGTTACAAAACCGTAAAAACCTCCGTGTGACGGTTTTGGCCTCCCTTTCGAAGAATGGCTTCACCAGAACTCGCAGTTGTTTATTCAGCCCTCATCCTCAACGATGATGGAATCGAAATAACATCCGACAAGATTAACAAGCTCATCAGTGCTGCTGGTGTTAAACTTGAATCATATTGGGTTGATCTTTTCGCTGAATACTTCAAGAACCATGATATCTCTGAACTTGTTAAGGGTACCGCTCTCGGTGGTGCTGCCCCAGCTGGAGGCGCCTCTGCTGCTGCTACTGAGGAAAAGAAAGAAGAAGAAAAGAAGAAGGAAGAAGAAGAAGTTGTTGAAATGATGGGTGGATTTGATGACCTCTTTGATTAAATAAAAAATACCAAAATATAAAATGGATATTGAAAGAAAATTTTTCATTTGTTTAATTTTCAATTATGTAAAATCCATTTATCTTTCTAAAAAAAAAAAAATGTTGTTCATAAGATTTATTGTGGGGTAACATTTAGATTTTATTTTGTATAAGTACATATTTTTGAAAATGTGATAAATTCAAGTATCTTGCCAAGCGAAATGTATTAAACCACAAACTTAGATTTGTAATCACAATTATAATTAAACATTACAGTCGACATTACACAGTTTGCTCTTGAAGAGCCATTTGCAAATTTCTGGAAATTGAATTTATAACGATCGTTCCACAAAACCCATTCAATTGACTTATGAATCTGACAATCTCTTTGCTTTCGTTATCCAGTCTTTCTCGGCAACCTTTTGTATCTCTTTCATCATCGTCTCAGAGGGGTGTTGTATCTTTTAAAAAGATTCAATTTTTCAAATCATTTTCATCATTTTTATATCAATCTTCAATATCAAGTCTACATATATCTGAGTCGAATTTCTTAAGCGTCCTTGATACACCTATTATAGTGCGACAGGTTAAGTTTAACCAAACAGTTTTTCAAAACCCAATTTCATATGGATGTTCTGAAGAAATTGATATAAGAAATTCTTTATTCAAAAATTGCACATCAAGAAATAGGTATGGAGGAGCCATCAGTTTAGGAACGCCTCAGTGCAATCTTTGGCAAACTATTATCTTACACAAAAACTCATTTGTTTACTGCTCTTCCATCAGTGGTGGAGCAATATATGCCTTTGTTAGTGGTGCGTATTGTGTTAGTTGCTGCTTTATCAATTGTCATTCTGAGATAAATAATCATGCATTCTTTATTCATGGCACCAAAGAACAAAACGTCATTTTTAAAGAAGCCCTTTTATACAAATGCAATAGTTTATCTCAAAATTCAGAAAATACATTTCACATATCTCATGGCAAATCTTTGCTCAGCTACATAAATTCCACATCCAACACCTGCAAGTCTGGCTCATTTTGCAAGTTGTCATACACCAGCAAACATGACATTCGTTTTGTTCACGTCTCAGAACTCGCATCAAACGATGCGATTGTTTTCAGAGAAACTTTTGACACGATTTCAATAGACAGCGCTCAATTTCTGAATAACGGTTTCCGCCAGCATCCCTTCATCTTCCAGTATCTTCTTGTTGATGTTCCACATTTTGCTATTAAGAATACGTGCTTCATTTCCAACAAGGTCGATGGCATAACTCTAAAAGAAGAGTATCCATTTACTGTTGAAATTGATTTCACAGTAAAATGTGACGATAATTCTGAAGATTGGTTTACAAATTTGTTCGGAAGTAAAGCATCGGCTAACAGGCTACGCGCTGTGCTAAATGAACTTCCTTTCAATACATTCACATTTTCAATAATGGAAAGTGATCCGAATTGTAAGCCACAGATGTATAGTGAAACACCAAAAGCTGCAAAAGGAAACAGCAAAACAAAGAAAGCAGCAATTATTGGAATGGTGTCTTTTGGATTTGTTGTATTTGTTGTTGAATTAATTTTCTTATGCGTATCATACTTCGGAAAGAGAAAATTGATACGTGATTGGATTGGTGAAACTGATCCATCATATGTTTACATGTGAATAAGATGTATGCGGATTGTAATGCAAATGTGATTTGAAACAAATTAGCTAAATTAATGTTTTGGAATACTTTTATTTTTCCTTAACCATCTTTTGTTATTAATCTCTGATTATAATCTAGAAAAAAATTTTTTTGTCGGTATGTTAACGGTCGCCATATTTTGAAAACTTTTAACATTTCTTAAGATTTCCAAATGCAAAGAATAAATTGTTAGTGTCCTTTAGCGGGACAATACTTTATCACCGAAAATTTGATAATGTATTGATAAAATAACATTTGGAAGGTTATGTGTGTCTTCTTAACGTTTCAAAACCGCTGGCTGCATTGAAATTTCAAACGGGATTTCAATTTTCAGAGCAGAGGAGTTTGAAGGTGAGCAAAAGTCTTGCTTTTTTTGACAAAGTTCTAACTCATTTTTCATTGTCCAGCCACATTTAAGCAATGAATGTGAAAAGAACTCAGTTTACAACAGAAGATGATAATAAATTAATAACATTTGTTAAACAAAACGGAATTAATGATTGGAAATTGATATCAGATCTAATGGGAAATAAAACAGTAAGACAATGCCGTGATAGATATCGGAAATTGGAGGATAGAATAACAAACAAGTGGACATCAGAAGAAGACAAAATAATTTTTTCAAAGTTCAAGGAAATCGGACCAAAATGGTTGTCAATATCTAAATTGTTGCATAATAGAACACCAACAAGTGTTAAGAATCGATGGCTTTCTCTTATAAAAAACAGTCATAATGAAGAGAAAGTTGAAGAAGATTGTGATTTTATTTTTTTAAATTTATTTCCTATTGAGGAATCGGATGAAATTGACTATGATTTTGATATCTTCAGGACTTGAAATACAAAATGTATTTTTCATTTTTCTCTGCGGTAAAAAAATCTAAAAAAATTTTTTTTATGTATTGTGAAGTAACCAATAACAATTTTTGTCATTGATGACCTAGGTATACATCGATTTAGCATCTTTAGTTTTAAAATTAATCTTATGTGATCTTTATTCAAATTTGAATTTACTTAATTTCTTATCCAAGACTTATATAATAAATTTGAAGGGAAATTCACGAAAATTTGATACTAAAAACATGAAGCAATGCATTTATTAGTGATCATTTCATAAAAATTTTTCGACATTTTTTTAATTTGAAGTTTAATGATGCTTACATCTGCTGTATGATATAACGAAATTGTAGACAGCTTTTGATTTTAATTTATACAGTATCAAAAATATATTTTTAGGAATAGCTATTTAGTTTAACAACCAAATAATGATAGAAATAAACCGAGAAAAAATAAATGAAAATATCTTTATTTTGTCCAAATAAAATACAGTAATAAATATAAAATAGATTCACAAAACATATGTTTAAAAATTTGATATAACATAAATAACATTTATCAAAAATCTTGTTGATACATTTTTCATAAACATATATTAACTGATTATGCAGCAACAATTTTGCATCTCCAATGAGAAAACAAAATTTTTATAAAAAAAAATTGAATCCTAGTGTTCCGAAATCTCATTAGATTTTTCACAAAATAGTTTCATAAAGTATTTCTTGTCAAAAACAAAATCTTAAGAAAACCTATGAACATTTTTTGGTTCCAAAATTCCTACAACATCGAAAGAAATATGCCTTGCAATTGAACAATGTTTAAAGTGTTTACATTATTGAAAATATGGAATTGAACTGTGTCCGTTTAGAAATTAAAAATGACCAATGCTACAGCCTTGTTTCAATCTGTTTTTTCTCGTTTAATCGAGTCCTTCATCTCACCAATCAATCAGGCCCTATACTCAATTAATTCATTACAAGGAATTAAAAATTCATCAAATGAAATACTGAAAGAAGTATTTTGCAACTTCCCAAGAAAGCTTCCACAATATAACAATGTAATATGTTCCCTAGCTAAAGTTGCAAAATATAGTTCTACGCCAATAATAGAATATCTTGCAGATGCATGCAAAAAAACATTAAAAAGCAAACAAGCAGTTTTATTTTCTTCTGTTCAGGGGCTTTCAACTTCATTCCAATACAAAAACCAAATTCATACTGACTTAATCTTTTATTTTGAATTATTATTTATTTCTGATTTGACTGCACAAATTATTGCTCTTTACAGTTTCTCCGGATCGGCATCCCATGTTATTGAGTGCTGCGGTTCATTAGCGAAATTTACACCAGATTATCAATTTATTTATAATAAAATTCTTAAACAATGGGCTTTAATTGTTTCAATCATAAGTGAAAGCACCATCAGTCCAATATTTGAATTTTTCCAATACCCTTATGAAAAGAAAGAAGAAATTGAAAATATGTTCAAATTAATTCAATTCACTCGCCTTGACTTAAACCAAGATAACGCGCCTAGCTTCCTTAACATTCTTCTTCAAAAGCTCAAGAGTCTTCAAAAGAAGAAAATCTTAAGCAATCCAATTCTCAAATCGACTTCTAAACTTATTACCTCTGAACATGTACATAATGACCTTCTTCAAAGCATTTTCGACTTTGCATACTCCCTCAAAAACGAGAAGTCTTTGAAAAATGGATGTTTCGAGCTCATATCAGCACTTTTCCCTAAGCTTTCAAAAAGTAACCAACACATTCAAACGTTTTACAAAAATAGAGTATACAAACATACAAATGACGATCAAAAAGTTCAACGTTCTCTCAAACTTTTCAGGAAATTAATTTTTGGTGATGAAATTGATGTAAAATGGTATTATTGGTCATGGGGTGACATGTATCGCACGTCGCCACTTTGTTTTGTTCATTGGAATAGTGAGCCCACTAAAAAGATGGATGATCCTGAATCGTTTGCATCATTATTTATTCATCATTTCTTCAACAAATCTAATTTTGCTGTTTGTCCACAATTATTTTGTGATGTATTAATACATTTAGCATCATTAGACTTCAATTATTTTTTGTATAATATATTACCAAATTTCATTTCTTTAGAAATAACAGATCCTCGATTAATTGTATTATTAATGGCAATTCCTTTAATTAATTCAGAAGATTTCATGTTAAATTCATATAAAGAAATCACCCCATCAGATTTAACTAAATTTAATGCAATTGTTCGACCAACTGTAGTTACAAATTTGGAACAATTCGATACAATAATATCAAATACAAATCATGGAATATGTATCGAAAATGATAATAATTGGATACAAGATGCAGATCAAAAAATCCGAGGAATTATTGAAGAATGGAAACTAAATCAAAAAGTTAAATGTTTACAAATGCCATTAAAACAATCACAACGAGTTAAAGATAAAATGAATGTGCAATTACATCTTTTACAATCTTTCCAATATGTACTTGATAAAAGAGATGTGTTATCACCAAATATTATGAATTTAATATTACAATTAAGTTTCAATAATAATTTTTATATTTCTTCTGCAGCGATTTCAATTTGTCATGAGTTCTCTAAGAATGAAAAGTTTTTATTACCATTTATTGAAACTATTATATCATATCTTAATACATTTCCTAATGATGAATCACAATTTATTTGTATATCATTGTTATTAGGTTTAATATCACAAAATAAAATTAATTATGAAAAAGATTTAATTTATGATATTGAAATGCATGCAATGTTAGGATTAGCATCGATTTATCCTGAGACTAGATTTCTTTCTATTAAATTATTAACATTAATAAATCAATTATTGGATAATAAAGGCTCATTATTTTATATTAATCAACAAATTAATTTAATAGAATCAATTGCAAAACAAAAAATTTTATTATTAAAAGATTCTGAAATTCCATTAACTAAACTTCATATACCAAAATCACAAATTTTGTTTTCAACAGCTGCTTATTCACATTATTATGATATTTGGTTATATTTCTTACCAGAAATTTGTAATATATTATTATCTATTAACTATACACCTTTATTAACTAGAATTAATATAAATGTTTCATATAAATATATTCGATCTCCTCATCAAAGTAATATTGGATTATTAATTTTTTATTTTAATTCTTTAACGAATATGAACTTAATTAAATATATTAAAGTTTCATCATTTGCATTATTTGAAGAAATTAATAGTCAACAAGATGATTCTTCACATTGTTTGGCTTTGTTACAAAAATTATTTAATGGTGAAGAATGGAGAAATAAACTTGGATTCTCTGTTATGAAACATTTAAATTATACATTTTATCCATTAATATTAAAAGAATTCCCAACAATTTTACATCAAGAACAATATAAATTTGCAACAAGTGCATTAGTAGAAATGCTTCGTTCTCCACAATTAAAAAATGAATTGTTTGAATTAATTAGACCAAATATTATTTCATTTATCTCATTATTACAAAATTATTTCATTAAAATTAAAGTTAATGCACCAAGAGTAATTAAATGGACAAATGATTCCGAAAATGTTCTTATCAAAAATTGTTCATTTTTGTGTGATTATTTATTTTTAATATGTTTAACATTTAATAATTACCAAGAAAATGAAGAAAATTCTATTTGGCCAATTTCAAGTCGTGAAATTGTATTTCGATTTTTAATTAATTGGGGTTTAACTAAATCAAGTTCATTAGAAATATTAAGAGCATATGTCTCAAGAACATTTAGTATAATTGTTAAAGTCGGAACATTATTTAATGATAGTTTATTATTTAATGAAACAGCTGTAAATTATTTTGTTTCGATTGAATTATCAGGAATTAAAGTCTTAAATTCATTATTATTTTATCATGTTGATTTATTATTTGATATTTATGCAGAAGCTTGTTTAATGCAACCAGGAGAATTATCCGAATTATATTTCGAAGCATTATTTGTTGCATTAGATTATAAATATATTAATGATATCTATAAATTAAGTGGCTTATTAATATTAATTGGTTTAGTTTATAAACAAATCGAATCAATTAAAGCTGATTTATTTTTGAAGCAATTACTTGATCTTTTATATAAATATAAAAAAGATCCAAATCCTGAATATGATTTAGATTCACTTCCTCGAAAGTTTTCTTATTGTGCAGAAGATGTATTACATAATGCTTTAACATTTATACAAAAACCACTTTTACAGAAAAATGTTAAAGATATTGTTGAAGCAATTAAACCATGGGTAAACTCATTAAGACTTTTACCTAAACAAACAAGTTGTGTCCCACAAACAGTAAGTATATTTAAGCATTTTACTCCTTATCGATTTCTTGAAGTATTAATGAATGCAACTGAAAATGTTCGATCCGAAGATTTTCGATATATGGCATCGCTATGGACAGAATTATTACATTGTCCAGATCATACTGAATTAATTCCATTATTTATCGCTGAATGGGCTCATGTTGATACTAAGAAGAAAATGTTTTTACATTTAATTGAAACTAATACACTTAATGTAATTCAACTTTTATCACAACATTGTTCTTTTGCTTATCATTTCCATGTTACTTCATGTATGTCAAAACCATTTGAAAACGAAATGTGGATTGTACCATTATTAACGAATATATTTAAGAAGAATTCACCTGAATTATTTAATGACATTTCGAATGTAATTCATTTCGCATTTCTTTTTGCTGATTCTGGCGCATGTTCATTATTAGAAACACTTTGTCAACATTTCGAAATTGATATTCCTGAAGGAGAAATTGACTCTGATATATTAGCTCAACTTGTACCACAATTTGTATCTAAATTAAACTCAGAAGATAATTTAAAGAATTGGGGTACTGAAGCTTTACGATGGGTTTTAGGTAGCCAATCATTAAAATTCGCTTATCTTTCATTAATGATATATAATAAAATTATGAAACCAATTGATAAATTAATTATCCCAGGAATATGTAAAACTGCTTTATATCATATAACAAAATCTGATACAAGTTCACGTTATTTCACTGATTTCATAGGTGAAACATTTATATTTTATTCACAAGTGTTTCAAGGTAATGAAGTTTATTCATTTAATTATGCAACTTCTTTTCTTGATTGTGATGTTTTCATTAAAACATGTTTGTCAAAAGCTGCACCACTTTTCTTAAAATGTCTTTCTTCAGCAGCTGTTAATCAAAATGCTTGGGATAATATAATTGGAATCATTCGACCAATGACATTAGATTTAGAAACTAATGAATCATCACAAAAAATATTTGAAATTTTAATTAAAACTTCTAAAAATCATGAACTAATGATGATCGTTGCTCCAATCAAAGAATTATATCCACATTTATTCCCTTCTTCACTTCCTCTTTTAGCATTAATTAAAAATGTCGATCAGTCAACACTTTGTCAGACGTTAACTCATTACTCGTTAATGACAGAAACCGCCTCCACACAATTATTGAACGAGATATTCAAAACAGTGGTTGTTTTCATTCAAAAAGTTGCCAACGAAAACAACAGAACTCCACTTTTAAAGCTATATAAATCTGCATTAAATAATTTAAGTAATTGCCAACATGCAACAGCATTTATATGTGAGCTTTCTAAATATATACCAAATATTGCCTCAGACAGTATCTTTGAATTTTATGATTGGAATCGTAGCATTGATGATGTTTCACATTTACTTACAAAACTTATCGTTAAACAAGGAAACGTTGTAACAATTACTGACTGTTCATCATTAATATCTGTCTATAATTTACTTAATGATGATATTACGCCAAAGATTCTTCCATATGCAGCACAACGTGAAATGTTGGATGGAATGATTAGTGTTGTAACAGCCGTAGCCATTAAGCGTTCCATGTCTATCCGTCGATATAGTCATGGAATTAGTTCCGCTACACAAGCGAGTGAAGCCGCTACATATGTACCACCGATTGAAATGAAATTCGATCCATTAATTGAACCAACAGAAATCATTAATGATGAAAACAAATTTGTTGTTCCTAAAACTTCATTAGTTGTTGACGAAGATGACTTCTTGAAATTAATGGTTGGTAAATTCGAAAAATGTCAATCAAGTTCAGATATGACTAAGGATATACCAATGCGAACTCATCCGGAATCACCTGTTAAAGTTGATCCAAGGTTTAATACTATAATACCAATGTTAAAGTGGCTGAAAGAATCTTCAACAAATGATAAAATGTTTACGTTCCAAGAAGTGTTCGAATATTTGACTTCTATGGGATTAGAAAATGAATCGAACTTCGTGAAGATGAAAATTTTACCAAAACTTGGTACAAGAATTAAAGATGTATCAAAGTCTTTACTCGCGATTTTATATTCTATGGATTCATTAAGAGAAAATTCGGTACTTTTGGATGCAAAAGAAAGTAATGGAGATATTATATTTAAGGTGAAAAGAATGTATAATAATATGGTACAAGAAGAGCAATATAGAATTGTTAATTATACAAACCCAATGAATTCACTGTTTTGCCCGGTGGCAAATAAGAAAGAATGAAAATAGTAATTCTTCGGATAAAATGTTGATTTAAAAAAAAAAAAATATTTTTTTGTTGAATATTCTTATATAGTATATATGTGTGTACCTATTTGTTATTTTTTGACTCACAATTGATAAAAAAAATTATTTGTTTTGACTGTGCGCATATCAACCGTTTAAACAGTGTTTATATAAACAGCCACACGTGTAAACTATACAATTCATGCATTCAAAATAGTCACTTTCCAAACCCTATCGTATAAAAAAACAATACAGAAAATGAACTGGGAAAAAACATTAATATCCCTACCAGAACAAAGCCCAATTTTAGGTTTAGCAATTGCGGCCTACGATGTTGCTATTGGGATTAAAGTCATATATAATTGGAAAGTAGAAGGAGGAGATCCAATCACAGATATTGAAGACATGTTTAAAATACCACTACTGAACATGAGGTTTCAGGTCAATGCTAATTTTCGTGATTTTCCAACTTCAATTATTAATACATCTATTTCAAAAACTGTGATGGTAACCTCTTCATTTAGTGTTTCAAACAAAAGTAGCGATACATTATATTCTTTTGCTCTATTTATTCAATCCGATAAAATTATAAATAATCCATCAATCAATAGCATACTTACTAACAGAGTTAAAGAAATTGCTTATTACGCCCGGTTTTATATAACATCAGGGATGATCAAGCAAATGTCTAATCTCACTCCCAAAATTATAGATTATAGTACAGAACTTACATATCTTCTCAAAGGAGGCATTTCTCAACTCCAACCTATCAACATTACAAACATGTTTCAAACAACCAACAATGTTTCACCCACAAAACGAGATCGAGATTCATTTGTCAATGATCTTGATTTTCTTGCATTTGCACTTAGTTCACATATTGAGACTCAAATGACCACTGTCATTGAGATTCCGTCCACCAATACACCTGATTTCCATCCACTTTTTAATTTTTTAGCACATTTCCTTCTTCCATTTCAACGGGGCCTAAGTAGTGATACACCGCATGACCGACCTATCTCTGGTTTCTTTCTGCAAGTTGTTCGTCCGCAATCATCTCGTGGCCTTCCATTTGACGATCTCATGAAATTTAATCGGCCATGGACATATATCATTTTATCGGAGCGAAAGATCATCAAACCACAAAACATTGATTCTCACAACATATCATATAATGAATATCGGAACAACATTACATTAAATCCTAAAATTACATCGAAAGAAGCCGAAGTAATTTTAGCCAAAATTCGAAAAGGTTATCGAATCGCGCCGCCCGTTCGAACTCGACCTCTTTTAGGATTTGTCCAATATCTCGAGAAGTTACCAATACAAATGAGAACTATTGCGTGCCAGCAACAACTTGGCGGCATGATAAATAAGGCCGTTGCTTTGATGGAAGCAGTAAACCAACTGCTAAACGAAACAGGCGCTTTGTTCGTTTCGCCGAAACCTGCAAAAGAAATCTGCGAGAAAATCGGAATAGGCTCGGACGAAACGAGAATGATTGTGTCAATTGCGCAATTGTTCGACCAGAGAATGTATAGAAGAATGTATAGTGAAAGAGAAGACGTGTTGATGCAAATGGTCGTAACAATTTAACAAAAAAGTTGTTCTTTTGTTTGTATGCATTCTAATTAAGTTACATAATCAAATAAATTTTGAATGATAATTTTAAATGCGACTTCTTTCTTGAAATAAAATGTTTTCAATTGCTCTCGTTGGAAATATGAGTGAAGAAATGGTTTTGAATCATTTTTAATTAAATTAAATTTTAAAACTTTTTCTACGAAATGTAAACTTCGGAATAAGGCCGTTTCAGGAAGATGGGCTGTTGCAACTCGAAGCAAGAAGTTTATTCAGTCCAAGAAGATTTCATAGATATACCTCTTCTTAATAAACCAAAACAAAGAAGTGTACCAGCAGATAATTCAAATAGTAATTATTTTTCTATTGAACAATATACAAATTCAACTCCATACCGTAGGCGTTCATCTTACGATGGTGGAATCATAGAGCAAACACAGCTTTCCCTATCAGCTGCACCTGATATAGAGCTATCTAGGCAACAGAAATTCACCGAATGTTTTTCACACATTGATGTAAGTACGTTCCAAAATATACCTATTATGTCAGCACAATCACACCTGAGTGTGCCAAATGTTGGAGACCAGGTTTATTCTTCCTTTGATTTCGATGACTATTCTCGATTCCTTGACCAGGTCCTAAACAAAATTGCCACACCATTAGTTGAGATGAAAGTTGTCACAGATAAAAACATTTCGATATCAATCTAATAATCGGTAAAAAAACATTTTCGTTTATTCAGTAATTATAAACAATTTTTTATTCATTTGATTGTATATTTTTTTATTTAGGTTACAGAAATTATATATACCACATCTCATTTTTAATGCCGTATCTTTGAAAAAACTTGATTTCTGGAAAGTATTTTTTCATACATTAAACTCTCAATGACGACCACTTTAGAATTTTTTTGGATTCCTTTATTAAAATCAGTCAAATTGTTTTTCCAGTCTACAATAAATTAATATAATGTCACTTTTGGTGTAATCGATGACCAAATAATAACAGAAAAAACTAAATAAATAAAATGAAAATATCTTTTTTAAATCCACATAAAATAGAGTATAAATCACAAAATAAGTTTACGAAAATGCATTTATAATAGAAATAAAATATACGAAAGATCTATTGATAAAATCATGTTAGCTTCCTCTGAGTGAACTTCACCTCTTCTCAAACTGGTTTTTTGGTTTTGTGACCGGTAACGAACGTTTAAAGTCAGCGAACCAAAATTTTGGATGAAAAAGCAAAATGAATCTCAAGGATTTGATCAATTAATATCAGCTCTTTTTAACAACCATAATTGTCGCTATCGAATTCCAAATGGAGTCATTTCAAATCTCATAGAGGCATCAAATAAAATTTTTGCAAACGAGCCATCAATGCTAGAATTACACCCACCAATTACTATATGTGGTGACATACATGGACAATTTCCAGATTTACTAAGAATTTTTCAAATGAATGAAAAACCTCCAAACCAAAGATACTTGTTTCTTGGAGACTATGTTGATCGTGGACCCATGGGTCTAGAAGTAATATGTCTTCTTCTAGCTCTCAAAGTCAAATACCCAAATCATGTATATTTACTACGAGGGAATCACGAAACTCGAGAAGTCACCGAAGAATATGGGTTTTCTATTGAATGCACAACTAAAGCTAATCGTGGTATTTTCAATGATTTTTGTAATTTATTTGAAATGATTCCAATAGCCGCTCTTATTTCCAACAAAATTCTCTGCGTTCACGGTGGCCTAACTCCTTCCTTAACATCATTAAACCAAATTAGAGAAATTGTTAGACCAGCTGATGCTTCATACAAAGGATTTCTTGCCGATCTCCTTTGGTCTGATCCATCAAATGAGATCCAAGAATGGGGTCCAAATCCGCGTGGTGACACAGTTATGTGGGGCAGAAAGTCATTGCACAAGTTTCTCGAAGCTAACGGTCTCACCACATTAATTAGGGCGCATCAAATGGTGATGTGCGGTTACGAGTATCCGTTTGAGCCAGATCGAAGCGCAATAACCGTTTTTTCAGCGCCATGTTATGCTGGCGAGTTCAATAACAAAGCGGCTTTCCTTCTTGTGGGAAACAACTTAGAAATTTATCCTGTACTTCTCCCGCATGAGCCAGGAAGTATGTCAATAGCAAATAAAATAGGTGCACAACCAAGAGTAAGCACGCCAAATGCTAGAGGAAAAGGAGGAAGAGGAAGTCCGAGAGATAACAAGAAAAGAGGAAGGAAGCATTAAGAATTTTTTTTATAAATATTGTTGAATAAAGATAAAAAAATCAGTTAAAGCTCAAGTTTTAATTGTTTGATAAAAAAAAAATATAATGTGAAAATTGTATTTGTTTATTTTTAGTATGTCACCAATCTCGTTCTCTTATCGCTGTTTCGATGTTTATTTTAACACTAAAAAACTCAAGAATATTTCGAATTGTTTCTGCAATACTTTCACGTGCAACTGTTTCAATTTCACTCCCATGGTCATAAAAAACTGGAATTAATTTATTTATTCCAATGACTGTTTCATCTAGTTTCTTTTGAATTTCAGATATTGATGAGGGTCCAGTTTCCAAATAATTGATTAATTTGACAATTAATTTATTCACCATATCTACACATTCTTTTGGGTAGTAGTCGTCATCATACATATCTTTTAAAAGTGGGAAATCCCCATTAAATTTCTTCTTCTCTCCCATCGAAATGCCCGTCCACACTTTTTGATAGGATTTTGATCGGAAAACAAAAGTGAGTTCACCTTTCTAGCTAAAGACGATAGCGTTTTGCGGTTTTTCTGAACAGTAAAAAGTTTAATATTTTATTCATAAACAGAATTGTTATCAATGCAACGTTCTATCATGTCACGAAGGTTCTTTCTTTCAAGGGCAGCAAGACAACGTTCTTTATCGCGAAGTTGACGGTTGATCGATTCTTCTTGAATGTGCTTTCCTGCAGCAACTGTTATCCTTATTTTAGAGTGAAAACGAAGTGGTAAAACGCGTAATAACTTTTCGCGAATGCATAAGCCAAGAATTGCTGGGAGTGAACAATTTGGAACAGTTGGTGTAAATGTAACATCAACAAAACCAGCTTCGTCATTAACAATAATGCTATCTGGTGAGACTATATGGAGTTGCTCTAATGTAAATGGATGTTCTGGATCAAGAATAAAACGGATATACTCATATACTTCGAGGGAATCAATTGGTTCTCTTTCTGGGGAATCTAAGTTATCCTCTGTTTGTCTTGTATATTCGCTTGTTGCGTATACAACTGGATTTGGGTTTAAGGACATCTTTTTGAAAAAGTGATAAATCCTATCGTACTTTATTGCTTTAGCGGTTTTGAATTTTTTTGAGGCGAGTGTGATCGTTTTTATTCAGAAGCAAATTTGCTTCTTTTACAAGGAAAGACAGAAATACATAAATAAATGTTCAAAGTCTTTATATCATTCAATCCTTTCATTCATAAATAAAATTAATAGATTTTAATTTTAGTTTCTAACAAATGTTGTTATGAAGATAACTTTTTAACATATGTTTTCAAAAAAAAATTAATCGTTATCTAGTAAAAGTGGGACGAAAAGACTTTTAGCCCACTCTCCCCTTTTTCTCACGATAATTAATTTTTCTATTTCTGTATGACAATATCTATATGCTATTTCAAATGCTGTATCAAATAATTTAAAAATTTTTCAAATATTATTTTGAAATATAAAATTATTAACATAAATTTCATTTTTAGCATTAATATCAATTTCTTCTTGTTCAAGAAGTAATTTAACTGTTTCTGTATCACCATTGTCAGATGCTATCAAAAGTGCTGTCCAAAATAATTTAAATAATTTCCAAATATTATTTTGAAATATAAAACTATTAAAATAAATTTTAAATAAAACTTGTAAATATTTTGAGCATTAATATCAATTCCTTCTTTTTCAAGTAGTAATTTCACTATTTCTGTATGACCATTTGAAGATGCTCTAATAAGTGCTGTATTAAATAATTTAAATAAATTCTAAATATTATTTTGAAATCCAAAATTATTAAAATAAAACCAAAATAAAACTTACAAATATCCCTGGCATTAATATCAATTCCTTCTTGTTCAAGAAGCAATTTAACAATTTCTGTGTAACCAAACATTGATGCATAAATAAGTGCTGTGTAAAATGAATAAAAAAAACGTAAAATATATCAATAAGATAGGATAAAGTCATTTAAACAAACGACAAATACAAGTAATGAACTCGCATTTGAGTATTAACTTTACATTTTAGTTCAAGAAGTAATTTAACAACTTCAATATTACCATTCTGAGTTGCATGTAAAAGTGCAGATTTAAATATTATAAATAATTTCCAAACATTATTATGAAATAAAAAATTATAACAAAAAATTCCAAATAAATTATTAAAAGCGTCTTCGGAATTAATATAAATACCTTTTCCTAAGAGATATTTTACATGTTCAATGTTCCCTGAAGCAGCTGAAAAACATAAAATATCTGATGGCATTTTACAAATCTCACTAAAGTATTCACTGAGAAAAATATTCCCAATTCTTGCTGATTCATTAATAATACCATCATCGATTTTCATTCCTTGTTTTAGTAAAAAAGAAAAAATATAATAATTATGATATAAAACACATTTCTTTCCTAATTTTTCCAAACTATCAATTTTTCCGATTTTATTTTCATAAATATATTTAAAGATATCATTTTGTTGAAATTTAATTGCTGTTTCATATGCATCTACAAATGTCGAACGATGTTGTTCACATAAGTGAATGATTTCTTCATTTCCACCTGCAACTGCATATTTACCTGTATTCCTTACATCTGCATTATTCATAAGTAAATATTTAAAGCATTTAACTGAAACAAAGAATGCTGCATAATCAATTAATGATACTGTTTTATTATTAATAAAATCACAGCTTTCATAAAGTGATGGTTCAATTGTTTGATTAAAATCAAAATTTGATTGTGATGATATTTCTTGAAGTTTTTCTATTTCATCATTTCGAATTATTTTCGCAATTTCATTTGGATTATGTCCTTCTTTAATTAATTTCTTATGAAGTTCAAAATTATTCTTTGAAAGTTCTTCATAATTTTCTTTGATTTTCTTTATAAAAGGATTTTGATTTTCATGACTTTTCTTATCAATATAATATAATTTAAAAAATTCTTTTTCAGTCATATAATGCACAAAATATGGAATTTTCTTGTTTTTGATGATTGTTGATTCAATTAAATTATGTTCAATCATATTTTCAAGAAGATATTTTGATTCTTGTGATGAATTTTTTAGAAGGAAATGTGAAAAAACATTTAATATTTTTTGATTTATTGATAAAATGGTTTCTTCCAATAATTCAATCTCTTTCAAAAAAGTAAAACATAAATCACAATCACATTCTCTTCTTAGTATTGATAAATACATCATTTGACTAACAATTAAGTTAAAAGAGAATGGATAATGATCATCAAGTATTTTAATTATTGAATGTGCTGATTGGATAATGTTTTCCTTTTTCAAGTTGGAAATTGTTCGTTTAAGTAACCAAAGTATTTGGATTTTATTTGTGTTTTTTATTTGCTTTTTCATTGTTAAATCAGCAATATGTCAATTTTGTATAAAGCGTTCAAATTTGTGAACATATCGGCGCGGTTTTGATCGTACTGATTTTTAAGAAAAAATCATTTCATGGGAGAACAGCCAGTTAAAATATTTTATATAATAACTAAATTTAATTTAATTCATTTCAATATTATCTAATTTATTTTTTTATGATGAAACAATGATAATATTAATTCAATCTTATTTGTAAATAGAAAATTAAAGAATTATTGTTTCAAACATAACCCATGTTGTCAAGATAATACCTAAGATAAATCTTGATTTAACATGATCTATGAATGGAAGAACTTTAAAAGTTCATTAGAATTTAACGGTTTCCAGCCATCATTTGAAACCGTTTATAATAAGGGATGGATGAAATTTTGGAACAATTTATCCAAAATTGCAAACATCCTATCATTGCTTACTCAAATATAGAATACACTAAACCGAGCAAAAGGAACTCATATTATCTTATATTAACAGAAGTATATATATTAATTCTTCAAATTAATTTACCAAAAAAGAAAGCAATTACAATACGTTCAGCGCAAGTTTTTGATATACGTTCTATTTCTTTAGGAAAGAAACAACAAATTATAATTAATATTTCAAATGATAAACCAATTAAATTCAAATCTCAAAATCCAATGGGAATAGTTAATATCCTTATTGAACATCTTCATTTACTTTTGACTCCTCAAGAATTAACAAATATTTCTCTTCCCTTTACAGATAATTCCGCAAAACCAACGTCATTTACAATTTTATTTCGTTTTCTTCATTTTTGCTTTACAAGTAAGGTGCAAATTGATCGTGAATACACAATTCCATTTAAAGTCTTTATTTTTGAACAAAATCCAGTTCTTTCATTTATTGATCAAGAGAACGTAACACCAATTTTACCCATTATAATTGAATGTTTATCAATGCAGCAATGGTCCAAGGAATTAGTTCTTACTAAACTTTCGAATTATGATCTCTATCAAACAATTTTAGACAACATCAATTCATTTCAGTGTGTAAACCATTTAATTTTCCATAAAACGATTCCAAACGAACTTCAAAATTTCATTTCAAGCTTTCGTGATATAAACTCAATAACATTTGAAGAAAATGATTTAATTAATGTTGATGATATTAAAGAAATATTACAAAACAAAAAGATAAAATCACTTTCATTAATCGAAACCAAATCAATGAATATCATTAAAGAAAATGAGTTTAAAAATCTTTTTTATTTTTCTATTACTCAAAAACAATTTAATTTTAAGGAATTTGTTCCATTTTTTGGAGATTTAAGATGTTTATCACTTGTTGATTGTGATTTATCAATTGGAAATGTGTTAAATTCACTACAAAATCATCCAAAGCTTTGTTATCTTGATCTTTCTGGAAACATTGGAAAAGATTTAACAATGAAATTAAAATTTCCACAAAATTTACGTAAGTTATGGCTAAACAATGTTATTTGGGATGTTAATAATTTGAAAATACTTTTTTATATAATTTGCAATAGTATAAAAAATGATTTTAAAATTTCTCTTTCTAAATGTAATGATTCTAATATAAACGATTTTTTTGCATATCTTAAAAAATGTAGTTCAACACATATAACTGAATTAATTTGGGATTATAATCTAATTACAAATGATTTAATTATATTTTTAAGGAATTGTAAATCATTGAAATATGTATCGTTCTGTAATTGTAAAGGAATTGAAACGTTAACAAACTTTTTTAATAATAATTCAATTATTAAAACCGTTAATTTGAATTCAATTCACGAAAGTGATTTATTAAAAATTTTAAATTCGATTTTAACATCAAGTGTTAGAAATATTGATATAAGTATGAATTATATTAATGAAGAAGCATTACAAACTTTAGAACAATTTTTAATTGATAATAAAACTTTAGTAAAAGTTAATTTGGATGGTACAAAAATTAATTCGTTTGATACTTTAATGAATTTTTTCGAATCTTTAACCCAACGTGTAAACCCTTTATATGTTTCTTGGCCTTTATATGATTTAATTCGTTTAAGTGTTGATAAAAAAGGATATTTTAAATTGTTTAAATTATTGCAAAACTTAAAAAAGCCTTTGAATGAAAGAAATAAAAACAATTTTAAATACGGAGATCAAATATTTTATTGTGAATTTGGTAAAATATTCCCTACTTATCTAACTAATGAAAAAATCAAAAAATTAAAGAAAATGAAAATTCGACCAATAGTAAATGAATCAAAACAAAATGAAAAAGAAAATATTCCCAACAACGAACAAAATGCATTTGAATTAGACAACGAAACATTTACAAATGAAAGCCATAATAAACCCAAAAAACGTCGAATGACCAACGAAAGTTATAGTAAACACAATGAACATAAAATGACTAATGAAAACGACAGTAAACCTAAAAGACGCAGGATGACAAGCGTTAGTAATTATGCAAATGAAAGTTATGATATATCTAAAAGACATAGAATGACGAACGAAAGTTATAGTAAGCATAAAGAACGTCAAGTTACTAATGTTAGTTCCACTGATGAAAGTGATGTATCAGCAAAAGCGCAACATAAAAACTTACGACTTATGGAAGACATTTCAATTGACAGCGATAGTTATGAAAGCAATAAGAAGAATAACAATAAAAATAGTCACAGACTTATTACTGATGATTCATATAATGATAAATTAAGGAAACAGCAAAATAACAATAAAATTCAAAAGAATATAATAACTCCAACAAAAGCAAATCTTATTTCACCATCAAAAAGTCCAAAAAATATTTATTTGGACGATTCTGATGAAAGTGATATAGAAAGTGATGATGAAAACCTTATTAAATTACCTCCGCTTCCTAAATTAGACAACTCTGCACAAATACTTGAATTAGAAAATGACTTTAGCTTTCAAATGCTTTTGAAGAATATCTAATAATGAAAGTGAGACTTGAAATGATTTGTGTTAATTAAATAATTTTAATAATATTATTGTTTATAAAATAGAATATACTTCAAAAATATATAATTTGAGAATAATGTTTTCGAAATTTCCATTTTTTTCTGAATAATTTTTCCTCAATTTGAAAGTAGATTTTTATTAATGTGATGATAAGAATTTAATAAAAATTAAAAAATTCTCGAGAATATGTTTATTTTCTCTGTTTGAAGAACTTTAAAAAATGTAAAAAAACATGAGCCTATTTATTGGAACAGCAGTTAGAAATAACAAATAGAGAAACAATAAAAATACTTTTAGAACAAAAAAAATATTAATTTTAAAGAAAAAGCAATTTATTTGAATGATTTGATAAACTGATATATTTAGGAGTTGGTTCAATTAAACAAAAATCATATGGAAAAGATTAAATCAATATTAGAACAAGAAGAAATCGATATTAGTGAAAAAACAATTTGTTACGTTTAATTTTATATTTCTTTCAAAACGTATTTTAAAAACGATCATATTCCTTTGATGATAATGTAAATCATTGAAATCATTCAGCGACCGTTTGATTAAAGAAATGTGATTTAAAACGAAACCGTTACCTAATTCCAGATGAGAAGAACTCCTGTACAAAAGAAAGAGCCGAAACCATTACCAAAGACAAACTATTCAAAACGTTATGAAGATCTCAAACCAGTTGTAGATTCAGGGATGACAGTTCCAAAATACATCGAAAAACTTAAAAATCGACTTCCCAAAGGAGAGATTTTCAGGAGGATCAGACCACAGAAACTTGTTGACCTTTTGGCAGCCTATGATTATGAGCTTCAAGAAAAAGCACGACTTGAATCATCACAAGAATCTACATCAGATCTTGAAGATAACTCAAATGTTCCTTCTTATCACCACATGCATTCTTCAATTACCTTTAATGACGAACAACCGAATAGGTCAACGTCAACTCCCTCGTCTCAAATTGATTGTCCATTTATTCTATATGATGTTCGTGATGAAGAAGAATACGAAAACTGTCACATCAAGAACGCCAAGTGGTATCCTAAATCACGGCTCTCACGTGCCACAGGTCAATTCACATCTGAAGTATTATCATATAAGAGTCAACCAGACAAAATGATTGTTCTTTATTGCGACTATGGAGAACTCAGTGCTGAAGCAGCACAAATGTTTGCGGAGCGTGGCTTCGATAACATATTCCTTTTGCATGGCGGTTTGGCTGAGTTTGCGAGTGAATTTCCCAACCTCGTTGGGCCAAATGCGCCGCCGAGGCCTCTGACGCCATCAAAGAAACCTTCTGCGATGCATTCCGCTGTGTCCGGAAGAAAGACTCCAGTTTCACAAAGGAGTCCGTCAAGAGCAGCAAGAGCTGTAGCTGCGCGCCCAGGTGAAAGAAAACCCTGGAAATAGTTATATAATAAAATGGAAATGTATATAAAAGTGAATTTTGATTTATTCGATATTGTTAATGATTCGGAATTATTTAAGTTGAATACATTTTATATGTTTCTGTTCCTTATTTTCCTTATTTAATTTCAATGATTTTTGTTTTAGGTCATAAAAATCATTTTTTGTTTTTCATCCATTTAAAAATAAAATATTTCTTTTTCATCAATAGACTGCTTCATAGTTTTACTTATTAATGAATGATTTAAAAGTGAAAATTGATTAAAAATATCTTTTCCTAAGACGTTTTTTTCTTATTTTTTTGAACTTTAGGAAGAAATTGCTTTAACTTCAAATCGTATAAGAAACAAATTTTATGAGATTTTAATACGTTTTGTTTTTAAAGATAATTAATGATAACATTTGCATTTGAGTTTATATATTGTTTATCATATTGTCTTCTTTAAAATCATTCGCAAATGGATCTTCATGTATTAGCAATGATTTTTCGTTCTACTTCAGTTGATTCACCATCATTGTGTTCCACTTGAATGACAGCTGTGTTGTTATATGTTGTAAGATAGAAATTATGTTGAAGACCAAATTTATTCAGTTCAACATCAGCACGACCCAAAGAAAACTAAACATCGCCAAGTGCAGCATGGCATGTTGTGTGAGTAATGTTAATTGTGATATTATCTCCGATATTGCCAATTTTATATGGATATTTTGTAATTTGGCCTTTTTTAAGCATGTAAATGTTATCATATCTAATGAATGTATATTTCTTATTTAAAAGTATTTATTCATATGGAATTTTAGAATCATAATTTTGATTCATAATTACATCTTGATGTAATGATATATGATTTAAATCCTTTAACTTGCTATTATGCTTTGTACTTTCCACCTTGAAATAATATTATTTTTCCACTGATACAGGAAATAAAAGAATCCACTGTTTTATGGTAATATTTGCTAATTTAAAAACTTAAATATATTTTAAAATCACACTGGAATTTAATTCCTTCTATAATTAATATTTTTAAATCAAAAACTAAAAGCTGTATCGCTGCTTTCTAGTGCCATATTCATATCTGAAGTAATTTCAACTCAAAATTGTCTTAAAAAACATAAATTCAAGTTAACACAAATATTTTACAAAAATACAATTGTTTCAGTTCCATTTGTTTGCTTCCGTCTGTGAAAACAGCCAATCATATGAAAATTGAAAATTGAACTTTGGCAATTCCAATTTCAATTCTTCAGTTGAGTCCAATTTCTTCCCAATGTCATCCAACTCCACGCCTGGCGGCAACACAATCTTTGGTTTGCATCTTTCGATTATTGATCTCATTAAATCGCTTTTTTCGGGCAATTTTTCTTCGTCGTTACCATTCCATAACAAATTAGTATTAGATATAAACGACAGGAGATTCGTAAAAGCGATATGGAAGTTACATGGAAGGCAATCAAAGATAGTTTGCAGCCTTCGAACTTGGCTTAATAAAAACGTCACTTTTTCAATTGTAAACGTTTTCGCAGTGTCAATGATAACGTTAAAGAGAAGAACATCGAAATAGCGGCATGTTTCAACTACAATGACTTGTACGATTTGCTCTGGTATATTTAAGTTTTGGCAATATATTAGAAATTGGTTAGTTTCTAATTGGATTTGATTCATGGATTCTTTGTCAGTAAAATCAAGACCATCACTTGATATCGATGGGGCAATGGAAGATATAAGATTTTGGGTAAGTTGCATTAGGATTTGGGTAATGAATGTGGAAAGTTGATCAAGAGCTTCATTATGAACTGTACTAAAAATATCAGCATTATTTAAAAGTAGAATACCAAAGTTGTATATGGTGGCGAGAATATAAAAGAGTTCAACTGCAGAATGTGATTGATTTAATGTATTGTCTAGAGCTTTGTAAAGTGGTTCTAAAAGATATTGCATATGAGAAGAATTAAGTTGAGGGAGTGAAAGAATTGAAAATTTGAGAATAGGATCAAAAAGATTTTTGCTAAAATCTTGAGAACAACTTTCAGGGCAAATAATACATTGGAAAATAGCAGAAACAAAATGAGGAGAGCATTGATTAATAGCTAATTGAACAATAGCCTCTTGGTGTACCTTTATAAGTTGCGAATCTTCGACGGTTTTGATCGGCACAAAAGTGACAACTCGTTCTGGTTTCTTTTTCGAGGCTCCAAAGAAGTTATCAAGTGATCCACGAGTTGGTACAAGCTTAGGGTCGGGCCTACAAGAATTAGGTTGGAGTGACTTACGTTTAGTTTTGGTATTTTGTGGTTTTGATTGATAAAAACTTTGGAGTACAGATTCTTGATTATTGAAACGAGCAGTTTTTTCAACACTGAGAGATTCGGTAACAAGTTCTTCAATTTCTGTTGCCAATTCTTCATTGTTTTTAAGAACATCAGCAATTTTGGTGCTTGAAGAAACAAGGGAAAAGAAGTGACGTGGTGGTCTTCCATGTTTGAAGTTTGATCTTGGAACAACACTAACTCTGAAGAATAATGTTACATTTCCATAATCTTTACTTTTTGAATCAGCTGTAATCAATTTTCCACTATTAGGGTCTTCAATGCAAGATACTGCTGTTTTCCAAACGCATAATGGTTCCTTTTTACTACTTGGTTTATAAAGTTGAAAGTATATTTTTTTCTTTTTTGGTTCCTTATTTTCTGGCTCTATGATAAAGTTTGCTTTGATGCAAAACTCAACATCGAAGTGAACGCAATTATTGGCGTCTGACATTTGGTATGATGTAACAGATTTAAATGTTTTTGAAACATGAGCAGAACTTTTTTTTCTAGAAATTTTTATATAAACAGGGAAATCTATATTCGCTTCTAGTTGAATGTGTTCTATAAACAGGAAGATGAAGTATTGTTCGCTCATGAAATACCAAAAAGTGACAAAATTATCAACAGGTAAAACGGTTTTGACGTTTTTTGTGTTAAAAATAATCGAATATTCAAAAAAGTTGTCACAACTCCTTAAATACATTTACAATGAATCCTTTCGAAATGTTTAGTATTAAAATGACAAAAAGGAGCTATTGCTAACGTAGAGGAAATTATTACATCAGGAACGATTGATTCAAATTCCAATGATTTATTTCTTGTGCTTTGCAGCTTCCTTAGCCTTGATTGAGGCCCTCCATGCTTTATGTGCCTCTTGTTTAGCTTTGAAAAGTTCTGTCTTCTTTTCTTCATCCTTAATTACTCTCCATGTAACCTTTTGGTCAGCCTTTGGAAGAGCAAAAAGAGATGGAATAGATTCACCAGCTGGAAGTTTTTCAGTCTTTGTGTGAACACGAACCATCTTAGCCTTATAAGCCTTTAGACGTTCGATGTTTGCTTGTTTGATTTCATCCTTTGTGTGAACACGGAATTTATCCATGGCAATACCCATGAATCTGGCGCGTGATGGTTCAAATCCAGCGGCTTTAACTTCTTCAACTGTAAATCCACGGCCGAGTCTAACTTTGCGATTGTAACGAACTGTTGGGCAATGAACAAGTGGACGGAGTGGTCCTTCAACAGGGCGTGGAGCAATTTTCTTGGCACGAATTGCTCTAGCTATTTGACGCCTCTTCTTACGTGCTGGATCATCAAAATAGAATTTAATACGACGGAACCAATCTTTACGAAGATGATCATTTGGTACTCTATTATTTTTGCAAACCATATTTTAGAAAAGGATCAGACCAAAGACAACCGCCATAGAAAACGGTTATAAATATCAATTTTGCAGTAAATCATATAAAATATTTCAAATGATTTCTCTTTTTGCTTGTTTTTCATTCTGTGATTCTTTAGTTTTGAATGCACTTAAACATATAGACTCTTATTGGGAAGGAAATGTTTCTTATTGTTCACAGGAATCAAAAATATTTTCCCCATTATCATTAAATTGTTCATTTTCCAAAGATCAAATGAAGACAAATTGCTTATTGACCAATCTAACTGATGGAACAGAAGACAATTATATTATCAAGCAAAATGATGATATTGAAACAGAATTAGAAATTCATACACAAACTGGAGAACAAATATCAAATCTTAAAATTCATGAGACAAAAAAACATTTCCTAGCAAATGGACTTTTAGATGATGATCAAATTGTTATTTCCATTGATGAGACACATCTAACTATTTCCATCACAGACAAAATATCTTCAAAAACGATATTGATGTCATTCAAAAGGAAGAATGATGGAGGAGGGCATTTTGAAGTCATTGCTAAGGTTGTTATCACATTTATTTTTGCTATTTTCTTCCTAGTTTTTATTTACAAGAAATCAGACATGTCCGATGTGATCAAACCTGAAGAAGGACTAGAAGCACTCAGAATCAAGCGAATGGCCATTGCTGCTGAACAACGAAAGAAAGCACGAAGCAAAGAAAAAAAGGATTAAATAGAACAAACGATAGAAATAACGTATTCAAATTTTGAATTCATTTTTCGGTTTCAGTCATTCACATATGTAATAAATGTCAATTTACATTAAGGCTAATTTAGTCAAACGAGAAAATTATTAAAATTTCTTCGGTTTAGCGCCGCCGCTATACATCGCCAGCCTTTGCCTATAGAGCGCGTTCTTATCCTGTGGCGTCATCTTCGCGATATCAGATGATGTCGGATTCGATGGCAGTGATCCGGGTGCGTACCTCTGTTGCGGTGGTGGTGGCACTGTCTTTGGCTCTGTGTGAACAACACTTGAAGATTGAATCCCGAACTTTGGTGGTGGCTGTACTGTTTTCGGTTCTGTATGTGTTGGCGATTGGTACCCAAACTTCGGTGTCGACTGTACTGTCTTAGGCTCTGTGTGCGTTGCAACTGTCGATGATTGATATCCGTATTTCGGCGGTTGCGTAACGGTTTTCGGCTCTGTATGTGTAACGGTCGTCGACCCAAACTTAGGCGGTTGTGTAGCGGTTGCCGATCCGAATTTTGGTGGTTGTGAAACGGTTTTTGTTTCTGTTGCCGATCCGAATTTTGATTGGGATGAGACGGTTGACGATCCGAATTTGGGAGGTTGCTGAACGGTTTTTGTTTCTGTTGCCGATCCGAATTTTGAAGGCTGTGTAGCGGTTGCCGATCCGAACTTTGGTGGTTGCGAAACGGTTTTTGTTTCTGTTGCCGATCCGAACTTTGGCGGTATCTGAACTTGTTTTGGCTCATTGTGGGCCGAATATTTAGGAGGCGGCGGTATTGTCTTTGGCTCACCAGTTTTTGTTGGCGACGGCTTCTGCTTGTGGTCAGATTTGTCGGACACGTAGGGCGACTGCGCCGAAATTGTTGAGCTTGACCTCGAAGCCTTCTCCTGCGATCCAAACATTTGCATGAACTTGAACTTCAGCCCCTGCGGCTTTTCGTTCTCGTCAGAGTTATGGCTCCTCTTATTCTGGTCATCTGATTTCTTATCCTTGATGCTTTCCTCTTTTTTCTTTGCCTTCTTGTCTTTGTCTGATTCGTCTGTTGGCGTTGTCGGCCTTTTCTGCAAGAACTTCGGCGTGTGCTTGTTTGAGAAGAGTTTTGATGATGACGACGACGATTGCAAATCCAAATTCTTTTGTTCTTGTTTTTGTTGTTGCTGCTGTTGGTTGGTACTATTTGTATTAAATGTTGGCTGCTGCTGCTTAGCGCTGCTTGTGAATTGTATCTCAACGACATTACTGTTGAGCTCTGTCCGCGACGTGATGACTGTTGAGGTGACTACTTCATTATCAGAGACAGCGGCATAAAACGCTTTGAAATTATCCGCGTTCTGGCGATGGTTATGTTGGTAGTCTTGTAATATTTGGGAGTTCTTAAGGAACTCGGGCATCTGCGATATGCTTTGCGCAAATGCTTCGGCAGAACATAAGTCGCCGCCATAGATACGGAAATATGAGCCAATGAACTTATGGATAAGCTCAATGATATGAAGATGTGGAAATCCACTGCAGCCACTCCACGATTTTAATAATTGGGTGACTTGCGTTTGGAATTTAAATTGTTCTTCAAGAACTCGAATCGTCTTTTCTTGGTTCGTCTCGAGACTACAGTCCTCAAGAACAAGTTTGGTGTCTGGATTGACGCAGATGTGACTCGCAACAGATGTATCTTTGGCATACAAAAGTTCAACTCGCGTGAGCCCAATGAGGATAGGAATGGGTACTTCAATCATGTCGCGAAGTTTCTCGGGTAAAATAGGAATAATGTTTAATGACCATTTAAACGGTTCAATTAAAAGTGGTAATGCTGCACAAAAAAGCGAACAAACTGAAACGTTGGTGGCTGAAACAAAAATATGGCGCGCTTGCAGCATCCCTATTATGATCTTACTAACATCATAAGGGGAAAATGTATGGAAGATTAACTCTAGAAGCTTTTGACGTTCTCGTGAACCATCAAGTGGAAATTCTTGCGTCTTGTTATCAGGAGTTTTTATACAAAGAATACTACGACGTTGAGAAGTTCCAAGTGATTTCAAAATGGATATATCATCATCTTTTGTGATGTTACGTAAAATTGTTTTGAAAAGCTGAGGATAGTAGTAGTTAGAAAGAATACAATAACCTTCTATAATGGAAGAATATAATACAAATCCAAGTTGAAATCCAGTAGCAATATCACCAACAATAAAGGTAAAAAAACTGTGTGATTCAAGGGCAGCAGAATCGGGAAAGGCAAATAATTCGACTTTATGTTTTAATTCTTCATTTGGAGCTCCAACAGGATAAAGTTGCTCGGCATTTACATTGCCATTATTGATTCTAATCTTGAATAGTGAGTTTATAAGCGCAACTGATTCGTTTGGGTTGACAAACCTGTGCATAGGAGTTAATTGAATGCGAAATGTGGCAATGGAAAATTAACGGTTTTTAGTTTCCTTTGACTTTATTGAATAAATTGCACAAACCTTTTGTTATTATAGTGAAAGATTTAAAAATAACATTACCAGACAAAAAAATTAACTTTCTAATGCTTATAGCCTCATATTTAAAGTATATTATCTTTGTTGATTGAAAACATCAGATGATGATTTCAGCATTAATGCTAATTCTCATTTAAGAATTCCATAAAAACTCTTGAAAAAGAAAAATACGTATACAAATGTCTTGTGCCTGTATGGCACGAATGCATTCTTTGGTGATCTAACCAATAAATATTCAATATTTCAACCAAATAAACCATGAAAAACCTCACAATAAAAAAATTAAATTATTTTATCTCTTAATTTTTTGTATTTAATACCTTTTATTTTATTTACAATTTTACTGATATTATCTATAAAACTAGATTTAAAGTAAAAACGAATAACTTCAATTTTGAGAAAAATATGTTTTTAGCTTGAATCAAATGTTTGAGTCTATTGACAGATTTCAATCGTGCACAGAATGATTTGAATTGACTTTGATCGATCATTCTGAATAAAGATGTTTCTTTATAAAGGAGATTTCTTATGATTAATCGAGTTCCTTGAAATATAGTACAAAAAGATGATATAAGAATAAAAAATATCAATAAATTTAATTAGAACAACGCATTTGTTTTGATGTTGGAAATTCTTCAATTGGAAGTGAGTGGTTTAAATTCAATTCGTGAATTTTTTCATCCATTTTATTGCATGCGATTTGATAAGTCTTTGCTTCACGAACGCAGTCCACCAAAAAAGATCTTTTCGCTAAAGTCTCAATATCAAATGCATATATCTGACTCATCAGCGGCCAAATGTACATTGTTTCCTTACTTGTTCTAGGGTTATTAATTGTATCATAATCGGATCCATCTTCCTTTAAATTAAAAAATTCAATCGCACTTTTGTGTATTTTTTTCATATCACGTGGCACTAATTGTGGTTGCACATCATATTTATAAGGACCATATTGACCAATTGCAGATGCTGCTATACAAGATCCAACAATTGTCTGGATGATGCCACTTTTCTGCTCATTAACGTATTTTAGAAAAGTGACATATAAATCGAGACCGTTTGAATTTGGGTTGATGGAGGAGCACCCAAAAAAACCGCCCATTCTGGTGAGCTCAGCAACCGCTCGAAGGCTTGATGCATCGCTTACTCCGTGAAAACGATCAACACCAAGACCAAAAGCAAGGAGAAATGAATTCCTTAAATTGCATTCCTTTTTGAGGGTGTCACAAACGGCAAGAGAAACTGTATCTTCAAAGATAGTACCGGTAGAATCTTCATCACCACGCATTAAAGAATCACTACCACCATCAACAGCAATTAAAGTATCAATGTTGTGTTTGGTAATGAGGCCTTTGAGATATTCTACGTTTTCAGAATGACTGAAACTCCAAATATTATTAGCATAAATAGTAAGGTTTGCATTAGGAACTTGCTTTGAAACAAAATCGCAGAGAAGTTTTTCGGGGATGTAACCATAATGTGGTGAATCCTGACCAGGAATTATCAACTTTGCTACAATTGAAGGATTATCTGGGTTTTGATATACTGTTTCAAAGTTTGTATATAGTTGACTCACGTTGGAAAAAGAGTTACTTGCAATAACTAAATTCTTCTTTGAATTTATCAGATCTGGTAAAAGTAAAAGGCAATGAACAAAATCGTATCCACCACCACACCCAAGAAACAGTATGTTCTTTGTTTGAGGATCTGCTAATATCTGAATAAATTGGGGAACTAGATCCGAGAACTGCATCCAATATATTGAAAAGTTTACAGATTTAACGATTTTGTTGTTAAATGTAAACTACTTAAAACTTTGTATTGAATTAATATTTGGTCAAATATTTTTAAAAATCCAAAATTAACTAACGAACGGAATAATCCCCAACAAATTTCTGATTTTGGTTTCAGAGGCAATTCCAAAGTGGTATAATATATTGATCACATAACTCGTGTTAATATTAATATCATACACAATTTCACTTGAAAATCGATTTTCAATAAAAATTCCAACAACATCTGCAGATTTTCTGTACAACTCATATTGATCTCACACGCATTTTTATTATCATCAATTACTAAGCACAGTGCTTATTTAAAATTTTTAGCTTTAGCAAAATTATCTTACATGCTTACTTGTGAAGGCACACCACCACAATGAAATGGAATTGTTATGTGTGTGTGTGATGTGTAAAAAATCTTTATATAAATTACCGCTTAAAAATGTAATTGCAATGTCAGTAATTGATGTAATTACCGGAAATTTAAAATCTATTGAATATAATCAAATTATTTCATTAATAAAGAAGTTTATTAATGAAATTAAAGAAAATTCGGAATGTGCAATAAAAAATATGAAGAAAGAAATAGTAAATGGACATAAAATAAGGATTGATCAAACTGATCTAATAATGAGTCAACCAAGAAGATTCCAATGGACGGAGATATTCAAACAGAACGTGTTCCTAGATCTAGAAAATAAAATATAAAATATTTTTTATTAATTTAATTTCTTTTCTTCTCTCTTGAGAGTGACGATGTGTATGGGAATATAAATATGAATTTTATTTAAATGATTTGTAAATTCATTGTTATACATGTTGGTCAAAATCATTCAAAAAGTTCGGGAAAAGTTATATTGATCGTTCTTTTAAAATGAATCAAAAGCAAACAGCAACAACAAACCAGAAATCTCAAAATGAATGGGAAACATTTACAACGCTCAAAATCATAACCTTTGGTTTGAATATCGATAATTTAGCGCAAACATCAAATTTTATTATCACCAAGTTTTGTAAAGAATATCCAATATCTTATGACATCATTATAAGCCGAATGATATATACATCTCTTTTGATTAATAGTAATAATTTTGATATATATTTGAGATTATTACAAGAAATTGATAAATATGAAGAAAATAATAAGATAAACTCAAAAATAATAAATTTATTTTCTCAATTTCTACTTAAAGAAAATACACAAGAATCATTTTATTTACTTAATTACATGATTGATTATAATTTACTTGAATCAAAAATCATCCAAAATATACGTGAACCATTTTTTGTTCATATTAATCAAGATAAATCAGGCAAATATAAATATTTATTTAATCAAGAAAATATTTCTTATGAAGAACTTTCAAAGAATGATTGGGAACTTCATAAACAATTCATTAAAGAAGGAGTTAATCCAAAAGAAATTGCTAAAATAATTCGAAATGATGAAATAGAAAAACTTCAAGAAATTTCATCACAACCAAATTTTAATTTTAATCAAACAATTCCAAAATCAATTTATGAAAGATGTTCATTTATTAACAATTGGGATGTTACATTAATTGATTATGCAGCATTTTTTTCTTCTGTTAAATGTTTTAAATATTTACTTATGAATGGTTCAAATGTAATTAACACAGGTAAATATGCAATTGCAGGTGGAAATGAAGAAATCATTCATTTATGTGAACAGAATCATTCATCTTTTCAAAATGTATATGAAACAGCAATTAAATTTCAACAAAATGATATTTTTCATTATTTTTATGAAAATAAAATTGAAGAAATTAATAAATTAGAAGAATTAGGAGAAAAATGTGTTTCATATTTTAATTATGAAATTTTTACATATTTAGAAAAAGAAGGAATGAAAATTAATGAAAATATCATTAATGAAGCAGCAAAAATCGGAAATATTTTTCTTGTAAAATATTTCCATAAAAATGATCAACTTCCAGAAGATATTTTGGTTTTTGCTTCATTTTCAGGAAATATTGAACTTGTTACATACATTTTAAAGCAAAAAGGAATTGATATTAATGCTAAAGATATTTATTTGTTTTATTTAAAACTTATTTTAATAATTTTATATTTCAAAATAATATTTGAAAATTATTTATATTATTTAATACAGCACTTATATTAGCATCTGATAAAGGTCATACAGAAATAGTTAAATTACTTCTTGAACAAGAAGGAATTGATATTAATGCTAAAGATATTTATTTGTTTTATTTGAAATTTAATTTAATAATTTTGTATTTCAATTTAATATTTGGAAAAGATTTAAAATATTTTGGACAGCACTTATGAAAGCATCTGAAAGTGGTCATATAGAAATAGTTAAAATACTTCTTGAACAAAATGGTATTGAAATTAATACTAAAAGTATTTATTTGTTTTATTTAAAATTTATTTTAAGAATTTGATATTTCAAAATGAAATTTGGAAATTATTTAAAATATTTTGGACAGCACTTGTTTTTGCATCTTTACATGGTCATACAGAAATAGTTAAATTACTTCTTGAACAAAAAGGAATTGATGTTAATGCTAAAAATATTTATTTGTTTTATTTAATTTTTATTTTAATAATTTAATATTTCAAAATAATATTTGGAAATTATTTAAATTATTTAAAACAGCACTTTTATGGGCATCTTCAAATGGTAATACAGAAATCGTTAAATTACTTCTTGAACAAGAAGGAATTGATATTAATGCTAAAGATATTTATTTATTTTGTTTAGAATTTATTTAAATAATTTTGGATTTCAAAATAATATTTGGAAATTACAAAAAATATTTAAAACAGCACTTATGTATGCATCTGAATATGGTCATACAGAAATAGTTAAAATACTTCTTGAACAAGAAGGAATTGATATCAATGCTGTAAGTATTTATTTGTTTTATTTAAAACTTATTTTAATAATTTTATATTTCAAAATAATATTTGGAAATTATTTAAATTATTTAAAACAGCACTTATGTATGCATCTGATAAAGGTCATACAGAAATAGTTAAATTACTTCTTGAACAAGAAGGAATTGATATTAATGCTAAAAATATTTATTTTTTATATTTGTTGACTCCTGTACACAATAGAAACAGGAAAATCAACAAGAGGTACATCAACTCTAAATTCCTAAATAGTTTTTCGTTGAAAATCAAAATGTATGGGCATTGAGTTTAAATATAAATTTTTGGGCAATTTCAACTGCTGAATTTTGAGATCTCGATCTGATCAATTTTATTTTATCTTTTTTCTGAAATTTTCAAAAATTCATTGAATAATAAAACCCTTCACGGTCTCCAAATGTAAAAATCAAAAATTTTTTCTTGTTTGTTATTCAATATTTGGAGAAAAAGTGAAAATATGTGAAAAAATTAAACATTTCAATGTTAATTCAAATGAGTCTTTATATATCGAGGGGCGACTTGATTTTATTTTTAATGTATCAATATAAGTGATATTTTTTTTTCATAAATACATATACAAGCATTATTTAAATTGTAAAGAATGAGAAATTTTTGTTTCAAAATAAGGTGAAGTGACAAAATAAGGGGTGATTTTTTTCGAATATTTTGATTTTTTTTAATGCAATGTTAAAATTATTATGAATTGCGTTGCATGACTATAATCTACTTTGCTGTAACTTTAAAATGCCGAGTTATTTTTGTTTGAAATTACATGAGAAGATGAAAACAAACTCTTTTTCGATTTCGCATTATTTCAGATAAATTCTTCGATAAATATATTTTAAATTTAATTATATTTATATATTCAAGTAGGTAATGTTGAATTCCATATCTTATTTAAATATATTGGCATAATCCAAAGATATTATCATTTTTAATTTTGTTGTAACAATAAGCGGTTATATAACCCACCCCTGTTTCTTCTTGTTTGGCGACCAATTAATAATGTAAATTAACAGAAAAATAGTAAATTAAATATATATCAATTTTATGTATGAAAATTGTATATTCTTCTCGAAATAAAAAATTTTAGTTAATGTAATAAATCTTTAATATATATCAAATTATTTTAATAACTTTATCAATCACATCTACAAGAAAATTTAAATACGATACAAAAAGATCAAAATGCATCGTTTCATCAAGAAACACTCCAAAAAGAAGCACAAATTTAAAAAAAACTATCAGTTGAATTTAAATAAAAATCTAAATGTCGATAGAAGACTCATAATATTTTAATTTTTGCTTGGTCACATTAAAAATCTATTGACCAATTTTTATTTTCGGTCAAATATTTCTCAAGAAAATGAATAATTCTTTCATTTAAAATTAAAAAATGAAAATTTCTCGACGAAAGTTTGTTTGAAACAAATTCATTTATATATATTTTTAAACATATTATGTTATCATCAAATTGGAGGGGAAAAAAATCTGATCATTCCATTTTTATCAATCAAAAATTCATTATGTCATGAGTCATTATTACACATACTTTTAATATAAATATTAACAGTCATATGTATTAAGTTTCCTCATATTGATCACTTCAATTACACATTCACTATCATATGCATTAAGTTTCCTCATATTGATCACTTCAATTACACATTCACTATCATACGCATTAAGTTTCCTCATATTGATCACTTTAATTACACATTCACTATCATATGCATTAAGTTTCCTCATATTGATCACTTTAATTACACATTCACTATCATATGCATTAAGTTTCCTCATATTGATCACTTTAATTACACATTCACTATCATATGCATTAAGTTTCCTCATATTGATCACTTTAATTACACATTCACTATCATATGCATTAAGTTTCCTCATATTGATCACTTTAATTACACATTCACTATCATATGCATTAAGTTTCCCTCATATTGATCACTTTAATTACACATTCACTATCATATGCATTAAGTTTCCTCATATTGATCACTTTAATTACACATTCACTATCATATGCATTAAGTTTCCTCATATTGATCACTTTAATTACACATTCACTATCATATGCATTAAGTTTCCTCATATTGATCACTTTAATTACACATTCACTATCATATGCATTAAGTTTCCTCATATTGATCACTTTAATTACACATTCACTATCATATGCATTAAGTTTCCTCATATTGATCACTTTAATTACACATTCACTATCATACGCATTAAGTTTCCTCATATTGATCACTTCAATTACACATTCACTATCATATGCATTAAGTTTCCTCATATTGATCACTTCAATTATATTTTTCGCACACATTTCATACGTAAAACGGATTTCGATCGATATTTTACTCATCACTCCTGCATTCCAGACAGTTTCTCTTCTATCTGCTGTAATGTCAAATTTGCTCCTTTTAGGATTACGTTTTTAATTTGGGGCACAGTCCAAAATGTGTATGTTGTATTTTGGAATCTGTACAGCGTTGTGCATCTTTTAGCTATTGCGCAAATCTTTTCCCAGTTGATCAGCCCGTTCACGTAGTCGTCCATTTCCAGTATCTTCTTATCGATTCTCTTTATTTCGACGTGCATATTCGGTATGCATGCCTCCCACTTACCGAACCGTGTGTTGATACTATTTTCATAGTCTGTAGGTTTCACTGTTTCATTTTTATCATTGTTTCCTGCCTTCTTCCATATATCCAACAAATCTGATTTGATTTGTTCTATCTTTTGTTCTAATGTTGGGTCATTATTCTTGATGAAAACTTTGGAGATAATATCAGGGCGAAGCATTAATTGCGATAAACATGAAACAGCTTCAAAGTTATATAATTGATTTAATGCTTGAATGATCTCAAAGATCTTTTGATATGCATCAAATCGATTGTTTTCTTCACTCTCTAAAAATGTGGATGCTACAAGTTGTGTTAATTGTTCATCAAATAAGAAGAAGTCTTTAAACGTTGGTGTTTGGATTGTAGCTCGACGTGATTTTAATGCAATAATAAATTCTAATGAATGAATCGATGAATATTTCTTATGATATATTAAAGTGATTTGTCGTGCAACTTCAATAGGCGATGGATCTAAAATAGTTAACGATGACATAAATAATTTTTGTGGTTCGGGTATTATCGGCTTGTCAATCTTTTCAAGTGAACCTTTCTTTGTACCATATGTAATACCTTTCATCGATTTAAGAATGGTCTCGGCATATGGTTTAAGTTTGTCATATTTGGAATCTGCTAAAATTCGATTGATAAATTGTGCAACCGACTTTAACGTTCGCTGGCCAATAAATAGCCCATGATAATTAACCCATTTCCTGATTAAGTTGATGATGTTTCGGCGGATCTCGGTCATGATCTTCTCTGGAACTGGTTTATATGGAGTGCCATCTAAATCACAATCAAATAAGGTTACAAGATGTTGGAGAAAATGATTGGCAGAGGTAATGGAATGGATTGTTAGGAAGAAAAGTTGTTGTTCTTCATCATTAATGCTTTGTAAATCTGACGTACAAAGATAAACAACAAGCCGTTTAAGAGAGGCTTGGATTAAATGGCGATATGAATGGACATCAGGATTGTCATAGACTGCATTAAGATCTTTGTCATTAAATTCATCCCATATAGTATTTGGATCTTCACGATATGAAGATGAAAAGAAATCTTCTTCTCGATACTCATTAACAACACTGTGGAACATCTCGGCTGGAACATTCCATGGATCATCACGATGTCCAACTGCTAACGACGCTAACAAATGAAGATCTGTACGATTCCATGGTTGTTTGGAGGTTTGAAAGACATGACCTGATTCACTGGCAAGAATTTCTGCTGTGCGATACATACCAATGGCTTGAAGATGTTGATATATAAGTTCAAGAATGACATGGCGATTAACAGTTGAAAGTGCAGTTACTGTTTGCGCATGTGTAACATTGGCAAAGGAATAGCCACCAAAATACCCTAAGGCTCTTTCACGTAATGAAAGATATTGTGGATTCTCAGATAGTATCTCGTTAAGCCATTTACTTTGTTCTTCTGAGAGTTGTTCTGGATCTTTTATATCGCTTTTTCTTGAATCGTCAGAACCTTGAGAAGTACCGATTAAAATTGATTGTGATTTTAAGGAATTGCCTCTGGAATCAAGAGAGCCTATTAATGGTTCGCTGTTGTTAGGAAGGGATGCAGAAGTTTCTATCTTTGGTATTGTGGAGCCGCTGCTGTTTGGCGCTGACATTTTTGAAGCCACTTTTCAAAATAAAACGCTTATTTCTTTTACTTTTTGAGAGGATTTGAAAAACAGTGAAATGAATATTGATTGTTGCAGCTGCCATTTTAACGGTCATATTATCCATTATCGCTTTTAGTAAACGATCGTTGTCTTTTGTCAAAAAGTGGCACAAGCAATGATCTACGCTTTCTTTGTAATAAATGAAAATGGTGATATAAGGCTTTCTAGAGCTTATGTTGAAATGAGCCAAGAAACCCGTAACCGTTTGGCACATGAAGTTTTTAGAATGATATCAACACGTGCATCAAATCTTTGTAACATTGTCCCTGGTGATGGAATAACAAGTTACCCATTCCAAAGAAATGTATCAGTTGTATACAGAGCTTACGCTGCTTTGTTCGTAATTACTGTTGTTGATGAATGTGAAAATCCTTTGGCTATTCTTGATATCATCCATACATTTGTTGAAGTTTTGAATGGATGCTTTAAAGATGTTTCAGAAGTACAACTTGCTTTTAACCCAGATAAAGCTTTGCAAGCATTGGATTCTTTAATCAACGGCGGACTGATATTTGAAACACAGTCTGAGTTAGCACTTTCTCGTCTTGCAGAAGAAAATGCTGCTGATAAACGATTTGGAATCAAGATGAATATCAATAAGTAATTAAAGAGCAAAAGTTAAGCTTTTTATAAATATCTCCTTATTCAAACGAACCAAAATTGCTTTAAAAGATTTTTTTTTACTGTTTTGAGAATAGGACTAATAGCCATCATAGGGCACTTTTGTTCGTTTTCTTTGTCTGTTTTTGTGTATATAATTTGTTATGAATATGGATAAGGAAATGTTCATAAAAGCAAGCTCCAGAAAAATATTTAAAACATCATTTCAATAATCATATGAAAGATTTCAAATTTGACCAATTAATTCTTTTTAGGATATACATGCTAAATGTGTATCCATAATTTTATTTAGTAAACGACAATTTGATTTAAAAAAAAATAGAATTAGTTATTGTATATCTATTTAATAATTAATTTGTTTAACTTTCTCAAGTAGCAAATTTCTTACGTCCACTATATTCCCATTCATAAGTTCGTCCATCTTCAACTCAATGTTCTTTGTTTCAAGCACCTTCCTAACAATGAAGAATTCATGTACGAAAAATGTCAAGATTTCTCTATTTGCGTTTTTTCCTGTTCTTTCTTCTATTAAATCCAGCCATATTTTAAGGAGATGATCTAATTGTTCATTTGACAATCTTTTGATCAACATATCAAATACCTCGATTTCATTTAAAAAGTCATGATCGCATAAGCTCGAAAATGCTTTTGCTGTGTTTGCTCTTGCTTTTGGGATATCGCTAATTAATAACAATAACGAAACTATATAACATTGTTTATACTGGCACATTTTATGTAAAACATTCGAAATTGAAATGTGAACTGAAAAGTTTTCTTCGTTCCAATTTAAAATCTGTTTTTCGCAAAATGGAATAAACTTCAAAATTTGTTCTGATGTTATTTCAGTATATTTCAGGAGATTAATTAAATTTGCCATAATTTCAGGAGCGAATTCCTTATAAATCATATCAAAAATTACATTTGATTCAATTTGCACCGAATTTTTTATTAAAATTTCTGAAAATGATTTTAATAAAATTGTTGAAATATTTTTTTGCTTAATTCTATTTTTAATAATTTCGATGAGTGAATTATTAATTTTTATATTTTTATTTAAAATTGCTAATAATTCTGGATTAGAAATATTTGGATCAATTTCATCATTAGAATTAACTAAAGAGATTTGATCATAATAAAACAAATTACATTTAATTTTATAATTTGGAATTTGAACATTTAATTCATTATATATTAATATTAAATCATTAAGTATAAAAGGCGGAATAAAATTAATTTTAACTTTCGGAAGTTTAGTTTTAATATGTTTATCTATAACCAAAATCTTTAAAACATTAACAAATGTATGTAATGAATTCGCATTTATTTCATTAAATTCGAAATATTTCAAATTTTCAAATTTTTCATTTTCGAAATAAATTGAATTCGACAAAATATAAATAATTTGATCAACGAAAATTTTATATTCTGTTTTAGGTATAACATTAACAATAGACTTCGCTACAAGTCTTCTAATTCTTGAACTTTTATTATTAACATGTTTCAATAATATTTCGAACAAATCTTTTTCACCTTTTATACTATCGAACAAAGAAATTACAGTTAACGAATAATATATCGAATGATAACAATTTGATTTTAATGCGTTTAATATGATATCTTTAGAATGAATAAACTGTTGGAAGAATTGTGATAAATTTAAAGTGTTTTCATTATGTTTTATTAATTTTTGAAATATAGTTGCAAAACAAAGATTTGAAGCACATATGAAATCCCAATTATGGAATTTATATGATAATTCGAATATAACTTCGAATATTTCGGGCAAAAATATTTGTTCATATAACGAAGTCATTTTATCTTTAAGAACAAATCGAATGACATTCATTGAATTTGTTGCTTCTGTTTCATTTGTTGTGTTTTTAAGTAATGTTATTAATGCGTTAATAATTTTCATTTGGTTTTTTTTATCATTTATTTGTAATCGTAATAATGATAACGCAATAAATGGTAATGATGCACTTCTTCGCATATTTTTCATATCAAAATCAGACAAAATTGATATTAATTTTGTTGTATAGATTTCGATTTTAGAAGTTGAATTGGTTTGATCAAGTTTATGATATAAAGATTCGAAGATAAATTGACTATGATATGCAATTCCTGAATCTTTAGTTTCCATAAAGATATCAAAAAATGTGTCAATTGTTTCAGAGAGAAATTCATCTGAAAAAATTACAGTTTTATCATTTAAGAAATTTCGGAAATTATCCAAATTTAATGAGTTATTATGTTTAAGTTCATTTATATATTTAGATAATATTTCATCACAATTTTTATTAGAGAAATCATTTTCTTTAAATCCAAATTTTACTAATATTTCAGCTTTTTTTGGATCTTTTTTCATTATTTCATTTGTAATTATAGTTTTCACTTTATTACAAAAAGAAGGTAAACTATCAAATAACAACGAATATATCGAATGTAAATGGAAATCATTATAAATACTTGGGAAATATTTCCATATTATTAATGTTAATTCAAACCCAAATTGTCTTCTTTTAGTTACATTATCAGGAGCCATTAATAAAGCAAATTCATTTAAATATAAATTTATAATCTTATCAACAAATTCCAAATTTGAATCATTTTTAAGATTTTTCATATATTCATTCATCAAATCTAAAATCATTTGTATATGTTTTGATGAATCACAATAAAATATATTTGTAATATAATTAGAAATCTCAAAATCTTTTAATAAATCTGTTTTAATTAAGATTTTAAAAGATAATAATTTCAAATCAAAGTTATAATGACGAATTCCATATTTAATATCATAATATAAATCAATTTTTGGCCATTTTAATTTAGGTATAACTGAAAGTACATCAAATGTTAAAAATATTTTAAGTGAATATATTTTAATATTACCAAATAATTCAAATGCTTTTGTTATCATTTTTGGTTGTAAGTTAAAAAATGGCTGAAATATTGATGAAAAAGTTTTGAAATTATAATTATCAAAATGATCAATAGAATATTTGATTATTGATTCTAATAAATCAATTGATAATTTATTGTTAGTTGAATATGATTTTATACATTTGGATACAAATCCATTATCAGAAGTTTCTTGTGATAGCTCAATTAATTCTTGCGAAATTGATGGAAAATCTTTATAAAATAAAATAATATCAGGAATAATAAATGTCTTAAGAAGTGAATGCCATGAAAGATGTCTAACTGCTTGATAAAGTTCTTTTCCTAACTCATTAAGAATTTTTTCTTTTTTAGACCGTTTAACAAGTGATTGATAGAAGTAAAGCATTGAATTGTGAACGTTTATATTCGTTAAATCAAAATCTCGAACAAGAAAAGAAATACATTTAGAAATCAAAGTGAAATCTTTTATAGAGTCTATGAGGTGTGCCATTGATGCATACCCATAAACGAGATCATCAATAGTTGGACTATTAGACATAGAATTAATGATTTTGTCTGAAATCAAAATTGTGATTTTTTCATTTTCTGGAATGCGTGAAAGTGTTATAGATAAAAGTAAATGGAAGCAATTTTTATGGAGTTTGGTATTTAAGATATTAAATAATGGAGTGTCTTTTTCATAATATAAATTAAGAATATCATTTATGTTAAAAAGTGTTAAAATTATATCTGAAAGTGATCTTGTTAAAGAAAAGATAATTTCGAATTGTTCTTCATTTGGAACAATATCCAGTATACAAGAACCTAATACAGAAAATGTATTGGTTTCTATGTTTGCAAAATAATTTTTGTCTGATTTGATAGAAACAGGAGTTTGTTGTGTCCGAAGATATGGTTCTATTAGCTTAGAATATAATGATATATTTTTTCCTGATGAAATAAAAGAAAGAAATTCTTCATATTTAGATTCAAAAAATGCTTCTTTCCCAAACATTTGAATGAAATTATTAGCAGCTTGATAGTTAGGATTTGATGATTTCCAAAAATATTTTTCAATTAATTTAGAACAAATAATTTTAAAATCATTTTCCTTGTTAGTACTTTTCATAAAGCTATTTAATTTTGTAGAGAATGCACGAATTACTAAGAATGGATTTTCACCACATATATATTCAGCTAAAATTTCCAATGTTGAACTCCAATTTTCATTCAAAGATTTTTGTAGGATATCAAATAAATCGGGGAAACTTTTACTTGTAATTTCTGTTTGAGCTGAAAAAAAATTTTTCAGCAGCTCCATTACGTTTTGGTAAATATGTCTATTTAAAAGTTCACAAATACAAATTGTCATTTAAATGGCAAATCACATCAAGTTTTTTATTAGTTGAAGTGAAATTTTGTTTTGGGGAATTTTTTTAAATTACTTATCCAAGTTTGTTATCTTTTGCTGGAAGTCTTCTTTCATTTTCAGAGCAAAACTTAGTTGATTGTGTTGACAATTGTCTTGGATGTGAAGGTGGTTTAATGTCATACGCATTTGATTATGTTATCAAAAACCAAAGTGCTAAGTTTATGCTTGAAGATGATTATCCATATCTCGCATATCAAGGCGCATATCAATTCGATTCTACAAGCAGTTGGCTCTATTTCAAGATATATTGATATAGCTCAAGGTGATTAAACAGATCTAGAAGCAAAGGTTGCAAATCATGGAACAGTATGTTGTGGAATAGATGCTTCATGCTTAAGTTTTCAACTTTATAAAAGTGGAATTTATGATGAACCAAAATGTTCATCTACTGTACTTGACCATGGCGTTGGTTGCGTTGGATTTGGTACCGAAAAGGATAAAAATTATTGGATCATTCGAAATACTTGGGGTTCAACATGGGGTGAAAATGGTTACATTCGTATGATCAAGAATAAGAACAACCAATGTGGTGTTGCATCCGCAGCAATTGTGCCAATTGCATAACGAAAGTTTGATGCATTCTCTATTTTTTGTTTATTTGATTAATAGTATGTTTTATAAATATTTTTGTTGAAATATAAATGCAATTATATGGTAATTAATAGTAATTAGTTTCTATTTTAATTCAACTTAACACAACATTTTTCAGGATGATAAATTATTACAAACCGTTATGATAAAAAAATCACATACAATTACACTTAAGTTATCATAAGTAGAATTTCCATGCATTGAGTTATTTAAGTGCAAAATTATTGTATGCATTCGGTGATCTTCTTACCTTTATGTTGATTTAGTGAACAATGCAATTTTGATATTATATGCTTATATTTGAATTAGATATTTTTTTCATGCAAGGTTACTGAAATCAGAAACCAATGGTATATGATATTCCAATAAATGTGTATTTAACCAACGTAGCACAAATAGATGAGAATCTCAAAAAGTTAGAGACTCAATGATGAAGTTATCTTCAAGGTAATGAAGCTATATGCGACCTAGAACTCAACGATTTCATTGTTAACGTTTATAAAATGCTTCCTGATCAAACAGGTTTAGATTCATACGTTTTTGTTGAGTTTGTATGCGATGTTCTCCAGTGTAAAAAACCAATTCAAGACAAAATTAACATTATGTTTATTTTTTAATGATTTTTGGCATTTTTTTTTTCAAGTTTAATTAAATTTGGAGATTCAATATATATATAATATTTTATATCTTTTGGTAATTTTGGAAACTTATTTGATCAAGTAATTAATGAATATCAATTTGCACGAGCTGGTTTAAATGGAGTATGCTTTATAAATGTCTATCTTATTACTCCATTTATATTTGGTACATCACAAATTATTGGCATTATCGAAATTATCCCGAATAATATTAATGAAAAAATCATCTCAACGTATTTTCAGCGGAAAATCAAGAGTAAACTACACAAATTTTTAATAGGAAAAACGTTTCCCCACAAATGTTTCTATAGTTTACATATATCAATATTGAAAATTCAAATAAAAAATCCCAATTAGCAACGGTTATCCGATAAATTTTCAATATCGGAATCTTCGTTGAATATTTATCGTAAAGTTTAATTCACTTTATTTAATGCAAGAAATTCCAAAAGTTGGCTTTGGAACATGGAGTGTACCAGAATCAGAAGTTGTAGAAAATGCAGTCAAAGAAGCTATCAAGGCAGGTTATCGCCACATCGATTGTGCATTTTCTTATCAAAACGAAGCATCAGTCGGTCGTGCTATCAAAGAAATGATTGACACAGGAGTTGTCAAACGTGAAGAACTTTGGGTCACATCTAAATTATGGTCAACACATCATGATCCAGCACATGTTGAAGAAAGTATCCGCAAATCACTTAAAGATCTTCAGCTCGATTACCTTGACTTATTCCTTGTTCATCAACCACTTAGCTTTGAATATAGCCCAGATGATTTATTCCCCAAAGATGAATCAGGAAAGATCAAAATTGTCGACATTCCAATGGTTGACACATGGAAGGCAATGGAACAACTCGTCGAAAAAGGATTAACACGTCATATTGGAATGTGCAATGTCTCAATTGAACTTATCGAAAAGATCCGATTCACACCCGGAATCAAGATCCAGCCATATGCAATCCAATGCGAATGCCATCCATACCATCAAAATGATGCACTCATTGAATACCTCGAAAAACGAGGAATCCATTTCACATGCTATTCGCCACTTGGCTCACCAGGCAATGTGAAGCAAGGCGTATTCCAAGATGACAAGCAAAAGCCTAAAATTTTACTCGAAGATCCAGTCGTCAACGAAATTGCGAAAGAACTCGGAAGGACACCAGCACAAGTCATACTGAAGTTCTTGACACAGCTCTCTCCAATGGTATCCGTGGTGCCAAAGAGCATGACGCCATCAAGAATCCACGAAAACTTCCAACTCGACTTCGAATTGTCGAAGGAACAATTCCAAAAGATGAAGAACTTAAACTGCTACGGAAGAATATTCTGGTTCCAGAAAATGTTCGGAACTGAATTTTATGGTGATGGATATTAAACAAAAATTAAAACATTTTAATGTGTAATTCGTAATTGGAATTTTGTTTCCGATTTCGAAATTTTTGAAGTCCTTTAACAATCTTTAAATGAATAAATATTTTTTTATTTATTTTATTTAAATTGAAAATTATATTTCTTTCATCAAATATTCCATTTATGGAATGCATTTAAACTTATTTTTGTGAATTGGAATGAAATTAATTTCAGTTTTTAATATATAAAAATGAAATTCATATATGAAACCGGTAAATCAAACTTTGCTGTTCAAATTAATTTTCGAAAATTAAACAAACAATTTCTTCTATAATTTAAAATGGAAAAAAATGATAACAACATGGTATCCTGGCCGGGTGGTCTAAGGCGATGGAATCAACAGGTATCATTTTTTTTGTAAATTTTACATATTAAAACTTTTAATCATGTATTGATATCCATCTGTACTTTGATTCTTAATTTGAGTTTTTTTAAAATAAGTTAATCCAATTCAATAATTAAGTTAATCAAACATTAAAATTGTTGATGAATTGAAAGGATTTTCTTTTTGATTTTACAGATTGTGAGTTACTTCATAAGTAAAGCTGAACAACAGTATTCCTTAATGCGATTAATATATGAGCTTATTGGTGTTATCATTGCACTGTTTTGTTTGTTTTGATTCGATTATAAATACGTTAAGGTACTTCCAGATGGATCAAGAATCTGCGAGTCTTGCTTTATGTAATGCAAAACTCAACACGAAACTTGGAAATATCCTTCTTTCTAATGCTCGTGAAAACTATCAAATACAACAATTAAATGTAAAATATTTTGGCAATCAATTCCAAATTTTAAAAGAAAAAGAATTATTGGAAGACAAAAAACTCGAAAATGGAAAGAAAATAAAAGATTTTATTGAAAAAATCGAAATTGAAAATATAAAATCAATTCATTCACTTCAAAAAGAGTCAATAAAAAGAAGAAATCAAATTTTAAATGAAATAAACCTTGCTCGACATCGCATTGAACAATATAAAGAATCAATTGAATCATCTAAACAGATAACAAGTAAATCAATTCCATATTTTGACTCAAAACTGATATTAGATCAAGAAACATACAAAAAGAAAATAAAGGTTGTTCAACAAGCAGTTGAAAATCTACGCTCTAAAAAGCCAACTTGGGAAAAGATTCAAACGGAATACGAAGAACTCCTCAAAAACTCATCTTCAATAAAGCCAGAGTCTGTTAAAAATGAACAGAAATATCCACCAATGATATCTTTTCGAGACATCGAAAAAAGCTTAAAGTAATCAATACAAGTTGTAAATACAATGTTTGTAAACTGTTTTACTTAAATTTAGTTAAACTAGTTTTTTTTAAATCCGTCTTTAGTTAGCGTAGATATATTCCTTTAAAAACGATAACTCTGATTTTTAAATTGTTTCACATCTTCAATATTTTAGAACGAATTAAAAACTATTTTGAAAGTTTTCATGTAAAAATGCCATAATCTATGTGAAATTCTTGATGAATTTTTATTTTTGAGGAAATTTTACTTGTTTTAACGTTTCCTTATCGGCATAAATATTTTCTGATTGAAGCCCCCGTTATTGGGGCTTAATAGCCATTTTAAAATATCAGCCAAAAAGCCATAACAAACTTCAACTGTTAAAAATTACAAGATGGGACTGAAAAGGAAAAGAAGCGAGACCAAAAAAAGAGGGAATAAAAAATCTTTCTCATCTTGCATTTTCAAAGTTCTTAAGCAAGCTCGCCCAAACGCCAACACTTCCGATAAAGCATTGTTGGTTATGAACATCTTTGTAACTTTACATTATTTTCTATTTGCAGATAATCCCTTAAAAGTTCATAATTTAAACCTAAACTCACATTAAAAAGGAAAAAGTCAATTTTCAGGGGTCTTTTTACTTGAAGTTAGTGCTCCCCAATTTCACTTTACCACATTGGTGGTTGCCAGTACGGCTGCTGCTGCATTCCATAGCCTGGCTGCATGTAGTAATTCGGCTGGTAGCCACCGAAAGGTGGTGGAGGAGGTGGTGGTGGTTCATCGAAAACGCGCTTGCCGAATTTAATGTGTTCCATTTCTTTCCTGCAACAGCGTCCTCTCATTCTTCGTGGTGATGGAGGAGGTGGCGGCATTCCATGATGCTTCCTCATGCACCATGGCGGAGGTGGCGGCATTCCGTGATTGCGCATGCACCATGGCGGAGGTGGCGGCGGCATCATACCAAATGTCCTAAAGAACCGCTTCTTCATCCACCAAGAATGAGGTGGTGGCATTCGACATTTCATGAAGCAGGGATGATCTCTCATGCAGCACTTACGCATCTTTTCCATACGTTTGCAGCAGCGGTGGCCCTTCATCATCTTGTGCTTACGGCATGGCATCTCGCGTTCACTTTCACTGGACTCTTCAGATGAGGATTCTGATTCACGGAAATGCTTCCTCTTGAATGGACAGGGCCTTTCGTTGTCACTTGATGAAGAAGATTCTCTTTCGAAACGCCTGCGGTGGCAGCGTCCTCTCTTGAACGGACATGGTTTTTCTTCTTCTGATTCTTTTTCTTCATCTTCTTCACTGGTTTCTTCCTTTGGCTTCTTGGCTGGCAACTGTTTTGACTTGCGGTTTGATCTCTTTTGGATGATCTGATCGATGTAATTTCTCATATTTTGAAGAATATCAAGGATTTCATCATCGTCTTCTGAGCTTTCGACTGCATCTTCATTCTCTTTCTCAGTCTTCTTTTCAGCTTCATCTTCGATTTTTTGTTCCTTTATTGGATTCTCTTCAAATTGCTTTTCCATCGAAAATACAAGTGAAGTGAACAAAATTTCTTTGTTTGTGTGGAAACAGAAAATTGAATTGTCCAAACAGTTAGTAAACTATTTAATTTAAGTATTTCAATACTTGAAAGGAAATTTTGATTGAAAAAGTAAAATTATGACATTCAGAATTCCCACGTTGTAATTGCAAATAATAGATGAACGTGAATGATTTTCATAACAGAGATCTACCTCGAAAGTTTTCCTAATTTCAAAAATTTTCACATAACAGATTTTGATCTTATGTTTATATCAAAAAATATCACAATTATCTCATATTTCGGAAAAGACTCATAACTTCGTATTTGAATTCACACAAAAAATATGAAGAATACCACTGTTTATGAGTTATTTTATTTTTTATGAATTTTAAGTAAACGCAAATTTAATTGTCATTATTATAGATTTCGCATTGCATGAGTAAATGAGCCTAATTTTTTTAAATTATACCGATTTATAAGGATATATTAATGTTTCTCAATAAGAAAGTTTGAAATTTTATATTAAATTTTTGTATTTATAAAAATAAGTAAATAAGAATTAATTAGTATTCGTATTATTTTCATTAGAATTATTATTATTTTCATTAGTATTATTATTATTTTCATTAGAATTATTATTATTTTCATTTTCATAATCTGTATAAAGTTTCAACTTATATTGCAGAATACTATTAAATACTTCTTTAATGCCTTCTCCTGATGCTGTGCTTATTTCAAAATACTCTTCTCCCTTCCGATTCGCCAGTCTCCTTCCTTCTTCTTCTGTTACTTTCCTTTCATTTGGTCCAATTTTGTTGCCACATATACATAAATATTCAGTAAATTTTCCAAGTAAATTTTTTTTAAATAATTCAACCGCTTGAAATGTTTCCTTATCTTCAACTAAATATAAAATAATCGCTGCATCATATTTCGAATAATTTCTTTTCGACAAAAAATGAGCATCTGAAGCAGTAATTTTAATATCAATTTTATGTTGTCGAATTTTATTACTTCCAAATGAAATATCATTCGGATCTATTCTCAAAAAGCTTTGAAGAAGTGATATTTTGTCTGTGGATGCTAATCCAAAAATGATAACATTTAAACTGATGGTTTCCATAATTGGCATCGAAAGAATTTCGTCAATCGTTGGACGACGTTTTGGATTAACTTGAAGCATTTTTGATATAAGATCTCGAACCCCATCACTGTATTGCTCTGGTATTGGGTCATATTTTCCTTTACTTATTAATTTATGAAGTTTTGCGAATCCATTTTCACTTTCATCAAATGGCGGCTTAAGTTGACACAACTCATAAAGAATGCATCCTAATGACCAAATGTCTGTTTTAAAATCATATGATCGAAAATTAATGAGTTCAGGCGACATATAAGATCGAGTTCCTGTGGTTGTATTACAAATTTGATGAATAGTTTCAAGAATTTTAATTTCATCAAAATCACCTATTTTTACTTGACCAGATTGTAAGGAAAATGTTTTGTGGTTTCAAGTCTCGATGAATAATTTTTTTATGATGAAGATATTGAATTGCTGACGCAATTTGAGTGAAGTAATAAATAACTTTTTCCTCTGGAATTAATTTTTTTGAGCTTCGGGTTTTACATATCATTTGTTTCAAATCACCACCATCTGCATATTCCATAACTAGATAAATATATTTATCTGTGAAATAGTTAAAATATCGAATAATATTTGGATGAGAAAATGTCAACATAGATTCAAACTTTTCTGTGATAACTTTTTTCTCATTTTCTTCAAAATTATTAGAACCTTTGATTTTTTTTTAGAACGATTTTTTCTTTTGTGTCATTTTTTTCAACAAGAATAACTTCACCAGATGTACCTTCTCCAAGAGTTTTCAGCTTTGTATAATTTTTCATTAAGATTTATAGGATATACAATTAAAATGCCCAATGTTAACCACATGAGAAGCAAAAACGATCGAATTGTATACTTTATCAAAATGTAAAAATGAATATATTATTTGAAGAACTTATGCTGAATGATAAGCAAAATCATGATCTGATACACTCTTGTCAAAATCTTTTTTGAAATACTTACTGATATAGAGAAAACGATATTTAATTTAACTCAAGAAAATCTTGACATATCAGTTCTGCAAACAATGAAATTATATGATCCGAATTATTCATATTCATTTAATCTTTTTCTTTTCAATTTAATTTTTTCGTCATTTTATTCACAAAATGATCAAAATTATATATATTTTTATTATTTAGAAGACATTGAACTTAAAGAAAAAGAAATTAGCAACAATAATGCAAAAGTTATAGAATTTTTTTTATAATTATATTTCTAAATTTAAAACTCAAGAATCATATTATCTAATAAATCAAATGATTAAACGAAATTTGGTTGATTTAAATGTTATTGATAATATTCCATATAAATTATTTGCTCAATATAAAACACTAAAAGAAAACAAAAAAATATATCTTAAAGATGCAATAGAATCAACTTTTTTGGAAAATTATAAAATATTATCAAATAATGATTTTGAGCTTCATAAGAAATATATTGACGAAGGACATAATCCGAATGAAATTGCGAAAATAATTCGAAATGATGAAATCGAAAAACTTCAAGAAATATCATCACAAAAAGATTTTGATTATAATCAAATAATTGAACCATCACTTTATGAAAGATGTTCATTTATTAATAAAGAATGTGAAAAAGTTTCATTAATTGATCTTGCTGCATTTTTTGACTCAATTCAATGTTTTAGATATTTACTTATAAATAATGCAAATGTAAATAATACAGGTAAATATGCTGTTGCAGGTGGAAATCTTGAAATCATTCATTTATGTGAGCAAAACCATTCATTATTTGAAAACGCATATGAAACAGCAATTATGTTTCATAGAAATGAAATATTTAAATATCTTTATGAAAATAACTTTAAAAAAGTTAATAATTTATATGAATTAGGTACAAAATGTATTGTATATCAAAATTATGAAATTTTTATGTTTTTACAAGAAAATGGAATGAAAATCAATGATGAAATCATTAACAAAGCAGCAGAAATTGGAAATTTATATCTTGTTGAATATTTACGACAAAATAATCCTATTTCAAGAGAAATTTTGATATATTCTACGAAATCAGGAAATATAGAACTTGTAAATTATGTTCTTACGCTAAAGGGAATTTATATTAATGCTAAAAATGTTTTTTATTTTTTATTGAAGTTTGTTTCACAAGCATTTTGTTTCAAAAGAACATATGAAAATTATTTAAATGATATGAATCAGCACTTATTATAGCTATTAAGAATGATTTTAAAGAAATTTTCAAATTACTTATTGAGAAAAAAGGAGATGAAATTTGTACAAATGATGTTATTAAATAAGATTTAAATTTTAACGAAAACATTTAATGATGCAATTTTTATAGCATCAACAAAAGGATATGTTGAATTGTTTAATTTACTTCTTAAGCAAAAAGGAATAAATATTAATTTTAAATCTATTTGTTTATTTTATTTTCTATTTATTTTGGTTATTTGGTATTTATCTAAAATATTTCTAACTCCACTTATGACTGCAATTTCCCATAATAATATAGAAATAGTTAAAATACTTCTCGAACAAAAAAGTTTAGATGTTACTGTTAAAACTCTTTGTTAATTTTATTTTATATTTATTTTAAATATTCACTGTTTTAGTATAATATTTGGAAATTATTTAAATTATTTAAAACAACACTTATGTATGCAGCTGAATACGGTCAAATAGAAGTAGTCAAATTTATTCTTGAAAAAGAAGGAATTGATATTAATGTTAAAGATGTAATTTATTTTAATAATTTGATATTTCAAAATAATATTTAAAAGTTATTTAAAATATTTAATACAGCACTTATTTTGGCATCTAAAAATGGTCATACAGAAACAGTTAAATTACTTCTTGAACAAAAAGGAATTGATATTAATGCTCAAAATAAAATTTATTTTAATAATTTGATATTTCAAAATAATATTTGGAAATTATTTATTATACTTATTGGAGCACTTATTTATTTAATTAAAAATAAAAACACAGAATTAGTTAAATTATTTGATGAAAAGAAAGGAATTGATGTAAACGTCAAAGATATTTGTATGCTTTATTTAATTTTTACTATATTAATTTTATGTTTTAATATGATATTTGGAATTAATTCGAATTATTTGAAACAGCGCTTATTTATGCAGCTTCAGATGGCAATGAAGAAATTGTGAGACTACTTCTTAAACATAAAGAAATCAATGTCAATGCACAAGGTAATAATATCTTATATTTAAAGATTTTTAATATTATTTTGGGTTTAAAATTGGAATTTAAAAATTCAGCAATTTATTTGAAACAGCACTGATTAGAGCATCTATATATGGTTACACTGAAATAGTTAAATTATTACTTACACGAAAGGACATTAATTTAAATATTACAAATGTTTTTTAATTTTATATATTGACATTTGAAAATAACATTTGAAATTTATTTATAATATGCCGAAAAGCAATTCATTATGCAAATGTAAATTGTTATAGTGAAATCGTAAAATTACTGAAGGAAGGCAACGAAAATCTCAATGAATAAACTATTGATCTTGAAGATATATTACCAATAAAAATATATTTTATAATATGGTTTTATAATGAGATGGTAGTACTTTAGCTACATCATAATTTCCATTGAATGATTTAAATCTCAAGTCGAAAATAAACAAATTTCATTTCGTTACATATGATAAAATTACAATTTATTTATTTACTTAACAAACAAAACGCATCTAAGTTATTGTTAGTGCAGGCAGCACAAGTCTATTTACATAAGTTGTATGTCTTTGCACCATTATTAATTTCTTCAAAAATGTTCCCTCACCCTCAAACACAGATAATGCTCTTTGGTAATTGTACATATTCTTTGAAGCCGGTGACAAAATCAGTGAAATGCTGTTCGACTTCTTCAGCAATCGCAATGTTGTAAATATGCTAAAGAATCCTATATATTGATAACCTGTGGAGGTGTTTGATAACTAGCAGTGAAATATTGTCGAATTTGGAATCGTTGAGATGTGTTTGGTGAATTTTGTCGTTATACATTTGAAGTATATTTGAAATTTGTGAAAGTGGATATTAAGTTACATTCATTCTTGGAGATATGGATTTTATTATCATTAAATTTTTATTGTTATTCATGCCAATGTGAATTTATGATACAATTTGAAGGATTATTTTTTGCTGCTGAAAAATCATTTTGTGCTTGTGCAAAATTATATAGAATTTACAAATATTTAACATAATTACATGTGATGCAAATAATTTGGAAAAACGATTAGATAATTAGTTTTTGACATCTCATAAATCATTTTCAAAAAATTGAGTATATACACATCTAAAAATATTAAAAACATATTATATTTTATTATAAAACATAAAAATTTTGAATCGCTTTAATGATTCCAAATATCTATTGAATGGTCGACGCTTTCAGAAATCCTAATACAATAAATCCAAGCCGACCATAGAGAGAACACCATAACATCACAAATCAACACAAGAATAGCAATCACATATTTTAATGGAAATGTTTGTAATCCTTTTCCCACAGCTAAAATACCAAACAAAACACAAACCTGATAATCAATACATGAAATTGGTCTTTTTATTAACCAAACGACAAAAATCGAATAAAAATAAAAACGAGACTCAACATTACCAAGTTTTAATATCGAAAATAAAAAACACAAAATAATCACAATTGGATTATTCAATAATTTCATCTTTTGATTATCAAAACTCCACAAAAGTTTTGGCGGGAATTTCCATAAAGGAAATAAGTAAAAAGGATATTTTTGGTGCTCAAAATTTATAAATGTTAAAATTCGTGATTTTATGTATGTGGAAATTGTTGAAGGGTTATAGGCATATATCTCAAGTCCAATTTCAATACTAACAAAAAACAAAAAAATGGAAAAAAAAGTGAAATAATTTTTGTAGTTTCTTGTTCGAATACTAAAAAGTGTTCTGATTGAAAAGAAAAGAATTATAATGCCCGAATAATCTGTAAAGAACGAAAGAGATGTGATAATTGAGAAAATTATGAAAATTGTTGTGTTGTTTGTGTATTGAATATATGAATTTAAAAATAATGATAATGAAGATAAGAAGTGAAATAGAGGATCAACACAAGCCATCCGTGAACGAGTTATAAAAGAAAATTCAAAGCATAGTAAAATACCAGAAAGAAATGAAATGAATGGTGAAATATGATTAAGAATAAGTGTAGCAGAAATTAATACAGGACATAAAGATGACAATAAAATATTTACCACTTTAAGTATAAGATAAGGTTTTGTAATTCCAAATTTGTAATTTGGTGAATATATTTGAAGAGTAAATTTTTCATTTGATATGATTTCAATAGGTATTTTTAAAAGCGTTTCTCCAGTAATTGGCCTAGAAATATTGTGTTGTGAAATATTAGAGAATTGAATAGAATAATCAAATTCATCAAGTACCATTGTTCCTGGCTTGGAAAATCTAAATATACGAGTAACAAATGAAATACTAAAAGTACAGTATAAATAAGTTAATACTCTCCTTGTAAAAAGAGGATTTGCTTTATATTTTTGTAGCATTAACCAAAATTTGCCACTTTTTTCATTTACTATATAATTTTTCTCAATTTACTTCAACAAGAATTTACACATTTTATTTGGAGTTGTACATCTCTAAATACATTTATATTTGCGAATGATGTTTAAAAATATTATAAACTATGAAATTACTTAATTATTATATTTTAACTCTATTTATTCAAAAAGTATTAAAGATATAACATACAAATAAATACATTTTATTTATTAAAAGCGCTTTTTGCAGTTGCCTTCATTCTTTCTGGTACCAGCTCCAACATCATTTCAGCGATGTTTCTCACTTCTTCATCCTCCAATTCTTGTGTCTTCAAAAAGAATATGAATGGTCTTACTGCGTCCATAGAGTTATATCCCATTTGTGTTCTGATATGCAACAAAACGCATTTCTGCACATCGCTTCCGATGTTTTTACTTCTTTGCACAGCAGATGTAAGGAATTGAAGCGCTTCTTTCTTAAGAGGTGCTTCAAGTGAAGGAGAACGACCATCAAAAAGAAAAGGGAGAACAGAATTACAAAAGCTTTGGAGAGTAAAAAGTCGCTGAAGTAGTTCAAAGACAAAAATTTTCGAAGACGGATCAAAAAAAATTGGTTGAACAACTTCTTTTATAAATATCTCAGGAAATTTGGAGACAATAAGAAGAAGAGCATCACTCACTAAGCGATTAGCAGATGATTGAAGCGATAAAAGATATGGTTTAATAAGATATCTGGAGATAAGAATTGTTACTGACGGAGGAATTTGTTGTGAAAATAGGCCTGAAACATAACTATAAAAGGATTGGAATGTTGTAATGGGAAGATATTGTTGGATTATTTGTTCTGAATGTTTGGGATACTTAACAAGAGCAGTAATGATATCGGTAAAGAATTCTGTTGAAAGTGGCTCGGAAAGAATGGCTTCTGGTTCTGGCTCTGATTCTTCACTATCTTCTTCATTTGATTCATTTACTTCAATTGGAATTTGAGGTTCATCATAATTTGAAAAGACGAGACGTGGCGTTTCAGTATATGACAAGTATACTTTCTTGTCAATGGGATTTGATAAAAGAACCTCTGGAATTTCTGGAATAACATCATGAATAAAAGCTAATAATGAAATAAAATTATGTTGTGCTGTTGGGGAGAGTAACTCAAACCGAGTTTTTAGATTAAGACCCACCGATATAGTAATTGGTTTTGTAAGAAATGGAATTAATGTTGAAGACAATTTTGGATTGTATCTTATAGCATCATGAACATGAACAACATTAATAAAATTATTTGATTCGAATTGTTTCTGAACAGCAAACCAGAATGATTCACCATTAAGTTCTATGATTTTTGATTTTTTTTTACATGCCATGAAGTGATGTATAAAAGTGACGAATCCGGAATTGGGGAAAAAAAGTGTATAATTTTCCCAAGCTATTTCATGAAAATACAAAATCGAAACAATTTGCGCTTTCTCTTATATTATAGAAGAAATCTTTGAAAGAATAATTCATATTCGAGGTGATGTTTTTAGAAATGAAATTAAATATTCAGAATATTTTGAAAAGAAATGTGTGACTTCAGCAACACTAATGACCAAAAAATTTAAAATATTTCCGTTGAGAATTTAATATTAAATATTTAAAAACCAAATGTTATTAACCTCATATATTTATTTATATCTAATTCTAAATTTATGGTTCTAAAGGTTTTCTAAACCTCGCCGCAGGCATTAAATTTTCATCTGAATCCATATAACCATTTTCATCGAAAACAGTTTCATAACTTAAAGCGTACACAGGCACAAATTTTGGGTTTTCTGGAAACGTATATGGATTTCCGCTATTTGCTATTGGAAGAAACCACGTAAAAGGGTTCTGTCCAAATCTTTGTTGCATGTTCTTGAATACACTACCTGTGTCATAGCGATTTATGCGTTTTACTTTTGCTCTTTGGTAAAGTGCATCTCGAACTTTGTTGGATGTAGTTTCGATCCAAGTAGTATTTGTGGTGGCAAACTTCACTTGTGGAATTAGTTGAAGCACTACAAGTAGGCCAAATAACAAAAAATAAAAAAGACTGATAATAAATATTACAATAATGGATGGACTAATAAAATCAGAAATCAAAAAGTATAAAGTAATGGTTATGGTAAGAATTGCATGAACGCAAAATGAAATTAGAAACATAAAAAAGCATTTGTAATTTCGATATCCAACACAATTCCCAATAAAATCGCAATGATGATCCATTAATAAAACACATTTTTTACATGAAGAGCAATGATGAGCCCTTAGTGGTCGTGGGATATTGCAGATTTCGCAAAAACTTTTTTCACCGTTATCATCTAATTCCTCTTTAAAATTGGGATCTTTGTAGGCTTCACTTAGCCAATTTATACTTAAGTATCCAGGATTCATAAATGATGCAGCAGCATAAAATGCGAATGTATAAAAGTAAGTAAATATCCATGCTTCACTTAATACATGCAGAATTTTTGAGTCAACTTCTGGTGCTTTTGTTATATCTGTTTTCCAAATAAAAAATTCAATAATGGATTGGACAACAATAAAAAATGTTGCAATGTAATTCATAGTCGGAGACACTTTCCAAAAAGTGCCAAAAGATTTTCTTCACGATGTTCAGTTTCAACATTTGGTTTAATTACATTAGATTTATAGTAAAAAGAACACTTGAAATAAAAGCAATAAATTTCATTAAAGATACAAAACTTAATACATATTAAAAATTCCAAAAAATAAAAGATGTTTCTAATAAATAAACATTTATTTATAACTAATTAAATTGGAAAATTGTTGAAGATTATTACAAATATTATTAATGAAATTTAATTTCTGTTTTGTGGTAATGCATTTTATAGGAAACGTTGACAATGTCAATGCCTTTTGCATTCTATGGCAGTGTTAAGTTACCATATGCTTTGTGTTTAGTCTTTTCAATGATTTAAAAGTTTCCTCAATATGTATGACATCATTTTCATCTGTTTATACTTAAGTTTCTTATTGACAAAATCTCATCATATGAAATTCCATCGTTACGCAGAAAAGTCATTTCGAATTAATGTAAACTTTATCGTCGTTATTTGGCTTATGATCAAAACTTAGCGAATTATAAACAATGAAATCGATTCATGAATTGTTACCATTATATGTTATTGAAGTGCGAAAAAATCTGTAAACTCGATATCATAAAAAGATATCATTACTTTGTTTTCATTAAAAACTTTAATAAGTTCTACAAATATGAAGGACCTTGAACCAGCTAACAACATAAGCATTGAAGTAAACCAAGATAATTATTTTAAAGATGATAAAAATTATAATTAAGTGAATTTTTTCGCATTTACAGAAGCGCGCTCATATATAAACATTAGAGAATATTATTTCATGATCATGACTTGCTATTTGGATATATTAATTTTAACAGTTTTCATATCAAAGTTATTTTCATAATAATAATTACACTTGCTTTTTTGCAGTTGCAATTATATATCAGCATAGCACATGGGCTTTCTTAAATTTCGAAATAGTGAATAAATTCAAAAATATGCAAATCAAAACGCTAATGATTTTCGGATTCCGAATGTTTTCTATTAAAAGGTTATGATACTATTCGCCGAGTGAATGCAAGTTGAATTTTATAGGGTAAGAGGATGAACATCTTGATCATATTTTTGAAATGCTTAATGAATATAAAAATTGTCAGACAGGCTTCGAGCTATGCTCGTTACGGTTTTGACTTGGTGGTAAATTTGTTAACTCTTCTTTCCTATAATTTACGTTGAAAAATGCCACAACCTTGTTTTAATTTTTTAAATTAACCTCCATCTTACCGATGAATTGAAAATTGACGGTACATATATAAACTTATCAAATTTGTCAGGAACGATGACATGATTGCATTGAAAGAAAATTTTTTTTCTGATTAGCCGCTTATTTTTTGTTTGAAATTTCTAATAGTGTAATCAAATGGAATAAAATGCCAGCATTTCATCGAAAGGAATATTGCTAAACTTTCCTTTATATACCATTTATTAGAACTTACTAAGATATAATATTGTACATGGTTATTTAAAAATCAAAGATTGATCAATGATACGACTTATTTTAATTTCAGCAAAATTCATAAAATTTCGGTAATTTTGCGATGTCTGCAATCTACTTTAAAACTTATATAATTCTAAAATAAATATCAAAGAGAGAACAATTTTAATTACATTTTTTACAATTAAAATAACTATCTTTATAAAACCATGTTTTACATTCCTAAATTGGTATGCTATGCTGATGTTATTAATGAAAAATATCATGAAATTAAAATTCCATATGATTTTTAATAATTCCATCAATTTTTAAAAATTTGTGTTTCAATACTGTGCTTCAACTAATTGCATTCAATTAGTGTTTCAGTCACACCCCTATACATCAGAGTTAAATTCCAACGAAATTTGCATTTTCACTATCTTCAACACCAACGGTTTGGTTTTTTTGAGTGATTCAAAAATTTGAATAATCATTCAGAAAATTGAATATCTCATATAGAATTTTTTAAACGCACGAATATTTCAATGTCATTTGCCAAAAACCTTCTCAATTTATCCCTTGGGCAAAAAAACAACTACAGCCAAACAACCCCTAGCTCGAATTTAATTTTAATGCTCTATGTTTGAAAATATAATTAAGCAAATGTCATACTTTTGTAAAATAATTTTTCCCAAGGCAAGAGAAAGGGATTCCGTTTTCTTTTTGGATCTAATGATGAATATGTGGAATGTATTTCATTCGAATAAATCGGGTTAAAAGCAACAAAACTCTACAAGTAATCTTTTGAGATCGAAAGGTTGTTGCAGTAGTAAAAGTATTTTAAGCGAAAACGGGTCTATCCAAAAATAATATATGTTTATAATACCTATTGTTTATTGATCCCAATCTTCATATGTGAAATGATCTAACTGTGAGTCAGTGATATCATTTAATTCTTCATCAAAGTTAAAATTATCATAACAAGAAGAAAAATATTTTGTACATTGATCATTCTTTCCACAACCAGGATATAAATTGTCTTTTGCGATTCCTTCTGTTGCGTCCTTTTCTTTGTTAGAATTTTTGTATTTAATTCTTAATTTACTAATCTCTAATAACATGCTTTCTGCTTCTTTAGTAAATTTTCCATGTGAAAAATTTAAAACATAGAAAATCAAGTTCGGTGCAAATATTATTTGATGTCTTGGTGTGAATGTTTTTTTATGCCTTCCCATTCGAACAATGAGGTTTAAGCTTAGCGACTTTTTGTGATAATTTTCTTCTGAAAACATCAAAAATTGACCGAAAAATAGATATTATGACAGAAATGTTTTTTTCAATATTTTACGCTAATATAAAACATACAAATCGTATAATTTGTCAGAACATTGATAAGCACCGCTTTCAAGCTTTCCAACGGCCATAGAAGGAATTGGAAAAGGAAAACAATTGATCCAACACAAAGGCACTCATAACTTAATGGATTAAAGATGTAAAAATATAAAAGAAAGTTTTTATACATTTGGAATGTAATCAATATTAATATATTATATTTTATAAAATATAATGTATAAAAAATGGTGAGCAGAAATAAAAACAAATAGGTAGGAGAATCTTATCAATTCAAGTTTTTCATATTTTCAAATTTCATGATATTCATATATCTTAATAAAAAAAAAATTTAAAATGTTATAAAAGCAAATGAAAATTAAACACATTTACACATTGATTTATTCATAGTGTGGGAGCTTTCCTTCCAAAAACATTTTTGTATAAAAAGAACGATAAGGCGACTGAATGCATTTTGGAACGGTTGTCTTCAAAAGTATTTTCAACTGAAAATAATCGTTGTTGTTAAATACACCAAAGAGAACGTTTAGTTTTACTCCATCGTATGTTAAAACTCATTGATCATGAAAAAACTCAAATTGATGATCCAACTAAAATTTTAAAAGAACTAAGTGAATTTGCTCATTCTTATATGGCAAAATCAATAAAATCAAGGAAGAAAAATTTCAAATCAATTGTTCGATCCAAACTTAACTATATTATTGAAGTTTCAAGAGAAATGTGTGAAAAACCAACTGGATTTTTTCAGGCTGCTTTAAATGTTCTGGCTGATCTTGTTATTCCTGGAATGGATGAAGATATTAGAAATGATGCTTTTATTAGCTTTGTTAAATTGACAGAAAAAAATTGGGATCATACTTGCATTACTGACATAGACTGGAATGTATTTTTTGAACGCTCATTTTGTCCGTTTGCACAATACAAAAAATCAAAACTTCAAGATTCATCCAATAAATTTTTAATTCATCAACTTAGCTTCATTGCAGAAGAGATTTCAAGGTGTAATGAAAGAGCACAACTTTATTACTGGTGGAAATTAATAAGTGATTATATTTATCCAAAAATCAAACAATGGCGTGATTTATCTCAACCATTCGAAGTAATTCTTTTTCATTCCCTTTTATCCATTCTCAAAAGGTATCGTGATGACAAGCAAAATTTCATTACATGTAATGAAGGCTTATTTTTATTCCAATTTGCGCTTAACTTGGTAAAAATTGCTTCTTCAGAACCATCTGAATATAAGAACGTCATAACTTTCTACAAATATCTTTTCCCGTCCCTATTTACTTGTGATGGGTTTGAACCAAAGAACATTTTTTCGGTGAAAATCATCCGCGACAAATTGAATAGTTTATACATTAACGTTCCCTTCACACAAATGCATCCTGAATACTTATCATATTTTAAAGCTACATCACCCATATCTTTAAACTTAAGTAGTATTAGTAATATCAAGACAAATAATCAAGCACAATTATTTGTTAATATTATTGAACCAGCTTTAAATATCTTACCACAATTAGTTGAACTCTTAAAGAAAGTAACAATTCGAAATGATATGATATATTATTTAGCTTTAACATATGGACATTTATTACGATTAAGAGTATTAATACGTGAAATCTTAAATTATGATACGCAAGATAACTTTATACAAAAGATATTAACATATACATTAATTGCACAAATACAAAATCGTGATTTAATATATTTATTTTTACCTATTTATTTCATAATTGTATTTGATAAAATGGAAATTGAAACAGCTGATTTTGATTTATTCTTTGATTTTATGTATAAATTATTACAAAGTAACAAAGAAAGTTTCGAAACATTCATTAAGTTTAATGGAGTTATAGGGTCACAAATAGCATATGCATTATCTAAAAGTTTATTTGATTTAAATCTAAAAGAATCCGAAGTTTTTATTAATAATCCAGTGATGTTAGTCCATGAAAGACTTAACTATAGTTTCCCGAATAATTTATGTTATTTCTTTTATGATATTAATGGAATTGGATTTCCTAAAAAAGAAGCAAAACGATTAATATTTCAAATTATTGATGTCTGTGATGAGAAACTTAAATTTATGTTATCAGCATCAATAGCAAATGTTTTTTATGATATAATTAATACAACGAAAACAGCAAATCCAAAGTTTTTATTTGGACGAATTTTACCTGTTTTATTTGAATCTTTATTAAATGAGAAATGTAATTCTAATTTTGTCTTTCCGATATGTTCTAAGATAGTACAATTATCACGGAAGAAAGGTTATATGAGTAAATCATTATCAATACATTGGTTTAAAGTATTACAAATGTATTGTTTTTCGACTAATAAAGAATTACATTTGGACATCGTTAATTCAGCAATCGAAACTGTTTTATCAGGTTGTCCTTATTCACTTGGACTAATACCATTTATTTCTATATTATTAAATCAATTAAATGTACATACTGTGCCTAATATTCATTCATATTTATGTGTTGAATACTTTGTAGCTAAATGTGTGAATTTTAAGAATTATCCAAAAGAAATAATTGATTCGATACCAAATGAATCGGATAAATTAATATTACGAAACTTTTTGGATAATAATTTATTCATTAATAATACTTTACAAGTATTAAAATATTTATCACATCGAAAAGATGATAATAAAATCCATAAAACGATTTTCCTTTTAATTCTTTATGATATTTTATTATCGGATAATAATGAAGAATTAATTGATATCTTTAAATCTTATTTAGAATTAAACATAACATATCAACGATCATTTTTATCATTATTAACATTGTTACCACAATTTTATGATAAAATTAAATCGAAGAATGAAGATTTCCTTAAAATGGTAAACTCTAAAATTAGTACATTATTCTTCTCTGATAATTCGAATCAATGTGATTTAGGTACCAAATATTCAATTGATTTAATGTTAGCTTCAAAAAATGAAAAAACTACTTTCCAATATTGTATATCATTATTAACTGCTGTTTATGATAACGTTGTAACATCTAAAAATGATTTAACTTATTTTTCTAATGAATTTGATTTCTTTCTAAAACATTATTATAAATCAAATAACATCCAAAATATTCAACTTCAGCCTCCTTATTTCATACATGAAAAACCTGATTACTTAATTAGTTCTGGAGAAAACATAAATTCATTTGCATTTACAACTAATTTAGCAACATTTCAAGTCGAAGTTTCGAATGATAACAATGAAAATAATAATAATAATGTTAATCATAATAATAATGAAAATAATATCGAAAAATTCCTTTCGAATATTCCGTCATCACTTTTATTTGTTGATGGGATTGAAAATAAATTAGATAATTTTAAATATGAGGATATAAATGAGAACTCAATAAATCGTATAAAAATGAGTGGAAATAAAAATTATAATGTGAGTATAATATATTCCGGTTTTAATAAAAAAGAGAAATCGGAAATTTTAGAAATTGGTATTAATGATATATCATATAACTTTTATTCCTTCCTAAAAAGTATTGGGAAAATTACTGATATAAATAATGAGTTTTCTTTCCTTGGTTTACCCAAATTAATGATTTCTGGTAATAAAACATTATATTGGGAAAATGATCGTAATAAAATATATTTTCAAGTCGCACCTTTTTTGGATCCTGATTCTGCAGATTCGCAAATGAAAAGATGGGATTACATTAGAGCGAGTTTCATCTTGATCATTTGGAATGAAAACCCTTTCGAAGTTAATATCGACGACTTTAAAGATTACCAAATTAAGTTGCACGTAGTGTTGGAAATAGTAAACCCAACGTTCGTAAGGGTGTCGATGCAAAAGGACCAGAAATTGGACTTCGGAATGTTCTATCCAAACATTTTGATACCGAAGAAGTTCTTGGGTATATTTATTAGATTGGTGATCATTAACGCAGAAGAAGCAATGGAGGAACAGTTGAAATAAAAAATATTTTGTATGTTGATTAATAAGCACTTAATAGTAATGGGGAAATAAATAAATTTATGTTACGAGAAAATTTTTGTTTTTTATATTAATTTTGCGAAAAATCAATGGAATGTACTTGTTTAATGAAAGAAGATAATTTTTGAACAATGAAATATTGTTATTGTTAATAATTATGATGATGATTTAGAAGTCTTTTTTAATTTATTAAATATATATAATGCATTTGCATTTTAGGAAAGCACCAAATCATTCGAAGAAAAAAAATTCCAAAATTTTAAACAACACAGAATCAAATCATTATTTGTGGATATGAACTACATCTTGTAGACCAATAAATGAATTCATTTATTTTTTAGCAACACTTGAACTAAACGAAAAAAAGTGATTGTCCCTGTTCGAACTATTTGGTTGAGAAACCGAAAGTTTGTTGTATTTCCATTAACGGAATATATATTTGTTAATGCACATAAATTTTATTTTCTTTTGCTTTAAAGATAAAATATAAATAATTTATATTACAATAAAATAACTATTTATTAACACACAGATATTTGTCTTAGTATGAAACATATTCACATTTTTTGTTTTTGACAATTCCATTTTCTTCTTCTTCCTCGTTAGTAACAAACGAATTCGCCATTTGTACTTTCGGAAGTTGAATACATTCGAGTGTACTGTCAACGTTCACCTTAAGAAATGCAGCAATGTTCTGATTTGCAGCAGAAGACGATGTGAAAACTGTTACAACTGTTACATCGGGCGAAAACGGAATGTCAATGCCACTCGCAGCGACTTGATGACCACGGAGAATCATACAAAGCTGGTTAGATTGAAGAAATCTTTTGGCTGGATTCAAGCCCCATAGGTATGATGAGCCACGTGGGTTTTGCCCCCATTCTTCGATATCTGATGATGGATCTGACCAAAGAAGATCTGTTAAAAGACCTGATTTAGGGACTTTGATTGGGCGCTTGATGGACTTGATTTGTTCTAGTGACACAAGCTCTGGTGATATCCCACCATGTACACAAAAAACTCGATTTGATATAATGGCGGCAATTGGTAAGGAATCAAAAACTTTGTAAAAATGTGGAAGTGCGGATGCTGAAACTTTGCTTTCAACTTCAGATGCAAAGTCACAGTATTGTGAAATTTCTTCACATTCATGATTTCCTCTTAACAAAAATATGTTATTAGGAAATTGGATTTTGAGTGCAATTAAAAGACAAAATACTTCGAAGCCATTTTCCCCACGATCAACGTAATCACCTAAAAATAAGTACTTAGTGTTAAGATTAAAACCACCAACTTGAAAAAGAGCGATAATGTCATTTAGTTCGCCATGAATATCACCACAAACATTTATAGGTGGCTGAAGTTCCAATAATGAATCCTCTTGAAGAAAAATTGAAGAAGCTTTTTGGCAAAGATCAGCGATTTCGCTTACGAGAAGATTAGTAGTTCCTTTTGTAATTATGTTATTAATGAGGTTGACGATTTTGGTGCTATTCATCAAACCCAATGATGGAAGGTTATATATATAAAATTTATTCAATCTTACAAAAAAAGCTTTTCAATTAACCCATAAACCATTCAATCGCCACCTGCTTTGCTTGCTATAGAAAAATTTACTCGAAATTTTTTGGGCTTATCATATGACATATCTTTTTATATTTTTGATATTATATACAATATATTTTAGTAATTATATACTCATAAGTAATTTGTGATAAAAAATGTCATTATAAGAATAAATATATTTTTAAAAAGATGCTTAAAAACGACGAAGGAATTAAACACACACAATTTTCAATGATATCTCAACTTCTAAAAACGATAACGATAACGATCACTAAAAGTTTACACAAAAGAAGTTCCGAGGAAATTATTACTCTTCTTTGTCAAACCATGGGTGGTCTAATGCTTCTTTTGCTGTTATTCTTTTGATTGGGTCAACACAAATCATACGATCAATAAGATTTTTCGCCTTTTCACTTATCCCTTTCCATGTTCTTTGAGGGTAAAAGTATGCTCCTTTTTCTATGCACCGCCTTAAGCAGCATTCTGGTGAAAGTGGAAACGGTGATGTTCCACTAAGAAGATAATATGTTGTAACTCCAAGAGACCAAATATCCGCGCTTTGATCATACGGAGTATGAGTGATGATTTCAGGTGCAGCAAATTTAAGTGTGCCTACAAACTCATCATCACATTTTTTCCCCTCACCTATTTGTTTGGCAAGACCAAGATCAGAAAGCATTACTGAAGGAGAAACATCTAGGTTTCCAGATATTAAAAGATTTTCTGTTTTGACATCTCTGTGGCAAATATTCCTTGAATGCAAAAAGTGTAAAGCTTCAAGTGTTGCCTTGACAATGCGTTTTGCTATTTCTTCTCTGGGTTCCTCAGATACTTGTAAGATCTTGTTTATGTATGAGAGAGCGTTATATTCTGCAAAGGGCATAACGATACATTTATTATTATCATGCTCAAAAATATCAATGGCTGTCATTATGTAAGGACATTCTATCGATTTCATGAGTTCAATTTCGTGAGTTTTGATATCATTATTTTTAATTACTTTGATTGCAACCTCACCATTTGTTGGCGAATTTGCTTTATATACATTTGAAAAGTTTGTGGTGGCAATTAAAGAAATTATTTCGTAGTTGTTGATTATTGCTCCAGGTTGGATTTCTTTGGCCATTAATAATTTGTTGTAAAAAACTTTTTTCAAATTTTGGTTTCAAATTAACAAATTTTAAAAGAAATTTCAATTACAACTCAATTTTTTTTACAAGTATTATTTCAACGTTTTTAGCAAAGCTTTATGAAACCATAAAGTTCCAATTAACTTCCTTTGAAGTAAAATACATGAACTTTCGACTTTTTTATGTCATGGAAATATTTATTTGTTTGTGCAATCTAAATTTAATCCTTTGGATCTTCTTTAAGATTTTGTCAATTAAGTATGTGAAGTGATTATCGTTTTGGTGAATTACCAGGTTGACATATTTATGATTCTATCAATTTCAAACATGCTTTTGTATGAGGGTGTACGTTAAAATATGCCGCCAAAAACGTTTTTGTCTGAAAACTATCACTTTTTCTAGAGGTTAAGTGACTTTTGTCATTGATAACGTCCATCTCTCAAACGATTTTTGCATACATCAAAAATGAGTTTTAATCATGTAGCTTGTTGTTTGTTTCGTAAATTTAAATTATATAACATAAAATATGTAATAAAATCTATTATTATTATTATAATTAGGATATCAGATTAGAAATTCAATTCGTCATTTAATTTATCGACAGATATTTTCAATGGTTTGTACTGCAAACTGTAGCTATTATTTGATTCATATAAATTAGGAATTTACAGCATTGTTGATAGGTTGTCTAGGCACAGTTATAAATATAACATTCGATATTAGATTTTATATTATAAATTCAATCAGAATATCAGGATATGATAGATAATATTTTATTCAGAAAAATGCCAGACCCAATGAAATGTGATTTTGACGAACCCTTGAATAGTCAGCCGATAGACGAGTGACACTTTTATCAAAACCGTTAATCTGATGAATACCCAAGATTTCTTCAATATAAACCAAAATTCCCAAATATCAGACGAATTACTAAGTACCATCAGAGATATCCTATCTTTTTCACTAGATTCCGAATATAGTTATAAAATAAAATCAATTTTTCCTTTTTTAATAGATCAATTAGATTTTTTTCTAATAAATAATAAAACATTAAATGATACTCAACAAATGTACCAAATTAAGTCTCTTCAATTATTAGGCTCTATTCGTCCATCATTAATTGAAACTGATCTAATGAAAAAAATAATTGATTTAGAATTCAAATATTTAGAAAACTCAACTGGAATTCCTTTAGAAATATCTTATTCCAACATTTGTGATTATTTTAATACATACAGCAAAGATCAAAATCGTTTATTATTTTTTATTAATTGGACTTATAAATATTTTCAAAAGTGTACAAATAATATATCTTTGATAAATATTAATATTTTTATTTCTTTTGTCTCATCTTTTAGGCCGATGTTAATTTCCATATCAAAAGATTTAAAAAGCTCAATACCAGACTTTATTTCACAACTTACTAAACTTGCCAAATCTTCCTTAACTGCATTAAAGCAAAGCTCAACTATTATTCAAGAGTATGAATTAGTATGTTCTAAATCATTACGTTTTATCTCACGACTTATGGAAAAACAAATTCATCCAACCAAAGAAACCTTTAATGAACTTGTAAAATTTGGGGATCTTATACCTAATTCAGTTATATATTCACATATTTTACAAAATTATTTATTAGTTTGTTCGATATTAATTACAATTGATAAAAGTAATAAAGACTTTATTAATTATTTTAAAGATCAAACACTTATAATTTTACCATTTGTTGATCATTTACCATTTATTCATAGTCGCAAAATCCATATATATTTAATTGCGTTAATCTTAATCTATTCGGACACCGCAAAATCTGTTGAAAACTTGCGTTATATATTAAGTTATACATGGCCATTATATAGTTCATTTGAGATATACTCTGGGATTCAAATGAAAGTATTTGATCTTACGTTTAAATTATTTTCATCTGATATAATCAAAAACAATTCGAATTTTATAAATTCCATTTTAACAGATTTAATATCAAGTTTTAGCCTAATGAAAATTAATCTTAAGACATTTAATGAAAAGAAATATAAGTTCGAACCTATCACATGGATATCTGCGCATTTTCAATTCTTTAAATTTATTTGTGGTCTTATATCAGAAGCAAATAATGAATCGAATGAAATTAATTTAGATAATTGTATACAAAGAATTGATATTTATCATCAATTAACTAAATATATGAATTTTTTCTTGGATATAATTGGGTATTTATCTGTAATTCCATCCGAAAACAAAAATTTCGGCCCTTTAAATTCACAACATGTAAATTCATTTGAATTTAAAAAAAAGACAGATCATATAATTAATTATTTTGATATAATAATTTCTTCTTTTTATTATTCATTTCAAGCGTTATATTTCCGACAAAATTTAATTTTACTTTTGCCAACAAAAAGTTATCATACTTATCATTTATTAGTACATAAATTATTAATGAAAAGATTAAAAAATCCTCAAAATTATCATACTATATTTTTTCAAACAATAAATAAACATTTCGATGAATTGTTTAATCCTCCAACATTAAATTTACTTGAAATTATTCGAATAGTTTTTAGAGATACTTTTATTATTGATTCATCAAACCAAATAGAAAATCAACAAGCACAATTTGAATTATATAATTTTATATTAAAGTCTTTATTTTCTTTTAATGATTATTCTTATAAATTATTAATAATGATTTTGGATGATATTAAACGTTATAAACAATCATTAAAATTAAATAAATTTATGATACAATTAAAGAAAAATAGTTTTTTGTTTCCTTCAACATTAACAAAATTAAGTCAAAACCATAAATTCGAAGCACAAATTTCAATTTTGGCACTTCATTTTTATTCATTATTCGATTTAGATAAAAATAATATTAATGAATGGTGCGCATTATTTATACCAGGAATAGAATCAGAAGAACTTATGGCTCCTACATTAAGAGAATTATATAATATTTTTGCACAAAATTTTGATGAATGGGTTTCAAAACTTAATATACATTTACGGCAAAAATTAATTAATGCTATTACTACTTCTATACCAAAATTACGGAATTTAAATCGTGAAGGTCGTATATCTGATGAAGAAGTTCAAAGAGCTCCTTCATTATTAAGGAAAATTCCTGATATAATTGCTGATTCCACCCAAAAATTTTTGTTGTTAATGCCTAAAAAATTAAAAACTTTCGTCGATGATATAGAAATCGATGTTGATATATTTTTAGGAGCTATTAAAAAAGCTCAAAATGAAATTCCTTCAATGGAATTCTTAAAAAAACTTTTCTTTTCTTTAATTAATAATTTAAGTTTTATAGATGTATGTGGTTCACATCAAGTTGAGGAAATTTGTGATTTATTAACTGTAGAAGATAATTCATTTTTTATTAATAATATTGATAACATTGATCCGAATAATTTTTATAAGTTTTTATATTTTTATGTAAAATATTGTAAAAATATGAATGATATCCAAATTTATGATCCTATTAATTGTATTCAACAATTTTTATATTTATGTTATAAAAGTAATACGTCTATACCCGCATTAAAAATCATTGAAACTCTTTTGCCTAATATTGAATTTTCGAATTATTTCATTAAGATTAATTTGGTAATTATACAATCAGCGAAATATGATTTTATAACATGTAAAAATATCATTGATATCATATTAGGAAAACTTTATGAAAGTAATTTTAAAGTACAAATATCAGAAGAACTTTCTAAACAATATTATTTTATATGTTCAATTCCTAATCGAAAAACTCATAAACTTGGATTATACGCATTAAAATCATTAGAAAGGAATCAATTAATACCACAATTCATATCAAATCATCGACAAATAATTATTAAAGATATTGCCAAATTTTTAATTCAAAAAAAATTACATTGGCATCAAGCAGTATTTGTATTATATAAACCTTTTGATGATATTCATGATCATTCAATAATTATACGTAATTTAATTGATATAATTAAACATTTCCAAACCGAATATTTTCCATTAGAAATTTTAAATGTTACAAAATATATTCATATGAATGAACATACTATAAACTTTTTTATTTTACGTTTTATTTTTAAGTTAATTGCAAATTTGATTGTTTTCTTAAATAATCAACAACAAACACAACAAATTTGGGAATATTTATTAAACATTTTAAGAGATGATAAGTTTATTGATTTTTATTTATATTTTTTAAAGAAATTGAAAAAAACTATTTCGTTTTCCCCAAATAATCAAATTCCTCATCCTAATGATTGTACATTTTTATTTAGACAAAATATACAAATATCATTAGGCGATTTAAAATTTATATATTTGTTAGTTCAAAGTGGAATTAAATTTGATAATCTTCAACAATATTTACATTTTTGTTTATCTTTTATAATAAAATCATTAAAGACTAATAGTAATAATGCTAAAAAACTTAAAGTTATATTTAAAATTATTAGTGCTAATATGAATCCTTTAAATAATATTATACAATTATCATTTGAAATTACTGAAATTTTAATTGCTAATGATTATTATTCAATTCCTCCTTTATATTTAATAGCTAAAAAATTTCCTCAACAAATTTATGATTGTTTTAAAAGTCGATTTTCAAATGAATGGAAAAATTATACAATAAAATTATTAACTGATTTATTAACAAATAAAGAATTAATACAATTCCAAGAAATTTGTATTAATAATGATATATTTTCTTTGGCTTCTAAAAATAAAGAAGAAAAAGATTTTTTAATAAATTGTACATTAAAATGTTTACAAAAGATTTCATCGAATTGTACTAAAATGATTTATGATAAAATTTTTCAGATTTTGAAAACTTTTTCGAATTTTTTTGAAAAGAAAAACAAATTTATTATGTATAAACCAACATTATTTCATTATATAATAAAAATCATAATTCCTAAACAAAATGAATTAATTGATATAAAAAAATTAGTAAATTATATAATTCAAGAACCATTTTTATTTAGTCGAAATATTTTTATAATTAAATTAATGAACAAACTTAAAGAAATTAATGAAAATTCGATTTTTATTCAAGAATTATATAATATTAAAATCAATAATATTTATTCCGAAATGTTTAAATGGGAATTAATTTATAATTTTTATGATACTTTTCAAGATGAAATTCCTGAAACACTTGAAATAGGTTATGTAAACATGAATCAAAAAACATCATTACCAAGTTATTTAACTATTTATTATTCATCATTAATAGGTATTATTAAAAACAATGTTTATATTCAAGATTATGAAACTAATCCAATTATATATTTAAATTCGAACTTACATGCATTAGGTATAATATATAATATAATACCATTAAATTCAATTTTAACTGTTTATCGATTTTTTTACATATCTAAAGTATTTCATGATTTAAATTATTATAATCAAGAAGAATTAACAAATTTGTTTTATAATTTAAATAATTCTTTACCATATTTTTCGAAATCTCCTTCATTTAGTTTTAAAATGATTCCTCAATCGATTTCAATATTTACGCCCGAAATTTCCCATTTTTTATGTACATTTTCTTCATTAAATTTATATTCGAATGTTGCAACTCCAGAATATTATTTTTTAATATTTTTACCATTAATATTTAAACAAGTTAATATTACTGATCAAAGAATTAATAATCGAATATTTGAATTATTTTTAGTTTCATTACTTTTCATATCACAAAAACAAAATGATAATATAAATTTCTTTATAAATAATTATCCTGCTGGGATAACAGAAATACTTAAATACACTGATTTTAGTTCAATCGATTTAAATAAATTAGATACGTTTTTTACTAAAATTAATTCATTAACTATTAATGAAAATCAAAGTAAATCTAATATGATTTATTTGTTGATTTCATCTTTAAGTCCTATATTTCATTTAATTAATAAACCTATTCCTAATGCTTTACATCCAAAAATTTATTTTGGATTTCAATATAACGAAGATTTTTCACTGGTTTATCAAAAAGTGGTCACTAATATATTATTAAATTCTTATCATTTACAAAAATCTTATTTAAATGATCTTTTTATTGAATTACAACAAAAATTTGTTCATGTACCTGAGCCTTTACGTACATCATTTTCGACAATTTGTTATTGGATATCAAATATTCCATTAAACAAAAAACAACTTACAGAAATATCAATATTTTTAAATATCTTTAAACCTACTGATGAACATAAATGTAAAATAGAATTAATGAATTTAAAACATCCATTACATTATAAAGTCGAAGAATTTATCTATAAAATGGTAATCGAAGAATTTCCACAACTTTTAGAGTTTGTTCAAAATTTATCAACAACAACATCAATATTTTCACAACATTCAGAAGATATTAATAATACATTATATCAAACTAATTGGTATAATATTCCGATTGAAATTCATCCGCATTTATTAGCTAAATATTTATTAACTAATGAAATGGGAATTTATATTCGATATTTAACATTAGAACAAATAAAATTAACAATTTCTATATCTTTAAATAATATAAATATTTCAGAGTTTGCTAAATTTTATATATCAATGTTTCCTAAATCAGAATTAAATGATTCATTTGTTACAAGTTATTTATTATTTAATGGGTATCCATTACCTAATCAATATATATATACTAATATACATTATTTAGAAAAGCGTAATTTATATGATGATTCATTAGGTATTCTTAAAGAAAAGTTTCCGAAATATTTCACTGCTGCTACATATCATCAATTATCTAATTTTAATGCAGCAAAAACATATTATTTAAAAGTTATGTCTGAAAATCATGAAATTTATTTTTATGGATTATGTCAATTACGAAATTCAGTAATAAATTCATCAATTAAATTATTAGATTTACCATTTGAAATGTATACTAATTCTCGAAATGAACTTATTTTCCCATTTTTACAAAACTATGGAACACTTAATGAAAATTTATTAACATCATTTTTTTCATCGACTTATTTACCAATAATATTTCGTTATAATTTAATTAAAACTGTGTTTTTAGCTCGAAATTATTTGCAACAACGAAATATGCAATTTAATAGTTCTGAAATGATAAAAATTTTATCGAATTTCCCAACAAAATTTATCGATAAACAAACTTCTATTATATCGAATTATTGTTTAAAACTTTCATTACATCAAAATTTAGAATTTAATAGTGATCCAAATAATATAAATGAAATTTATCGAACATATAATAACTTATCTAAATTATTTATGTTAAGTGGTTCCATACGTAATTCACTGAAATTATTTTCACGTTCTTTATTATATCATAATCGTAAATCGTTTAATGTCACCAAAGAAAATATTCCATATGTATATCGATTTTTATCCAAAAACAATAACAATAAAATCAATTCATTACCATTAGAGAACTTACATATAAAATATTCATTAAAATTATTTGATTTTTATTCAATTAAACAAGAAAGTTTTAAAAATTATTTAAATTCTAAGCGATTATTTCAAATATTAGTAACATTAATAACATTAAACCCTTCACTTATTAAAGATCCTATAACATGTTTCACATTTATTCAACGTGAATTATTAAAATCTAATGCTCCGAACAATATATATTTAATGTCTTTAATCATAGTATTATTACGAACTTATAAACCTTTACAACAATATTTCCAAATATTTTTTACGAAAGGTTTAAATGATGAAATTAAAGAAACGTGGTTACGTTTCTTACCACAGTTATTCTCATTAACAAATCAATTACCATCGGAATTTCTAATCGAATTATTCCAAAGAAATCCAATTTATTTCAATTTAAATTTACATCTATATGCACCACGTACACAATATTTTAATGATATTAAAAAAGAATTAGATGCATTACCTGAACGTAGACAAGTCAATGATTATGAAAACGCTTTTTCTTGGATTAAAAATTGTAAAGATGACGTCTTTAACTTTTTTAATGCCATTCGTGCACATTATTTTTTATATCAATGTTTCGCTAATAAAAAATTGATTCCAATACCAAAAGAATTCCAAAACATTGGTAATGATATAGAATCGATTGTTAATTTTTGTTTAGAGCATAAATTAGTTTTCAAAACGAATAACTCTAATATAGAATATCATTCATTAAATGGATTTCGTTTTCCTACTTTAGATTCGATGCGTATATTAAGTATCTTTATGAATACTGTTGAAAGTGAAGAATCTGTTTTAAACTTCTTAACTAATACTGGAGAAATTAAACGATTTTTAATTACTTCTCCTCATATATATCATTTTACTTCTTCCGAACATATGTTCATGTTAGGTATGTTAAGGTTATTACGGAAAAACATCTCGAATAAAACTCATAGTAATTATGTCTTTTATCCACATTCTTCGATACAAATCAATAGTTACATGATTTTAGTACAATATGATAACTTTGTTTGTTATAAAAACTTTTCACATGATTCGGATATCCTTTTAAATCTTTATGAAAATTTTAAAAACGAAGAAATACCTCAAACTAATGATCCTTTATCTATAAAGAGACGTAAAACGACTGACATTCCAAACGATATAATATTAAATTGGTTTTATAAATCAACGAAAGGATCTTTAGTTGATTTCATATTCGCAAGACAAAGTTTCGCGTCTCATATTTCATTCATTAGTCTTTTAAATATGTTATTAAATGCTCAATGCTTATCAAACATATCTTCTTTGATGCTGTCGAATAATGGAATGTGTATGTGCATGCCAAACTTCTTTAGCGAGAAAATGGCGCTGTATCAATTCCAACCTTTGACCCCGCAAATTAAAATGGTTTTGCCGAAGTTTGTGCTTTTGGGTACTTTCTCTTCAGTGTGGCATAACTCGATCGAAGCTTTAAGAAGTAACGAAGACACATTCGGTATTTACTTAAGAGCGCTGCATCCATCTGTAGATAATATAGACGAAAGATGGAGAAGCATAATGGATAAGTTGGACAAATTAATGGTAATGAATTCGGAAGTGGAAGATAACTCTGACGAACCATTCCCATTTTTGCTGTTGAACCATTTGATAGAATCAGCTGAAAACGTGTTCTACGCACAACCAGTGGGAATGTCGTGGATATAATATATGTTTGTAAATTTTTGTTGAATAAAATGTTTTTGTGGAATATAATTTATATTGTAATGGTTGTTTGATATGTGATATAATTTCCAAAGAGAATGAATTAATTTTCTGTATGATTCTTCTTATGTAAATTTTAAAATTTAATATCTCAAGTAACAAAATTTAAGGTGAAAATTTTGCTGTTTTCCTTTGTTTAGTATAAAACATTTGTATTCTAGCTACAAAAAATTCTAAAATCAGGTTTAGAAAGTATGTATTTATTTTTATATTATAATAATTGTTAAAATAAAATTTAAACATTGAAAAGAAAAATCAAATATTCTAACAATATTATCAAATCCTTATTGTTCAAAAAGTAATTTTACTATTCCTATATTACCATTACCAGATGTCTACATAAGTGAAACAGCTGTTTCAAATAATTTTAATAATTTATAAATATTATTTTGAATTTTTAGATTATTGTAATGAATAATATCATTTAAAACACTTTCTTCTTGTTCAAGAAGTAATATTTCATCCTTATAAAATGCAAATTAAAATATTTGTGTGAACTTAATGAGATTCTCATTATAATTTTTAAAAACTTGGAATTCATATTCTACATATCTTTTATTTAAGTAATTCCTTTCCCACCTTTTCAACATATTTCCTTAATACATCTGAAGTTGGGAATTGCTTTACAGCAGCCTGCAGCATAACTTTTCCATTGCTATGCCCGCACTCGTACGCAATTATCACGCCTCTTTCGACCAACAATTGCGATTCCGGATTTTCGGCAATTGCCTTTGCAACAGTTTTCACAACAGCCACATCGCTTTTAATTTGTTCCTTACAGCCATATTTCAAAGCCTCATACAAAAACGTGACAATATTTGTTGCCACAGATATATCATTACAATATATTGCAAGCATCACAGACGCGGCCCTCACTGCCTTATTCTTACCAACACTCTCAACCGAAAACGGCACACACAAAGCTAGAATACCGAAAGCACAAGAAACGATCTCAGATGACTTTGAATTTGACACGACATTACTCATAACGATATCGAACACTTTTTGTGTAAACTCCACAATTTCAGCAGGCGGTTTTTGATCGTCGCATTCACTTGGTAAAGGAACCGTTAATAAATATCTTGTGATCAAAAGCATCGGAGCGCGTAAATTATTTGGATCATTATCTTTAACATTTAACTCGTCAATGCACCAATCTAAAACGCCATTATCTACGGCGTCTTTACAAGCGATTGGTATTGCACATATTTTACTAAGTAAAAGAAGTGAACCTTTTGACTTATGCATGAAGCATTGCTTGATTATTCCCATGTCATATGACTTAAGAAGTAACTCTTCGTTGGTTATTAATTGGTATACCAAATAAAAAATTGTTTGGATTTCGGAATCTGTTAAATCAAATGAAAAGCCTTCGATTAAAGGTGTGACAAAATCACATTCAGTCATCTGCTGGAATAGCTCTGGTGGTACTAATTGTAATAATGTAATTAATTGGATGAAAATGGTTTTGTCGGTTTTGAAATTAATTAACGCGTAATGAAGAATGATATAACCCGACCAAACATCGCCTACTCCCTTCGCTGCGAAGATAGTGAGCGCGTGGATGCATTTGGAGACAATAGAACTGTTTGAAATATATAATTGAATCGTCGCATAAAAGATACGACAAATTCCTTTGGAATTAATCTTGGCGATAATGGGTTGTGTGATATCGGACTCCATTAAATGCTTGAGTGCAGCGTCTAAGCATTCATTAAGTTTGTCAATATCGAGAATATTTATTGGTATCGGAGCAAATGCTTCAAGTCCTTCTTCGTCGGTAAGAATAACAGGAAGATTAATGTCGTTGAAAAGACGAGCTATGGCTGCTTCGCCTTCTGCATTTGGATTTAGACGTGACGAAATTTTGTATTCTTTAAGTGCATCAAGAAGCTTTGAATTAAGTTCAAAGACTTGGCCACGACGAAGAAAGGCATTGGAGATTATAGGTGTTAGAGGATCATCTGCTGGTGGATGGAAATCGGGATCCAAAAAATCATTATTTGGTCTCATAGTTTTATATATTGATATGACTTCATTGGAATCTTCACGGGCTTCTTCCTTTTTGTCAAGGAAGAGACGACAAAGAGCACGTTGAAGAAGTGAGTAACACTTTAGATTAGCTTCTTCATCATTTGCTATTCCAACTTGATCAATAACTTTGGTGAAAATATTTTCGGCTTTTGCCCATTTTTGGTGTTCCATCTTATGAATTCCTAAATCTCGAAGATGAATTAATGCCTCAGACATCGAAAAGAAAGGAAAATCAAACAAACATTGTGAAAATAGGTGGCCGCTCAATATGACTCGAAGAAACAGGAAATTATATTTTTTTAATATTAATTTTAAGTACAATCAAATATTAGAAGCTTTATCAATTATATCATTTATTTGATTGTTAAAAAATTAATAATTAAAAATTTAATTATATTTTAATAACTTTTGTTATAAAAAAATAATTCATAAAAACAACCCTCCAAATCAATTAAAAATTGTACAATATGAAAAAAGGTTTTATTAATGAATTTGTCAAAGATGTTAACAACCCATAATGGAGAACGTTTATAATAACCACAAAAAAAAGCAGTTTTTATTGTAAATGTGGAATTGAGAGAATAACCGCAAACAACTTTGATCGATGTCAAACAGCTTCAAATTCATCGTAATTGGTTCTAGTGGTGTCGGAAAAACAGCAATCCTCAAACGTTTGGTTGACGACGTATTCACAGGTGAGTCACAGTCAACAATTGGCGTTGAATTTTTAGCGACATCTGTTGATGTTGATGGAAAAAGCATAAAACTACAAATTTGGGATACCGCTGGTCAAGAGCGTTTCAGGTCCATAGCAAAAGCATATTTCCGTTCTGCAATTGGTGTAATTTTAGTATTTGATCTTACAGACCGTAAATCATTTGAAGATTTATCAGGTTGGCTTAGTGACATTCATTCACTTTGTGATCCAAATGCTGTTGTTACCTTGATTGGTAATAAATCTGATTTGAAAGATCAACGTTCAATCACAACCACAGAAGCAGAAAGTTTTGCACAACTTCACCAATTAAATTATCTCGAAACATCAGCACTTGGAGGAGATAACATCCAAGAAGCATTCCAAAGAACTGCTGCTACTGTTTACAGAAAGAGCTTAACTAATTCCGACATCAAACCAACTGACGAAGGAAAGCGTCTCGATAATGGGTCTCAAGGTGGTGGCGACACATGTAAATGCTAAATAAAGGAAAACTCCTTTTCCCATTCAATTTTTGAATGCGTTACAGTCCCAACCTTTTTCGTACGTTAATCCCAAAATGTCCGAAGTTGAAATTCGTTCGAAATGCAGAGCGATTAAGATTGAACTCCGAGACATGAAATATAAAGGCATTTGGAATGAAGCCAATATGATCTCTGGTCAACCAGAAATGTATCTTCGGATTTTTCATTTTTTATTTCTAGAATATGTACCTGAATTAAAACCATGGTTTGCTACGAATGGATACCTTCTTCAAACCGCAACAGATCTATCATTTATACAACAGATATTTTTAATTCTCCAAAATCATTTTAATTATCGTACCAAAGTAACACTTGAAATGTTTTTTAAGCCCAAATTTGCGTTACAGAAACTAAACATGTGCCAAGACATCATTAAGCTCATCAAAGACAAAGCGCTCATACAACAAATAATCAGTAAACAAACATTTTTAACTTATTTTATGTTTAAAGATCCACATCTAAGCCGTCGCGTGAAGGCGTTGTTTCATACAGCGCATACGGGTTATCGAGCGAATTCGCCGATAGCAATTCACTACTGTTTTCTGCCGAGAAAAGAGACGGATCCGACTTAAGCAGATCATTTTCGATGAAAGAGTTTGGATTTTTATCTTTTTGCTTATCTCTTTTTACAAAGCATACAATGATTATGATGACAATAACCATGATGATAAGCACAACTATAATAATGATAAAGGTGTTGAGACCGCTGGAGTGTTGGGAAGACGACGAAGCGTAGCTAACATCACTTACGTATTCTGAAGTGCGCGTGTATGTTTCCTCTGTTGTTTCCGTTGTGATTTCTGTTATTATAAACGATGTTTCTTCTGCAGTCGCCTGTGATGAAATTATTGTTTCCTCTGTTGTTTCCGTTGTGATTTCTGTTATTATGGGCGATGTTTCTTCTGCAGTCGCCTGTGATGAAATTATTGTTTCCTCTGTGATTTCTGTTATTATGAACGATGTTTCTTCTACAGTTTTTTGTGATGAAGATATTGCTTCTTCTGATGACGTTTGGATCGAGGTTTCTTCTGTCGCTTCCTGTGATGAAGACATTAATTCTTCTGTTGTTTCCTCGGGCGTCGGAGGCAGTGGTGTTCCCGGCACGACGCACGACGCCATTGCTTCTATTGTTAGTGTGCACGTTGGCACTGTTTCCAATCCAAATGTGCAATTTATGCACTGCATCTTATTCGAATTCGGCGAATACATTTCGTCTTCTTCTATATCAAAGTTACAGCCTTTTAACAACGACTGCGAAGTAAACAAAGTGTTTCTAAATATCGGATAAATGTTTTTGTCAAAGTATAAAAACTGAAGATCGACAGCCTTAGAGTCTACGTATTGGAAGTAAAACAAATTCGAGTTTTCAGGACCGGTGTTGTTGACGAAATTACAATACATAAGCCATGCACGAGAATGGTCACTCACTTCTATCATAAGCTCCCCATAGTTGTGCATGAAGTTGGAATATGTTAGTTCAAAAGATTTGCCACGTGAATGATCAGCATTAACATCAATGAGATATATATCATCAGAAACCTTGCGATTATATGTAAAGTTGGAATATGATATTTTGGTTTGACCTTGACGTGATGTGATTACTTTGTTGTTGTTGATTGATTGATTTGGATATTGAAGAATGGTATTTGAATTAAACATTAAGGAACCAAAACAATCCTCTGTAACACCCATCTCGAAATATAATATACTGCCGCTGGATGAACATTGGAAAATGCAGTTTTGACTGAAATCAAAATTGTTTCTATAGAAATAAATCATGTTTCCATCACATTTACATTCACTAAACATGCAGGAAATAACTTCTAAATTTCCCCCAGTGTTATAATTGTAAATTAAAATGATTTGTGAAGAAATTTGAGTAAAAGAACATTGAGTCATACGACTAGGTGATCTAACAGGATAAGATGATGGACAATTTTCTTCTTCTTTATATACAATTGGATTTAAAAAACGCTCGAATCTGGTTTTAGTAATATGAAACAAATTCGGTTGAAAAAGAAAATATGAAAATGAGTTTTTGAAAATGGAATTCTGTATATTGTAGTTGTTCTTTCCTGTAAACAAAAGAGAATTATATATATTCGAACTCGCAAGGAAGAGAACAGTGATATTCATATGAAGGTTGCAACCTTCCTCTTTCAATTTTTGCAATTGAATGAAAACAACAGGGTGTCCCATGGTTAGATAACCGCTTAGATTTTGTTTGCGTTCAAAAAGAAATATCGATAGAATAACCGCTTAATCTTTCTTTGATATTTCACTGTTGTCATGAAATGAAATTTTGAACATTATGTTATGATGACTTTTTTTTTGTTTCTTCTCCTTCCATACTTTTTACATCAGTTAGTGGTACGCCAAGTTGTAAATGATAAAAAAATTCCTTAAACTAAGAAATGAAACATATTTTTGGGATTCTTTTTGATGAAAAAATGTATGTTTTTTCATTATTTCTTGACGATAAATATTGTGTAATATTTTTTTATAGAACACTGCTAATCGTATAGTTTTTTAAATGGCAATCACGAAGAACATTCAATTTCTATTTGTTTATCTCCCATTGCAAATTGTGTATGTGGTGATCAATTTTCATGGAAGCCATCAGGTAATTGAATTTTTAATAATCACCAAAGCGAATCCAAGATTCCTTCATCAATATCAAATCTTCTTCCACAAATTTTTGATTCTGCTGCAATACATCTTGTTAGCCTTCTCAAATTGAGTTCAAACGAAACCGTGAAATTAATTGAATGGCTTCAAAACATCTGTAAAATTGGCGATGCATACCAAAATTTGTTAGCTACGTCATTGGTCAAAGAGTGCGTATGCAGTGATATTATTAATTTCTGTCTTGAAGCTGATTCTCAATATATTAATTCACTTACAGAAATATTATTTGGCTGTTGTATGACTGATAACAAATTTAGGTTTGCATTTTGCTATGCTTGTTTTAATAATTTTTTTCAACTCATAAAAGTACATATGAAATGATAAAAAACGGAAATAATGAATATCAGAAAAACCCTCCATTAGTTGTTTTAATATCTTATTTATCTTCTTATTTTTCTGAGAATAAATTTAATGAAATAATGAAAAAAATATATAAATGAACTTAATAAAGAAAAATTATATTTGTTTTTAAGACGAATTAAATTATTTGAATATTTTGTTTTCGGTAGAAATGAGGAATATATTGATTGGAAAAAAGAATTATTAAACGAGAATTTATGTAAAAGATATAATGTAAAATATAATGGAAATGAATATAATTTAAAACCTTTTAGTTTAATAAAACTTCCGAAAACCTTTTTGCATTTCGTAAAGAGCCTTTTAATCTTTGCCTTGAAGTTGAGACAAGTGAAATAGAATATTAGATAGGTCTTCAGGATGGAACTTTAAATGAAGGAGATGTCGCTGAATGTTATAAAGATTCAAAAGATGTCATGCACATTGCAATGAATTTGAATTTGCGGCATTCAAGAATCCTTTTGGCATTGAGCCAAAGATTTCATCCAGATGTTTATTTGCTCTTAGTTCCATCTGTATATCTGAACTTAATAGGTGATGTGGACATAGATTTCGAAAATGGAACTGAATTGTTTTTGTCGGAAGAAAGATTAAACACATTACTGACGATTTTTTATCTGGAGAAATAATTAGATATGCACACGATGTATCTCCTTCTGTTTGGTGTAAATAAAAGTTTGAAATTCATTAGGATTGGAATCGTTAAGTCTGTAAAGGTGCATCAATAAAATTATATTATTAATATAAAAACATCGAGATTGGTTAAAAAAAATATTAATGTTTTATTGAGCAAATGTAAAATAACAATTTATATTGAAATTTGATACTTCATGGAAACAGTCAAAGATCTTCAGATAATAAAAAAACTAAGAGCAAATAAAAGGAATTAAAAATAACTTATTTGAGTTTAATAAAGTGCTGATAGTGAAGGGTTCATTGAAATATATATATTTATTAAAGTTTATTTTCAATTAAAAATGATCGTCAAATGACAAAATAATTAAACCAAATTTGCCGTCAAAAACAAATGAAAGCAAAAGAGCCCAATGAATTAGCAGCTAACTTAAAATTAATACCAACACCTTATCACTTTGTTGAATATGCAAAAAAACAGCTAACAAATTTAGGATACGTTGAACTTTTGGAAACCAATGATTGGGATACAATTCCTAATAAATTTTTTGTGATTCGCAATAATTCATCTATTTTTGCCATTAACAAAGCAGACCTTACGCATGGCTTAATTATAAAGTCAAATTCTGATTCTCCATGTTTTCGTTGCACTTCTGATTTAACATCAAAAATCAGGACAATACCAACAGGCGAAATTTATGCATCAACCTGGGTCGATCGTGATCTCAAGATTGCTGGACGTGCAAAAATTAAGGAAGGTGATAAACGCGTTGAAAAGCTTTTTTATTCCACCTATCCTTGCGCCAAAATTACTTCCTGTGGTCTAAAGATCAGCAGCTCTTCACCTCTTAGATCCAACTACAATATTGAAACCAGTTTTACTGCTTTAAATAATAAATTTTATCTCCATGCTAAAAATCCGATAACAAAGCTTATTTCCTCAGAACTTAATTGCACTGTTAGCGATCTCATTGATACGGAGACATATTTTGTTGATTCTCAAGAACCATCAATAATCGGAATTGATGAAACAATATTTGCATCCTCACGAATTGATAATCTTGTTCCATCTCTATGTGCTCTTGAAGCTTTTCTTCAAAGCGCGCCGAAAACAGGACTTATTGGTCTTGTTATATTTGGTAACATTCACAAAAATTTTGTACCTGATGTTCTTCATAGAGTTGGAGCAACACGCCCTTTCATGGCGAACACGACGTTTCTTGCATTGCGTTGTTTTAATGCATATCATCCGAATTATAATGAACTTTTTAATGAGATTGCAAAAATTCGCATTGGCGATGGAATTGTTTTTTCACGTAACAATTGTGACATACGAACTGTGAGTAAGATAAAAGAATGTGCAATGAGACATGGAATAGAGATGCATGAAAGTGATGAAATAGAAACGAAAAATGAGACTGAAATGAAAGTTATGGAAATCGGAATCCCAATACTGGCGAGACACTCTGCAAGGGAAACATGTGCCGTTGATGATATAGGTGAACTGAAAAAATTGTTGTGTAATGTTGTAAATGAGTTTTAAAATGATTTTTTTTTGTTTTTGTTGAACTTTTTTTTAAATATTTATTTATTAAATAATATTTTTTTCTGACGAAAAATTATAAAACAAATTTCTTACATCAAAATCACAAGTACATAATGAATAGCTTTACATGTGAGTAATGTTTTAACCAAAAATCGCTCGTACATTATCTCAAATGATGATTTAGAAAAATTGATTGTCATATAAATTCCAATAAATTCTCAACAAAAATGAGGAGTAGTCATGGACGTAATCGATATAATCAAAGCTATACTTGATTTCATGCTTTATATTCAAATGGTGTAAACGAACTCAGTAATTTTGCGTATACAAAAAGCTGAAATATATGTTTGGGAGTAAAGAAAGACAGATCTCTAAGAGAATCAAAGATTACATTTTCTAGAAAACCTAATTCTTGAATTCTCATTTAAGGTTAAAAGATGACTTATTGGTGAAGTATGAAAAATGTTGTTGATGGCTAGAATTAAAGTTTTTGCAGTAAAACTTGGGATTTTTAGAAAAATGGTGTGGTATTGATTTAAAATGGGTTAACGTCTTTTTTAATAGAAATAATTCCGTGTCGATCAAAATGAATTCAAATATTTCGTTGTGTTGGGGTACTCCAATTGCATCTGTTTACTCCCAACACAAATGAGGGCTGATGAACTCGGAATTCTATTATTTTCCTTAGCTTTTGTTGAAAATGATCTAAGCGATATTGAACAAATTCCAAATTTTTTGAAACTTTCAGAAACAGTTCGCCGTCAATTCGTTGGTTATGGACATTTCAAAGCCTCACTCAATGAAACTCTACTCCAGCGCTCGCTCGAACTATTTGATATGTTTCAACGAGATTATCCAAAGGCAATTGAATTTTTTGAGTCCATTGCCGAAACACATAATATCAAAGTTGATTCACCTTTAGGTGTAATCATTAAAAGTGTAACTCTGCAACTCAAGTCGAGTTCATTCCACAATGTCACTCAACTTTTCCCGTCATATTTGAAATGGATAAATGATTCAGAAGTTAATCCAATTCCACTTCTTCTTCCACCGGACACATTATTTTCACGCATAGATTGCGATGAAATTCTTTCTCCCTACATATCATATGATATTCCGCCACCAACGCCAGATCAAATCGAATCAATACCAAAAGATTCGGCTCAATCACTTCTATATCATTCACTCCTTCATGCGAAACAACGTAAAACAGTTTTATCCACTGAAGAAATGACGCAATTTTGTTTGAAATTATCGGAGAGTAATGATCCAACATTTTTATCACGTTCTTCTATTTCATTAGCACAAATTTTCGATATTGTTGGGATGAAAAATGCGTCGAAACTTATGCTTAATGAGTCTATTAATGAATCCAAACAAATCACTGATAAATCTGTGATTTCTACAGCTGTTGCACTTAAAGCAAAAATTGATGATTCTCCTTCTTCTTGGAAATATGCAGCAACAATGGAAAACCCTCATCCAATCGCATCTGTGAAAGATGCATTAAATGAAAATGATTTCTCTAAGGCATTAAAAGTTGATCCAACAATAGCAATTAATGTTTTTGGTGAAAGAGATTTTCAAATTGCGAAATTGGCTGATTTAAATGAACGAATTTTACCAATTAGAATTTTAGGTTTAACAAGAAAATGTAATTGGAAAGAAGCTGCAGATTTAATATCGAAACTTGATTTAGATATCATAGAAGTAAGAGCAACAGCATTAGCATTAGCAGTCGCTTATTTTAGAGCTGATGGTAATGATGTTGTATCTAATATATATAATGAACAATTAGAAGATGTAATGAGTATTCAACTTGGCCATTTCGACGAATTAAAAGATATCATAAAAAATATTAGTGAGGAAATGGATATAAATAATGAAAGTGATTCAGTGTTCTCCAAAATTAATTCATTAATCGAAGCAAACCAAAATATGGAAGAAATGATGAATTTAATGAATTTATGTATCAAATTTGGTGTGTATCGACTTTATGAGAAGATAAAAGATTTCTTAATACATATCGGAGTTGAAGAAATTCCAGAATGGAATAGACCACATAATGAATCTCTTGATATAAGCGAAGTAATCAACTTTTTAATGGAATGTTAATATCAAATAATAAATTTTTTATTATAAATCAATATAATGTTTTCTTATTCATTAAAAAAAAATTAATTAAATGAATTTATGAAAAGTTATTGTTAATTTCTGCTTTGTTTTAGCATTTGAAATCAGAAGAATTTTATGTTTTATAAAATTATTTTTTAATGAATAATATGATTGCAATTTGAATCATTCACCGAAGCTGACACTTTTCTTACATCGTTGCATGGACGGTTTCATTTTAGTTGTTTTTCATATGACATTTCCCATTCAATGGAACTGCTTACAAAAGCAAACACATGCGGGTGGAGCCTTTTAACAATTGTATCACGCGGTAGCTCCATTATTGCCGAAATTCAACGACTTTCACAATATATTCCAGAAGATTTTACCTTTCCAAAAACATATACAACTCATCCTTATGCAAAAATTCTTTATGATTTTGATTACATTGGCAGGGAATCAGAAATCGAAGCCACTATTGAGCACAATCCAACACTCAAAAATCTTGATGAGGAATGTAGAGAAACACATGTTGAAATAGTTACTCGGTTTTCTCGTTTATTTGAATCAATCGTTCGATATGTTCTTGATTTTCTTCATTATCTTGACCAACTTTCTCAAAATTACTTTCTTCAAATGTCAGTTGAATCACTTCTAAGAGAAACAGATGGGAAACAACTTCTTGGTGAAGCGCTTTATCAATATGGGGTAATGCTTCTTCAAATGGATTCTTATATTCCAGGCCTCGTTAGAGAGCGAATTCTTGTTGCCTTTAGTCGTTGGAGGGGCTCATCATTATTATTAAATTATTCAAAAGTTTGTGATGTATGTAGGTCTACTGATTATGTCAAAGGTGGTCCAATTCCTTTTATGTATCCACTTGAATTAATTAATCGTATTAAGATTCCATCAGATTTTGTTGATCTTCTTATTGACCGTTATCGTAATGATGATGTATATCTTCAAATGCCGAATTATCCTGATGCTGAGCATCGAAGTGTTGCCTTAGCCACACAAGGAGCAATGTTATTTATCTTCTTATTATTTTCACCTGACACACTCAAAGACAACGCATATCTAATGAAAGAAATTACGAGTCGTTTCTTCTTTGACAATTGGATCGTGCCCTACTTCATGGGCAGTTGCTTCGACTTGAACATCATCTGGCGACCGTTTCCTGCGGCATATTCTGCCATTTCAGAAGCTATGAAAATGAATTCAATGCAATACTATCAGCGTATGGTTACACTTTTACCTAAATATCATTCACAAATCAAGCAAATATTATCTGATGGCTTTACTAAACTTGAACAATTACTTGACAACATTGATAATTACGTCAAAACAGTACGAGATGCAAATGTCCTTTTACGATTTTTAGTATTACAAACAGTTGAACCAAGTAAAAAAGCAGTTTTTCCATTGGACCGCGATACATTATTAGCGTTTCTATTAGATTTAGCAGAATTTGAATTCGAACTTAAGACAGCATTAGATGATGCACTTAATAAGAAACCTGAATTATGGAATGATGAGCGTACTAAAGCCGCAAACTTATTACGAGAATTAGCTTTATCGTTTAGTGGTACATTATCATTATCATCATTACAAAAAGATGAAAATCTACAAAAATGGTTTGAAAGCATTGCGAATGAAGTTGAGCAATTAGAAAATGAAAATTCACAAACAAACACACAAAAAATATTCCAATTAATTGTCGCTTTAGAGAAATTATTACAATATTCACAAATTAGTCAAAGTATATTTATCAAAGAAAGTGTTGCTAAAGTCATTGGATCACTTAAAACATTAGGACGTCTTTTATGTGTTGATGAATCATATGGACCATTAATTGGTACATTAAGTGATTTCAAATATGGCTTTTATATCATTAATTCATTTATCCCATTAATGCAACATCGAATTAAAAATGATCCGTTTTCAGTCTTAAAATTACGAGCGACATTTTTGAAGCTTACATCATTATTAGATTTACAATTAATCCGTATAGTACAAGCAGAATCACCAGATGCAGCATCAGTATCAGAACATTATTCAACATTAATTGTCGATTTCGTACGTACTGTATTAGAAATAGTACCAATTTCAATCTTCGATGTCTTAGCACAAATTATACGTATTCGAACTGATGTCCTTAAAGAATTACCAAATCGTATTGAACGTGTAAAACTTAAAGAATATGCACAACTTAATGATCGTTCAAACTTAGCAGCGTTAACAAAAGAAATCTCAATACTAACATCAGGTGTCTTAGCAATGAAGACTACATTAATGGGCGTAATTACTGTTGATCCTAAACAAATGTTAGAAGAAGGGATTCGAAAACAACTTGTTAAGAAGATCGTTAATGTGTTATATTATTGTATTGTTAATTCTGATAATAAGAAGAAAAATAATGCAATTACATTACAACGATTTAATCAAATCATTGATTTAGTAGGTAAAGCACTCGAAGGTATTCAACATAGCTTCGAATATATGGGCGATTATGTTAACTTAGATGGGTTACGGATATGGCATCATGAATATAATCGAATTATGTGTTTCTTAGTTGAACAAGAATCGAATCGTTTCTTACGTAAGAAAATACTTTCTTGGCAATCAGAGTTCCAAAGTAAAATATCACCAATCGAATTACCGAAGATGAAAGATAACAACAAATATAACACATGTTTAGGTGTGTTAAGTGACATGTTAATCGAATTAACAAATATTAAACATGGAATTTATTGCGAAATAATTGGAGGTTGGTTAAATCCAAATACTGGTGAAGAAGTTTTGGGAACAAAAACTATAAACAAAATGTGTAACGCTATAGGTATCGAAGGTACTTCATCGATAGATACATTGTTATCATTTATTTTGGCTGATCGATTGAAGAACTTCTTTAAGTTATTCGAAAATGAACATTTCGGTAACTTCTATACTACAATGCAATCGTTGTTAAATCTATGGCCGAATCCACCACAGTCATTAGATGTATATAATAACATATTACAAAATATTTCACACGATTTAAATAATTGGACAAATTTGGTTTGTGGAATTGGACAAATACAATTATTAAAGGCGACAATTGATAGTCATATGAAATTGAAATGTCAATTAGAAGCAAATAGCTTACACTTCTTATTACAAAATGCTAATAACACTGTGTTACAAGCGATAAAACAATTTTATAGAGACCCAACGCATAACCCTTATCCATCTTCGCAATTAATTATTGCGCTATCGGCGTACTTAGAAAATTGTGGAATATGTGAACCGTTAGAGAAAATTTATACGTTATCAAGTTCAGTACCTGAAATTTCATTTGTTTTATTCGCAATAACGTTATTGAATTTGGGACACCCTAAAATTCATGAGGACGATAGACTTCATATGTTAATTCATAATGAACATTATGGTCATTATGAATTTATCGTTGGTATTATAACGATTTTAAGGCAATTAAATGTACAACATCAATACGCGTATTTGACATTCTTGGGTCAATATACGAATTTCTTGTTGTCAAGTCCTAAAGGTGGTAAGAAAGAAGACACGAATGGTATCGCAGTGTTAAGGGATTTGAAGTATATAATGATCTTCGTAAAGGATTATGAAGCGTTGGCGAAATGCCCAAGAAGAATGATCGATAGCTTCATATCTCCAACAATATTCGACTTCCTTTCAATCTAATTAATAAAATTTAAAGTTTGGTTGAATAATTTGAAAATTTTTTGTTCATAAATGTCAATACAATTGTTAATGATATTACACCGCCATGAAAAACAACTTCAAAAATGAAATCTTCTCCCAAAATAAATGTCAAATCGAGAAGATTACAAATTCAAATCGAAATAAAATTTATTAAATAAATTGCTCTTACAGGTTTTTCATGTAAAGTTTATTAGAATTCCGCATCCTTAACTTGAGTTACCTTTAGATCAGAGTTATCATCTTGAGTTACACTTACATTTAATATTCCATTTTCATCGATACTATAAGTAACCCGAAATGGTTTATTATGGATTTCGCTTATTGTTAAACTACTAACCTTTTTACTGTTTTCCGCCAAATCGTTTTCATTGCACAAAAGGTCAAATTTAGCTATTGTTTGGTTCATATCAGCTGTCTTATAATGTGCAATGCGTGACATCGGTAGTGTTGCGTTGTGTGGAATTACACAAGTCTTGCTTTCTATAGTCCCAATCCCATAAACATTGGAACAAATGGAATAAATATCAATTTCTTTTTGTTTTGCTCCATAAATTGCAGCGCCTTTTGCGCCTGATGTGACAGGATCAATTTTTTGGTGAATATCCCTCTTGAAGTATTCACTAATTACCTGTCTAAATCGTGGGATTCGTGATGAACCTCCAACTAAAATGATATCATTAACTTCATTCGGCGATAGATTTGCATCCTTGAGAACTCTTCGAATGGGAGTTATTACACGTTCAAAAAGATCGCTAGTGATTTCCTCAAATTCAGATCGAGAAAGAGTTTCGTTAAAGTCAATTTCATTATAAAAATTAGGAATATGCATTTGCGCAGATTGTAATTGTGATAAAGTAATTTTCGCTTTTTCACATTCTTGTAGCATTAAAAGTTTGGATTTTGCATCTCGGATTTGACATTTATTTTTTTCTTCAAACCGTTTAATAAAATGTGATGCTAATCTATTGTCAATATCACGACCTCCTAGATGTGCCTCACTTGATGTGGAAATGGACTGAATCTTTTTGCCTTTAAATTTTATTAGCGAAACATCGAGTTTACTTGAACCAAAATCAAATATTATATTTATTTCTTTGGATATATTATTTAATGTACTTGCATAAGAAATAGCTGCAGATACTGTAGAGTCAAGAAGACGTATGACATTTAATCCAGATAGTTCACAAATTTTAATAATGGTTTCACGTTGATTACTATTATAAAATGTTGGAACTATAACAACAGCATCAGTGATTTCAGTAGTAAGTTTTTCTTCAGCAACTCTTTTTACATTTTTCAAGAAAAGAATTGAAAGTTCAATTTGAGTATAATTTCTTATTTGATTTTGATATGGAAATTGAATAACAGGAAAATCATTATTACCACGAATAACTTGGAATGGCCATAGCTGCATATTGTTTTGTATATTCTGATCATCAAATTTACTTCCAATCATGGATTTGAAATCAAATATTGCAGAATTTGGAGATAGGACTGAACCCAATTTGGCTTCGTGCCCGAAAAATATATTATCATTCATAAAAGTGATAAAAGAAAGAAATGAGTTTTCGCCTATTTCATTTTGTACAGTTTGAAATTTGTTGCCCTTAAATATCCCAACATAGCAATTAGTTGCACCGAAATCTATACCGATTATTGGGTTGTTGCTTGGTTCCATTTGTTATAAAATATTTTAGGTGCCCAAAGTGGCATTTTTATAGCAAAGTGTCATTTTTCATTCGACCGTTTATTTCGAACAAAAGAAGTTCCTTTGCACAAAAAGTTGCTCGGCGACAAATGTTTTTCGAATAAGTAGGATTTTTAAAAAAACAAACATTGTTCAATCCTACTACGATAGCAATTATTTTTAAAATCTTTAAATTCATTTGTACATTTGCATTTTCAAAGTGTTTTTCCCATATTTAATGTTAAAAATTTATTTGCATATTGTAAGAAAAACCATAATCTTTGTATCTCTTTCAAATTTTGGTATGTTCTTGTACCATACAAGTTGTACGTAACTTAATACCCAAACAAAAATCTCTGAAAATAACACCAAAAAAAAAACAAAATTTTCAATGGGTGTTTTCGTGATTCTATCGTTCTATCGTGATCTCATAAAACATTTGACTTTTTCAAATTAACTATCGTTCGTGCCGTTTGTTATTTTCAATACCGAAAATTGAAATAAAATCCACACAAGAATCAACTTTTTGAATGCTCGTTTTTTCACCGGAGCACTTTTCGGTAACACAAATCTCAGATAAATGATCGACCCGGAAAATGATTCCAGAGGAAAACCAAAAGAAACATATATATTTGATTTCATTATTGAAGAAGCAGAGTTTTCAGACAGATTTAATAATTTTTTACATGCAGTTTGGTTCACATTTTCAGCAGATGGTATACCTTCATACAAATCAGTTCAATCAAATCGCTTCCTCCCAAGTAAAAAAGTGCCACTACGAATTACTTCCCGTTTGATATTAAATGTGGCGGATTTAAATCAAAGCTATTTCAAAGGATGCTTATTCACATCTGGTGATGTGCCACCACAGAAGAGAGTAATTGCTTTCGCACAGCTAAGATTTACAAACCTACCTCTTAGGGAGCCAGCTAAATTTGTTTTTCCATTATTAAGCAGTCAAGATTGCAAAACAGAACTAGTTAAATTGACAATGAAAGCATCAATTTCCCCACTAAATCTTAACAACAATTATGCGTATCCTCTTGTTGAACCTCAACAAGTACATAATTGCCAAATGCCAAATGAGATGAGTCTTGTTTCACGAGAAATTCAGTATCCTCCACACATTCAACAAAATGGCCCACAGATGCCATTTCAAAACAACATTAGGTACAATATACCTAATCAATATAATACTCAATTTGGACAACGGCCATTTTTCCAAAATCAATATGTACATCCACAAGCCAGCACATATCAGTGGCAAATGCAGGGGGGAATGGGGATGCCATCAAACAATTCATTTGCTCCAAATCATTTTTAAGGAATTTATGTTTTTTCATACCAAAAATATTAATATTAATAAATTGTTTTTAATTTTTTATTTTGTTTAAATTTTATTTTCAAATATTTTTTTTCAATCATAAAAGTTAAACAAAGTTTTTTGCGTAACATTTGCAAATTAAATAAAACGGCCATTTTTGAATATAAAGCCGATGATTTTTCATTCATTCAACTCTATCGTAAGTCAAATTTCAGTTTGGTATAAAAAGTATCAGATGTAAAAAATGGAAATTAATTCAAATGTGAAAACCAATTCAAATGTCTTAATAATTTCGTGAAATTTGAGCTCAAAGTGTTATTCGCGTTTTAAACAAGAGTAACATGGAGGAATCGGCTCTAGTAATATTGAATTTATTTGATCATAATTTCATAAATTCAATAAATCTGGTCATTAGTCGATTGATTTATTCAGCATTTGTTTCAAGGATAATTGATTATAGCTTGTGCTTAAATTTTATAAAGGTTATTCAGAAAAAAGAAAACAATTTTAATAATGATTGTGAAAATTCGATAATTTTTTTCTCCTGTTTCTACATTTCAAAGTTATTCACAAAAAAATAAAATAAAATTTTGAAATCGTTTTTCGTTTTTCATTTCAACAACATTCAAAAATAAATATTATTTAGAGAGATTCATCCATATTTTGTTCTGTATTCTGCATATCCATTAGTTCTTTATCAAGTTCATCACTATACTTCTTCAGCTCTAATTTCGATGCGTCTCCGCCGCACACTTCGACAGCCCAATGCGCCAACTCTTCGAGAGAGTACCCGCCATCATAAAACACTATTTCGTCCTTATCCTTTTCCACGTAAGCGACAATTGGTAACTCTATTTCATCCACAAATATTTCGGGGAGATCATTTTTGTTTGCGTCGTATGTATATATTTTTATGTTATTATTTTCGAGTGCTTTCGCAGTGTATTTCATAATGATAAGTTGTTGTTGTGCTTCAAGGACATCTTTACTATAAAAGTAAACAATGGAACCTTTTTCATTGTTTGATATTTTCTCGTTATAAGTTTTATATGTCAGTTGAAGTGGATTTGTTTCATCAATTCTTTCGGATATTATAATCGATGGCTCTTCATCCTTTTCGATCCGAGTAAGAAGCTCAGATAAATATGTTACATTATGTATATGTTCTTCATCTATAACAGCCCATCGTTTGGATTGACCTTCATTTATATCGGTTGAAACGACAAAGAAAAATGGAGCTTCAAGTTTGGAAAAGCGTCCAAAAGATACAAACGCTGAACCTTCATCGCCATAAACTGGTGAAACATAAAAGTTATCAAGATGCTCAGTAGAAAGTTGATCTAAAATGGATAACTCTAATGTGTGTTGATCAGGTTTGTCAAAAGCAAGTTTGTAACCGGCGAAAAACGGTTTTTTGATGTCGAAAAGTTTTGTGATGTCGGTGATGTTGGTGTCCATAAGTTCTGTGTAGTCTTCTCCTGCGTCAAGTAGCTGGCGGTCAGAGTAACGGTAGACGTAAATTCCTTTCGGAATTTCAAGTTGATAATAATTTAAGAGTAATGACGGAATGGAATAAAAGGTGTCTTTTGGCCTGAGATTAGCCGGCGGTTCATCAACATCAACACCAATGACTGAGCTAATGTGACGCTCAAATAAATAACGAACAAAAACAGGATCAGTCACATGAACAACATGTTTTGGTAAAAGAATTTGGCACCACTCAGAAAACTCAATAACACCTTGCGTTGGGGAATTGATCATAACGTCGATATCATGATTAAAGCCAATAAAATCGGGAAGATATGAAATATTATAACGAGTAGAGTCTTCAGGGTTTGCTACCACAAATTCAATATTATTTTTATATTTGTTTATAGCGTAATTTGTAAATTCGAGAGGGAACTCTTGTTCATTTGAAGGAAATATAACAACACCTATTTTTGTATTTTGGATAAACTCATCAAGGGCATCGCCTGTGAGTGACTTTAAGTGATTATATTCACCAATTTTATCTGTAATCCGAATTAAAAGGGAGAAAATGAAAAACATTTTTCTGAGATATTATAAACCTAAGAAAAAATAAATTGTTAGAAAATATAAATGACTGAATAAAACAATTCAAAAAGTGAAAATAATTATTGTCAATATATTAACGGTCGCAATTAATGCCAACATTTTAAACACCATATGTTCCTTTTTATGTATAAACAGTAGATAAACTTCCCTAGTTATGCATAAATTTGTTTTTCTACTTTGGGTTAAAAAAATGAATGAAATCTATTTATTACAAATTATATTTGACCAATTTTACACGATCAATTGGTCCAAATTCGAGATCACCAACGAAGAAAGATTTCTCCAAGAATCTTATATCATTAAATTGAACATTTTGATTGATAATTTCTTCATTATTATCATTATCAACCTTAACTAAAATGAGATTTCCCTCGTTAACTCGAAACACATAAGAAACATCTTCATTGTATAACGTAATTTCGAACCCTTGTAAAAGAAAATATGAATCATCTGGATTAAATAATTCATTAGAATATAAAAAATCTACATCTCTATCATTTCCTATTATTGGTATCTCTTCGTCATTCATGTTAAAAATGCATTCTTCAGGGATAATTGATAATTTTGGTGATGGTTCAAATTCAGATACAAAATGATATGATATAATATCAATAGCAAACGGATAGGACTGATAGGATTCCTTTGATTGTAGGTTGTACCCTTGTGATCCATGATATATATCTAACGGCTGTGTTGCAATAATTGTCAATACAACTCCCTCGAACTCAAAGCCATCTAATTTTCTGGAACTTTCGAATGAAGGAGGAGAATCTACCCCAAATTGTAAGGCATTTGCTGAAGTGTATAAATGATTCAAAGTAACTTTTTTGTGTTTTTCTTTCAAGAACAAAATTCCCATGTGAGCAACCATTGCAAGTACGTCAGAATCAGGTGTGTATGGTCTAGAGCCTACTATTCTTGCCTCATTGATCTGATTGAAATCACTTGAGAAAATGTTATCTGAAATATAGATGTTTATTGCTTCGCCAATAGAGTGAAACATTGATAAGAAATTTAAGTCCCTTTTGTATTGGAGAGTTAGGAAACTCCTCTGCATCTCCAATATTTTATCGGCGGTTTTCTTAAGACAATTCAATAATTGAAAACATATTGAAAAGCCATAAGAATATCCAATATTTCAAAGCATTAATTTCTGTAAGAAACGGTTGGTTGCTTGGTGTTTTGCGTGATTAACATCAAAACAATGTTTTTAAACAACTCTTTATCTGAAAAAAATATTTAGCTGTAAAATTATTAACCTGTCATATAATCGTGTCTCTGGAATTACTTATCTCTTCTTTTTGATGTATAAATTGGTAATGTGTCAAAAAAAAATTCGCATATTTAATAATAAACACATTCCATAACATTCGAAAAATATATTTGTAAAGTTAAAAATGAATAAAAAAAAATTTGTTACATTGGAATTAAAGCGATCTGAAACAAGATTCACAGTAAATAAACCTCTTCAAAGTTCCCGTTGAAAAAATCGACATTTGAATTGATATTGATCGTATATTACAATCCACTCGGCCGATTGAGCATTCAAAAATATATTTCAATATTTTACAAAAAAGATTTGCTCAAGTACATGAAATTTAATAAAAAAAATAGTCATAAATGAACATGTGCATTATCTAGATAATGAGAATTATATTGATTGTAGTAAGAATTGCAAGTTTCTTGTGATATATTCATTGGCAATCTGTATTGATAATATATTTGGTCTGAATGTTAGCGGTTTTCGATCATTTTTAATACAAATTCGAACTTTTCAATGCAGGGTTGATCCCATAACTCTATTTCGTTCAAAACATGGATAAAAAACACATTATTTGAATATAAAAGTAAAATAAGCACCTCAAATATGTGTAAGTGACATAAGTATTTTGTAGGAACGAAATTGATTAAAAAACTAATTTAATTATTTAGTCATTAAGATTCTTTTTACTCTTTGGATTAATTTAAAGCACGCAAAAATAATTTAATTTTACATAAATATTTTAATATTATTTTTTATAGCAAATTTACACAAATTCCAAATAAAAAAACAAGATTAAATCTCTAATTTTCACTAACACAAACATTATTTATCCTTCGTCAAGTTGATAATATTGTTGGTTACTTGGGCAGTAATAACATCCGAGCACTTCTATATACACCAATTCGAGTTCGTCTTCTTCATTTTCCGGAATGCCATAATTAATCTGAATATCTGATTTTGGCGCAACGCCATCAAACGCACTGCAATCAGAGTCTTCCTCTTCCTCGTGAGCATCAAAAGTCGAAGTTTCGGGTTTCGAAACGTTTGCAAATGTATTTGGCTTCAAATTTTTTTTGCTCGTTAAAGCAGATTTGGAACGACTTTCGCTTTTGACTGATGTTGGATATTTACTGCTTCGTGATTTTGCAGTGGATGAACGCGTTGGAATTCGCGATTTCCGAAGTGGATTATCGATTGGAGGGAGAGAAGCTTCAATATTTTGTGGGAGGACAAGATTGAATGAATCAATGCCATTTGGAAAATCTACATCAAGACCATTTGGTAAGGTAATCTGATTATGTGAATTGAGGAAATTATCAACTGCATAAATCCATCGTATTTTACATTTGGGAGATACTTCAACGCTGTCTAAAATATGATATGTCCCTGATATCCAATATTGTTGTGAAAGTAATTCTAAATCAAAATATAATGTATACCAGTGATTCCTTTTCATTTCTAAATTTAGTAAAGCACATGTCTGGGATGATGAAGGACGCTCTTGATTTTTACGTCGAGCTGTTGAATATGCAAAATTAAAACGATTGGCTTTGTCATCACGAATAGTCATTGTAATTGTAAAATCACATCCGCTGTTAACATAAACTTGGAATGCTATGTACCGAAATGCAATTCCAAGTGTTGATTGATTTGTTGGTAAGCGAAGTGATTTAGACCTTGTTCCCTCAATTTTATATATACTAGACCTGTCTTCATTGCTGTAGGTATAATTTATTAATGTATTCATTCTTGGACCTAAAATTTTGGAAAACAAGTGCATTCGAAGTGAAATATTTTTCCACTAAAGAAACCGCCGATAACCGAAAATTACAATTGTCACTTTTTAGATAATCAGGATGCTTGAAATTGCAATAAACACTGAAGTGGATTCAGCAAAATCTTTTGATAATAACCATAATATAACTAACAAAGAAATTTTAGTTTATTAATGAAATATATTTTGTACATTATATACAAATAAATTTAAAATGATTCAATATATCTTCTTTGATACTCTTCAAATTGTGGCTCATTGTGTATTCAGCTTATGTAGTTGCACATAAATTTGGTTATAACAGACTATTTAAATAAAGATGAATGATATATTTGAATTATTTCTTCATTTCCATTGGCACTTGTATATTTTCCATATTTTCCTGATTTGTGTTATTATTGGTAAAAATTTAAAAACATTTAATTGATCCGAAAAATGCATAGTCAAGTAACAAATGAATATCTTTCATAAGTGAAGTAACAATATGGTTGTAACAATGTTTCTTGAAGCTTTTTGAATTATTTGAAGAGAAATCTCCAAGAACAGTGCATTATTTACAAACTTCAATAAAATATTTCCAGATATTAAAGCGTTCATTGGAAATTTGTTTATGTGATAATTCTTTAAAAACAAAAAAAAATTATTTTTTACATATTTTAATTAGCTGTTAAGCAAAATACCGAAAGTGGTTTTATATTTTTTGCCTTTTTAATTTGCTCAATTTGCGAGTATAAAATTTCTTTTAATTTTTTTGGAATTTTTTCACTTTTCTCAATTATTTCAGGATACGAATTAATTGTCATTTCGACCTCCCATTTCCCGTCCTGTAAATCAGATGAAAATATTTCGTCGCTTTTCTGCACTTTCCAGCCAGAAATTTCAACTGATTTCAAAATATCTTCTGGATAAAAAAGTGTGCGAATATTGGAACTAGTCGTTTCGTCAAAGCTTCCACATGTAGCCTGTATCATAGTTGCCATAAAATGTGGAATTTGTTCGGGAATTATTGCATTTGGATTCCATTCAGCAATACAAAGACGTCTACCTGGTTTGTATAATTTGGTAAGGATTTCGGTAAGTTTTTCACGTGAAGAAAGATACCAGATACTATGTGAAAGAACAATTATGTCATAATCACTATCATATATTTCTGGATGTTGAGTAATATCAATTTCAAAGTCAATTCTAATGTTTGACTTAAGCTGGCTATTGTAAAGGCGATACTTTGCATCTTCTAAAGTTATAGGTGCTCCATAATCTGGTGAAGCAATATCAACTCCATGAACAAAACATTCAGGGCCTCCACAAAATGCAAGCGCTGCTAATGTATCTCCTTGTCCGCAACCAATTTCAAGTATTCGTGCACCCTTTGGAATATTCCAAAAATCAATTAATTTAAGACGATGTGCGCTTTGTATACGTTGATTTCGATCACCTTCAAGTCCGATTGCAGATAGTAATTTGTCAACAATTGATTTTTCATCTTCTTCACACGTAAACTGGCTATGTTTTTTAGTGTTTGATTTCATTATAAAATTCGAATTTTGGGGCACCTCAAAAAATATCGATATACATCATATAATAATTATAATTTTATAAAATGAATTCCGATATCGTTCATCGGTTAGGATATGTGGTTTTCATCCACGGGAGCGGGGTTCGACTCCCCGTATCGGAATAAATTTTTTCATTTTTTGTTTTTATTTACACTTCAATGAATTCTTTCTACAAGTTCAAGCGTAAGATGTCAGCAGCTAAAAATTAAAATTTCTTCTTTTCGCATTTTTGCTAATACAAATGATCAAATTTCACGAATCTGTCCTTCAAATTATATATCGGCACCACGACAGATCTCCCGTGCGCGCAGCAGTTTGGCCTTGTGCACTTTGCAAGTTCAGCAATTAGTTCGGTTGCCTCATCGTCAGATATCACATCTCCAAATTTTATCGCTCTTTTGCACGCCTTTGTCTGCAGCACAGCCATTACGCAGTCGGGTATTTCCTTATATATGCCATCGCTTAGTTGGTTAATGTAACATATCAATCCGTCGATTGTATCAATTTTTATGCCATCGTAATAAGGAATTGCGTACAGGTAACAAATGTTTTTTGTTTTCATTATTTTCCATCCCCATTTTTGCAAATTAATATTTATATCGTTCGTGATCAGATCAATCAAATTATTTGGCAAAGTCATTGGCAATTGTAATTCGTATGACGGGAATTTGTTTGGTAAATTGTTAATTATTTTTTCCAAGTTAACTCGTTCATGTGCTGCATGTTGATCAATAGCATATAATACATCATTTAAATGACATAGAATGAACTTATGATCGAATATTCCAATGTATTTCATATTATTTATTTCTTCATTTCCAACAATTTCCAAATTTTTATTATTATTTATGTTCGAAATTGTTTTGATACTTATTGATAATCCTTCGAATTTCCAAAACATTTCTTCAATTTGACCTTTTGTAACTATAATTGTATTATTTAAAGGTTTAATTTTTTTGTTATCTATAGTTAGTTCTATACATGGAATGTCGTTTACTATAAATGGCGTAAATGGTAATGCATTAATTGGAATACTATTTTTATAATATGTAAATGTTTCATCAGAACTTATTCGTAGGTAATTACCAGTGATCTTTCGCCAACTTTCTTCTATGTTATTTGATGACGTAATATTTCCTTTTGTTCTATCACTAATAATAGTAAAGTTAATGTTAGGATTTGTTAATGATAATGTATTAATGAAATACTTGAAATGTTTATATTCTTCTTCTTTGTTTTGTTGTGTTGTGATTTCTTTTTGACGAATTGGATAGTTATCGAATGTTTTACTGATGATTATATCAGTGCCATGTGAAAATAATGGTGTGTATTGAATGTTTGGATCATTTATAATTCGAAGATTTTCATCTGATTTATTTCTCGTAATGATAGAAACTTTAGATATCTTGGAAATAATATTTATTTTGTTGTTTGTACTAAATAGTGTAATGAATTTGCTTTTTGGAATTCCTTTTCCATTGTCTTTACAACGAATTTGATTTAGAATGAAATCAAGTTGAATTGTAATGTTTTTTGCTCCTCCATTAATGGAATTTAAAACAAGCTCAGCTGCAATCGAATAATATGAAGGGAAGAGAATCGGAGCTGAAACAGCGTTTGGCTGCGTGAGCATTTTAGTTTGGTGTGAATTTGATGTAAAATAAAGTATTCAAATTTTCACTAATCTCTCAAATCGCCAACTTTTCAAAATGAAATTGAATTCATCGTTATTTCATTTTTATGGGAAATTTATTTATAAAAATATATTAAAAACATTGAGTTAAAATTTACATCAAAACAAATATTATTAAAATCATTAATTACGTTTATTTTAAAATTTATTCTTTTTTATTTTTAGGTTAATGTATTAACCATTGATCTTCATCATGTCGAATTACATTATTAAATTCATCATCAATATGTATGGTTTGCTTTTCATTGTCTGATGAAGACTCAGAAAGGATTTCAGTGGTTTTGCTTGGAATTTTCTTACTTCTTCGAATTGTAAATATTATTATTCCAATGATCAATAAAACAGCGATAACCGAACCACAGATAATTCCTATTAATGCATTCGTTGAAATCTTTTTAGTTGGCTGAGATTGAGTTTGATAATATGTAAACATTATCAATGAATAATCTAAGTTATAGAAAGAATACTGAATAATTGTGTATTCATAATGAATTATTTCTGTAGAAATAAAAGAGTCAAGTGTATTATATAATAAGGAATGTGTTAAATACATTGTGTAAACAGAATATGATTGAGTTAAATATATATAATATGTAAATGTATACGAATATGGATAAGTTATTATTGTATTTGACTTAGTGAATGTATTTGATTTAGTGAATGTATTTGATTTAGTGTATGTATTTGATTTCGAAAATGTATTTGTAAATGTGTTTGATCTTGTAAATGTGTGTGTTGACCATGGATATTGAGCACATTCACCAAATGCTGTTCCTTTGGATATGTTAAGTTCTCCAAATGTTTCATTTTGATATAAATCGGATGTCATAACAGTTTTATTTTCAATATTATCAAAAGCATCATCTGCTACATTTGGAGTTATATAACCTAAAAAGTAAATACATGTGAGATTGCTGCATTGTGCAAATGCTTCTTGTTCAATAGAATTCACATTTTGACCAATAATAACTGTTCCTAATGAAGAACAATATTGAAATGCACCAGATTCAATCGTTATTACTGAATTAGGAATTGTTATATTTATTAATGAGGAACAATGAGAAAATGTTGAAACTCCAATATAACTTACATTTTGACCAATAATAACGATGCTTAAATTAGAACAATATTGAAATACACCAGATTCAATCGTTATTACTGAATTAGGAATTGTTATATTTATTAATGAGGAACAATGAGAAAATGTTGAAACTCCAATATAACTTACATTTTGACCAATAATAACTGTTTCTAATGAAGAACAATATTGAAATGCACTATCTCCAATTATTTCCACTGAATCAGGAATTGTTATGTTTATTAATGAGGAACATTTAGAAAATGCTGAAACTTCAATATAATTTACTTTTTTACCAAAGATAACATTTTCTAAATTAATACATTCTTCAAAAGAATATGATCCAATTGTTGTTATATTTTCACCGATATATACTATCTTTAATGTTGTCCATTGTTTAAATGCTGTATTTCCAATTTTTATAAGTGAATCTGAGATTTTTATTGTGGTATTTGATCTTCCTAATGGATAATAAACAATTTCTGTATAATTTTTATCATAAAGAATTCCATCTCGTTCAGAATAATATGAATTATCTTGAGATACATTAATAAAATAAAGTTTAGTACAATTAACAAATACATTTTGTTCAATAGTATAAACTGATTTCGGAATTGTAATATTTTTTAATGAAATACATGAAAAAAATGCATATTCACCAATAAAATTTACTTTTTCTCCAATAATAATATTTTCTAATTTAATACATGAAGAAAATCCAGAATTTTGAATTGATGTAACAAAATTTGGAATCGTGATATTTATTAATGATGAACATGATGAAAATGCATAACTTCCAATCGTTTCTACATTATTTCCAATGGTAACATCAATTAATTTAATACAATTAGAAAATGCATAACTTCCAATCGTTTCTACATTATTACCAATGGTAACATCAATTAATTTAATACAATTAGAAAATGCATAACTTCCAATCGTTTCAACAGATTCACCAATAAATACTGTTTCAAGATTTTGACATTTGCCAAAAGCATTAGTTTCAATTGATATAATCGTATTCCCTATATCAACAGAAATTAAAGAAAGCCATTCTGAAAAATGAGTCGGAATTTATTGTATTAATTCCTTCTTGAATTATAAGATATTTTGTAACCTGTTTATATGTGTTTCTATTTCCATAATCATTTGAATTAATTATTGTGAATGTTTTAGTAATACTATTATATGCTGAAAATATTTGTTCAAAAAGAAAACAAATAAAAATGGTAAAATTTTAAATTTGCTTTTCTCTTTTGAAACAATATGAATAATTAAGTTTGATAAATAAGTTTTTAATATTATAAATAAGATAAGAAGGACCATAACAATAAATAAAATATTTGATAAAATTTTTTTGCATAAGAAAGACATTAAATTTGAAGAATCTTGATTAACATTATGAAAATCATAACAAAATGAACCATTAATTTCGGGAAGATGTATAACAGATTTTCTAGTTTCACATAAAATTTGAAGATAGAAATCATATTCAGAAATAGTTTTAATTCCTTGAATCAATCTACTACTATTTAACTGAGGATTTTTTGATATATTGTGTATGTTGTATGACACTGTGCAGACCAGAAACAGCACCCCACAACCACGCATTAACAATTTTTTTTTACATAACCGAAACAGTTTCATTCAAAAGCTGTTGATGAAAATCACAACATTGAAATTTCCTTCACTCAACTTTTTTCCATTGAAAAGATTTCAATTTTTTTTTATTTTAACCGTTCATACTTCCCTTGGCATGGGAAGTAAGTTACTTCCCAGGAACAACAAAGAACCAACTTTTTGTACATGTTGAAAAATTTCGTTTATTAACTGGAAATATTTTTGATTTTTAGAAGGGAGTTCTTAAACATCACTTTATTTTTCTTTTTGAGATAATATAGGTTTAAAACAACCTTTTCACTTCAAAGTCAAAATCATCTTTTAAATTAGTTTTGGCATCTTCAAAAATGAATGTTGTGGTGTTGGAAAGCAGTATGTTTACCAAAAATGAAGCTCTGTGTTAATGAATAATTTACTTATTGGTTATTGTTGTTTTATATTGTGTTTATACAACTCTAGTTTTGTCTTAACATTAGAGAAGAATAAAGGTGTTTGAATGCCTCTTTAATATATGATACTAACCTTGGATTATTTCATTTTGGTGATCTTTTTCAAAAATTTTAACTCAGTAAACTCATTTTGGTATACAGAAAAAATATTTTTCACATTTAAACATTTTGAGGCTCATTTATATTAAGAATTTTCATATCATTTTCTTAATTTAATATTTACGAATTTAACATGTGTTTATTTATATGAATTAATTTAAATAGATTGTATCAATACCAATCATATGAGGTTTTCTTTGGCTTGGAGTTACTTTCATAGCTTCAAAGACAGCAGAGTATTGTAAATTTTAGACATAAATTTGATCAATGCCATTATCTTCTTTGAAGTCTTTTGCAAATGGATCTTCATCAATATTTTTCATTGAAAATACACCTGCGTTTATATTTGTTTCACCATTTTCTTCAAAACTTTTTGATGTTTGTTCAATAGAATTTTGTTTTTTGTTTTTAATTCGAATTAAAAACACAATAAGTAAAATAATAATAATAACAATTACAAATACAATAACACCAATTATAATGTTATAATTTGTATTATCACCAATGTCATTATCTTCTATTGTATAAAACATTATAAAGAAATTAGAATAAAAAGAAAAAACTGTAGGAAATATAATAATTGTATATTCATAATAAATAAATTCTGTGAAAATATATGTATTGATTGAATTAATTTTTGAGAATATATTAGTTAAAGTAGAACAATCTTTTAATGAATATGTTTGTGTATATGAAATAAAATATGTTAAAGTGAAAGATCGTAAAAAACTTAATGAAAAATTTGATATAAATGAATTTGATTTAGTGTATGTGTTTGATTTCGAAAATGTATTTGATTTTGTAAATGTGTGTGTTGACCATGGATATTGAGCACATTCACCAAATGCTGTTCCTTTGGATATGTTAAGTTCTCCAAATGTTTCATTTTGATATAAATCGGATGTCATAACAGTTTTATTTTCAATATTATCAAAAGCATCATCTGCTACATTTGGAGTTATATAACCTAAAAAGTAAATACATGTGAGATTGCTGCATTGTGCAAATGCTTCTTGTTCAATAGAATTCACATTTTGACCAATAATAACTGTTCTTAATGAAGAACAATACTGAAATACACTAGATTCAATCGTTATTACTGAATTAGGAATTGTTATATTTATTAATGAGGAACAATGAGAAAATGTTGAAACTCCAATATAACTTACATTTTGACCAATAATAACTGTTCCTAATGAAGAACAATACTGAAATACACCAGATTCAATCGTTATTACTGAATTAGGAATTGTTATATTTATTAATGAGGAACAATGAGAAAATGTTGAAACTCCAATATAACTTACATTTTGACCAATAATAACTGTTCCTAATGAAGAACAATATTGAAATGCACCAGATTCAATCGTTATTACTGAATTAGGAATTGTTATATTTATTAATGAGGAACAATGAGAAAATGTTGAAACTCCAATATAACTTACATTTTGACCAATAATAACTGTTCCTAATGAAGAACAATACTGAAATACACCAGATTCAATCGTTATTACTGAATTAGGAATTGTTATATTTATTAATGAGGAACAATGAGAAAATGTTGAAACTCCAATATAACTTACATTTTGACCAATAATAACTGTTTCTAATGAAGAACAATATTGAAATGCACTATCTCCAATTATTTCCACTGAATCAGGAATTGTTATGTTTATTAATGAGGAACATTTAGAAAATGCTGAAACTTCAATATAATTTACTTTTTTACCAAAGATAACATTTTCTAAATTAATACATTCTTCAAAAGAATATGATCCAATTGTTGTTATATTTTCACCAATATATACTATCTTTAATGTTGTCCATTGTTTAAATGCTGTGTTTCCAATTTTTATAAGTGAATCTGAGATTTTTATTGTGGTATTTGATCTTCCTAATGGATAATAAACAATTTCTGTATAATTTTTATCATAAAGAATTCCATCTCGTTCAGAATAATATGAATTATCTTGAGATACATTAATAAAATAAAGTTTAGTACAATTAACAAATACATTTTGTTCAATAGTATAAACTGATTTCGGAATTGTAATATTTTTTAATGAAATACATGAAAAGAAATGCATATTCACCAATAAAATTTACTTTTTTCTCCAATAATAATATTTTCTAATTTAATACATGAAGAAAATCCAGAATTTTGAATTGATGTAACAAAATTTGGAATCGTGATATTTATTAATGATGAACATGATGAAAATGCATAACTTCCAATCGTTTCTACATTATTTCCAATGGTAACATCAATTAATTTAATACAATTAGAAAATGCATAACTTCCAATCGTTTCAACAGATTCACCAATAAATACTGTTTCAAGATTTTGACATTTGCCAAAAGCATTAGTTTCAATTGATATAATCGTATTCCCTATATCAACAGAAATTAAAGAAGGCCATTCTGAAAATGAGTCGGAATTTATTGTATTAATTCCTTCTTGAATTATAAGATATTTTGTAACCTGTTTATATGTGTTTCTATTTCCATAATCATTTGAATTAATTATTGTGAATGTTTTAGTAATACTATCATATGCTGAAAATATTTGTTCAAAAAAGAAAACAAATAAAAATGGTAAAATTTTAAATTTGCTTTTCTCTTTTGAAACAATATGAATAATTAAGTTTGATAAATAAGTTTTTAATATTATAAATAAGATAAGAAGGACCATAACAATAAATAAAATATTTGATAAAATTTTTTTGCATAAGAAAGACATTAAATTTGAAGAATCTTGATTAACATTATGAAAATCATAACAAAATGAACCATTAATTTCGGGAAGATGTATAACAGATTTTCTAGTTTCACATAAAATTTGAAGATAGAAATCATATTCAGAAATAGTTTTAATTTTTCGAATCAATGCATTATTCTTTGAATGAATGTTTTTTAAAACATCTGGAATGCATTGTAATGTCTGCATATATGTTAAAAATAACATCTTACAAGAAACTTTCTTGCAATCGTAGAAAAATTTTTCATTGAAATTTCAATATTTTACTCAACTCTATGTATTGAAAAAGTTGTTTCAATTTTTTTATGAGAGCATTCATATTTTTCTTGGAGAATTCCTCCACATCTTTTGGTTAAAATTCACAAATATGGGATAGTACAATTTGCATTTTAACGAAATGTTAAATGAGCTTATAAATATCAAATATATATATCCTTAAAATCTAATTTACTGAACCTCATTATCAATTTTGCGATATATTTTGATGACATTTGGATCATAAAATGCCTGCTGAAACGTTGTTACTGCACCACTTTCCCCCTGTGGCTGTAACCATATATCAGATCCAGCGATACCAATCACAGTTGCCAAACCATTTGGTGTTTCCACAACATCTCCAGGGAGCACTCTCATTCCTCTAAACAAATCAATGTTAACGTCCGTTTCAAGAGAAACGTTCATCTTTGTCATAAACGGCTTCTTAACGTTCAATCCCTTTCTTGAAATTATTTGACAGCGTTTTTGATCGTCATCGTTTAGTGTCACTTTTTCTTCTTTGTTTTGAATACTTAATTCGCCGCTATCGTCTTTATAGTAATTAACAAGAAAGAATTTGTTATCATATGAAATAATATCACCTGGAATGAATTTGGTGATTTTAGCGACTGAAAATTGTTTGTTACCACCAATTCTCCGAATTATTTTCATTTCTTTCTGATTAGTTAATACTGCACCAAAATTTAATCTTAGAGCATCATCTGTTTGGACCCAATATCCATCACCATTGACATCCTTACCAATGATTGTTGCAATCCCTTTGCTTGTGATGACTCTATCTGTTGGCCAATATTCGTCATCAATTTGATAATTAACCAATACATCAACCACATCTGTATTGAAAGCTTGTATAGACACAATTGTTTTTTCCTCTGATTCTCTACGTAATAAAAGTAATGAATTAAGATCAGTTAACTCTAAATTATTTTCATCAAATTCATTTTTCAAAAGAACTTTATGGCAGAACTGGCCGACAACAACATAAAATCCTTGTTGATAAAGAACTAAATCATCTATCTTGAACCCATATTTCCCAATTAGTTTGCAAGGTGAAATTTCAATTTGAAGCCGTTTATTTTGATAGAAAACGGTTTTGATCGTGCGACCGTTAGTTTTGGTGATGGTGAATTCTGAGTGAAGATAAGATGGACTGCAATCATAGCCAGTTGAAATCAAGTTTTCATCGTTAGTCCATGAAATAAATAATTTGTTTCCAAAAACTCCTTCAATTTTACCATTACCTAATTCAGGATGTTCAATTTCATCTCCTGGAAAGAAACCAAAAGCTAAACATGCGCTTTCTGAACAATCCAAATCATAGCTTAGTTTACAACGACTTTCTTTTGATACAAATGAATCAGATCCAATTCGTTTTGCTAATTTGATGTAATAATGATAATTTGCAACATCATCCTTATATATCTTAAGTCCTGATTCTGATTGAAGGTATAACGTCTTGTCAGTACTAATTCCTATAACAGTTGCTTCTTCATTATTTGATTCCTTTAAAGTAACAACATCTCCATGTCTAAATCCTGTTTGCATTAATGCTTCGTCAGAAATATTTATATCAATTGGAACGCAAGAGTTTTTACCAATAACTTGTTTCCAAATAATTGGGATACCTCTAGTATTTTTCAATAAAAAAGGATGTGGTAAAACCTCATTTTCTGTGATTAAAAACATAACATGTGAGCATCCTGCCGAAACCCATGATATATTAAATTCTTTCACCCAGTCACATAAAGTGGGGGTTTTGACAGATCTATCGGTCTGCATGCATAAACGGTCGTTATCTCTTTCGCCGCATGCGTAAACGGTCCCCTTATCGGTGAGGAAGTACGTCATTGTGTCTCCAGAAGCAATGTGAATGATTGTTTCATCACTACCTATGAATGGAGTGATTTTTTGAAATGTGTTACATCTTTGAATTTGGCCTTGGCCAATTTGTCCATAACCATTGGAACCACAAGACCAAACATTACCATCTGTATCTATTGCAAATGATGATGTGTTATATGCAAAAACACGTGAAAAAAGTGTGTTGTCTTTGATTGATACAATTGTTGGTGTATTTGATGAAAACCCTTTTCCTTGGCCACAAGGTTTTTTGCTTCCCCATGAATAAATATGCCCATCATCACTTAATGCAAGAAAATGATTTTGTCCAGCTGCAGCATCAACAAAATGAATATCACTTTCAAAATAATTCATCATTGAACGATTTCCAGTGAACCAATAAATTCCAGGTCCATCTGGAATGGCAACTACACTTTCTGTGCCACATGCTACAAATAAAATATTCATTTTTAATTTAAGTGGATCTGAAATGCTACCGAATGAATTACCACATAAGTAAAGACTTCCATCACTTGCTGCTATTGCTGTTAATTTATCACCGCATGCAGCTGATATTGGCACAATGTCAGCAAAATCTGGCAATTCTGTTAATACTGAAATATCTCCAGCGATTTGATCTCCCATCTGTTTATGGTCGTTATCACCGCATCCATACCATTTTTTGTTTGTGTAAATAATATTATACTTCCATCCAGAAATAATTAAAGTTGCCATCGAAGCATCGAAGTCAACTGGGGAAACGCTTGAGTTGCCTGGCCTGCAAAGTCTATGCCCTGTATACCCTGCTGAGAGAAGTGATGTTTTAGACATTCTTATCGGGGCACCCCATAAATTTTTATGATCCAAAACAATTCGACTTCTCCCTCGTTCAGCAAGCGCACGAGCCAAAATCCATCGCGATGACTGTCAACGCCATACGCACAAAGAACTGTTCTCAGCATCTCTAACATTCAATTTCCGAAAATGCTGAAATTCTTACAACAGATTCAGCAATTTCATCATATTAATTCACATTGTTACCACAAAATGATTTTATTTATTGAGCGTTGTTCGGTCTGACATGATTCATTTCTGCCCATTCGCACAGTTGCCGTGGTACCTCCTCCAGCACCTCCGCTGCGAGTATTGAGTAGTGCAAGTGTGCGAACTTGTTGAACGGCACGAACTGCACCAAGTCCCTCTCCATCTTGAATCCTCCTCTCGACACAAGCGGCGTATCATCAGCGTCCAGCACGTCCATAGCTGTGAAGTCTGCGTTACCCACACCGACAATGATTATCGACAAAGGGATTCTTCCCGCGTCTACGATTGCATCGATAGTATCTTCCATATCATTAATGATACCGTCTGTGATTATCGTCAGTATAGTGTATGTTCTGTCTTGTTGGAACGACTGTATCGATAATTGGCTTGCGTATCTAATCACGGGCGCAAACAACGTCGGCCCACTTAACTGTACTTGTGTGAGCGCATTACGGTATACGTCGATGATGCCATCTAAGCCTCTGACGCATGGAGCTTGGTCATTAAATGTCAATGGGAAGCAATGGTTAATACGTCCGCCAACTTTAGCACCGAATCCTAAGACAGGGAATAATTGATCAGTGTCATATGGACATAATACTTCGCCAACGCCACGAATGCATTTCTCATATTGACTAATGCTATCTCCGTTTGGTGACAAGTAATGTAATGACCGTGGATCGCGTGGATCGCGATTGGAGGCAGTGAAATCAATGGCAGTGATAAGGTTAAGTTGGATGCCGCCATGTAAATAGTCATAGAAATTGAACTTCTGTTGGAGATTAATTTGACGGACAATGAAATTACCAACGATTTTGCGCTTGTTGTCAATGACTTGAAGCGTTTGTCCGGTGCGCTCGGAAAGTTGTGTAAAGGTGGTGTCATGATAACCAATTAAAACTGCGGCACTATGAGATTTGTAGTTATAAAAGGAAATTCGTAATGGGCGATCTGGATCAACATTACATAAGACTTGATACGGAATGGTAAATGGCTTCCAATTCATGGACTTGGAGACCTCCGATTGAAATATGGGGAGAAATCGGCCTTGCTCTGATGATTTGGCAATAACAAAAAATGGAGTATTTCGGAATAAAAAGCTTTGTTTCTTAAGATCTCGTCCTATGATTTGTCCGTTGACTATGGAGCCGGAATTTTCGACTTGTTCTGGAGTTATATATAAAGTTCCACGAACTTCATTTGATTTTGGAATCTTTAATGTAAGCTCAGTGGTGGACTCCGCAGCAATGATCTGTGATAGTTCAACAGCGGCTTCACCAATAAAGTCTTGTTTTGAAAGATCTGCATTTTCTGAATCAACATCATAAACTCGGAATAAAAGTTGTTGACGAATTTCAAAGACATACATAACAGTAAAGAAGGTAACCCACTCAGGATTAAGATTGTTCCAAATAACTTCTGTTCGAGAAAATTCTTCCCACTTTCCATTTCGAAAAGTATAAAGGGCACAAACTGGATCTGAAACTGTGATAATATCCATGTCTTTTAGATTTTTAGCAGCAACATGAAGATTAACTAACGGATATGTTTGACTTTGATTTAATGCATCTTTACAAGGTGCAACAGAATCTGTGCCAGTATAATTATTAGCAACATTATTTCTTTGGACAGGTATATTATTGTAAGAACCAAAAGCAACTTTCATTAGAAGATTTTGGTTTACGGTTATATTTGGACGGTTGTCAGAAATTTCGACAAGAAATATCTTGTAATTTTCATATATTGTTTTATATAAAATTAGTGATATATGGCAAAAATAGATCATATTATATATATCTTCGATTTGTGTATTATGAAATTGGATTATATAATAAGATATTTCAGTTTGTAAATCCAAATAAACAATTATCGCTTTGGATATGGAATTGTTTGAGATTTCATCGTATAGTATTGAAATATCTGTTTTTAATTGGTCATAAATTAACTTTTTGAATGACGTCCACATTGAAATAGCGGTGAAGAACAAAGTCAAGAAGAAGATCTTCTTCAAAAATTTTGATTTTTATGTAGTTATTTTGATAATTTATATAACAACTAGCGGAAATTTGATATATTTATCTGATAATTATTTAATCCATCTTCCTCATTCATTTTTATCGCATTGAATAATACTTTGCATCTCATTTAGCATTTATTCATTTAGCACATCTTGTTTATTCATTTGTAAGGTAATCTTTTTTAATTAATTGTTGTTCGCGTCTCGTTTAGTTAATATCTTCATTAATTTTTCAAAAAATATGTTTCAATTTTTCTTTTTATTTTCTGGAACTGAATTATTCGAATCAAATACAAATTGTTGATCATTTTGAACATAAAATTGAAGTAAACTATTGAATTACAATGAAAAAATAACCTTAATGATTTAAATCATTCCCATTATATTTTAATAAACCATTATTCTTACAAATTAAATATAATAGTTTATAATAAGGTCTTTATAGTGCTTGGTCTTTTATGTAGATATCTTTTTGTAAATATGATCATATTTATATATACAATTTTATATGAAATTATAATTTTGCATTCATATTGAGAAATATATAGGAAAAGTGGTACTATACTTATATTTATAAGTAATTTGCGAAATTATATTAAATAAAAATTAGAAATAAATCATAAATGGAGGATTAAATATATAAATTAAATTATTTCAAGTATTAAAACATGAAAATTACTTAAGGATACTTTAGAAGAAATGTTTATACATCTTTAATATTGATATTAATACCTTTTTGAAGAAGTATTTTAGCTATTTCAAAATTGCCTGATATTGCTGCATAGATTAAAATTCTTTTTGTATTTTGTTTACTATATCAACATGCTTAAAAAGAAATAAGTTTCCGCTTTCTACTGTTACATTAATAATCAAATCATTGACTTTCATTCCAATTTCTTCTAAAAAAGAAAGAATATCATAAGTATTTGCTTTAATACATTTGCTCCCTAATTCTTCCAAATTGTTTTTATCTTCAATTTTTTTTTCATAAAGATATTTAAAGATATCATTTCGTTGGAATTCAATTGCTGTTTCATATGCACCTTCAAATGATGAATGATTTTGTTCACATAAATGAATGAGTTCTTCATTTCCATCTGCAATTTCATATTTACCTGTATTACTTACATCTGCATTATTCATAAGTAAATATTTAAAACATTTAACTGATCCAAAAAATGGTGCATAATCAATTAATGTAACATCTTCTTTATTAATAAATGAACATCTTTCATAAAGTGATGGTTCAATTGTTTGATTAAAATCAAAATTTGTTTGTGATGATATTTCTTGAAGTTTTTCGATTTCATCATTTCGAATTATTTTCGCAATTTCATTCGGATTATGTCCTTCTTTAACATATTACTTATGAAGTTCCCAATAGTTATATGAAAGATTTTCAAGATCATCAAGAATTTGATTTAAAAAATCATCATTAACCATATTTTTAATATCATCGAAAGAAATGTTATCAACATTTGAATTATAAAAAAGGGGAAAAAATATAATGATTTGATACTTACTAAAGCTTTAGAACTTATTAAATTTTGTTCAGCCATCTTAAAAAGAAGGTAATTTGATTCTTGACATTTCAAATTCCAAAGAAATATTTCTAAAATATTAATTATTTTATCATTATTCAATGAAAACATTTTAAGAAATTGAAAATATATATATCAAAGTCTTTTTTCTGAGAAAGAAAAGATGAGAATATCAACTGAGATATTAACAAGTTGAAAGAATATGGAAAATTAAGATCATATAATTTTTTTATTGATTCAACCGAATCCATAATATTTTCATTAACTATATTCCAAGTCATTTTTTGGATTGTTTGTAAATATTGAATTTCTTTGTTTCCACTTGTACTTCTGAATTAACGAACTCTCATTCCTATCATTCATTTAATTGTTTGCATCACTTTTAAACGGTCATAAACCCCACAAACTGATTGAAAAAAAAAAGACATCGGTTCCACTTTTTGTACGTAATAATTCTTTTAAAACCGATCAAAAAGTGCAGTTCATTTTCTCCAAACATTTTATTGAATGAAATGCCTTTACTTAATACTAATAATATAACATCAGTAAAACTGTTTACACGTTTTGGCTACGACACATTAAAATCATTTTTTTATGTTTTATTTTCTTTACTTATCATTTCAATGAATAATTTCACAAATACATTCAAATGTTCCAACAAAAGAAAACGAAAAAAAAATTTACTTCAACAAAACATCGAAAATGTATTTGCTGAAGCAAACAAACAAAAATCCGAATTTTTATAAACAATCTCAGAGATTCAAATCTCTTCGAGTTCAGCCTCACTCTCCAAAATCATTGAAGAGTATTCTTCTGCTGGTTCATTTATTAGGTCCAAACCATTCTTTTCCAGTCCGAAACTTATTGCCATTTCAGCATCGATTTGATCAGCAGTCACTTGTTTTATTGTGACCAAAAAGTTATTAAATATTTGTCTAAATATTGTAATGTTTTGTGAATTATTAATTAATGATTTAACAAATGTAAATATTAATCCTTTCTCACGATTAGGAAATAGATCGTTCATTTTTTGGAAGATAATTTGTTCTAAATCTTCAACATGAATGAATTGGATTCGTTGGATAATGACTAATTGTATCAAATATGAAATTATTGGTGTGATTTGTAAAAACAAAAACGAATGCATTCCATCAAAAATTGTTGTGAATAAACATGAAATAATTTCGACATAAAGTGATTGATAAAAGTCTTCAATGATTTCATCGCTCTTATCAACAATTTCAATAATCGATGAAATACAATTTAATGATAATTCAGAAATATTATTTTGTGGATGTTGTAATCCGAAGAATGTATAATTGAATAACTCCGTGAAGATATCTTTGTCCAATATATTAAAATGTTTAAAGATCGCCTTAATTAATGAATAAAATGAAAGACGATGTTCGGGGTGCTCCGAGAACGATGACGATATCTCTGAAAAAGTCGGCCGTATCAACCGATTGAATACTATCGGTATCAAACCGACGTTTCCGTTCTCAATCAGTATTGTAAAGCAGTCAAACGATTCAAATGAATGAGTTACTTCGAATTCATTGAAAAACATTTGAATTAATTGATCCAATAAATTTGTGTTTGGAAACACCTTTAAAAAAGCTTTAAATAATTCATAAATAGCATGGAATTGAATTTGATCTTTACATTCAGGGAAATGTATCATAATATTTGAGATGATTTTTTCCACTTGTAATTGTTCAGTTTGTGGTACAATTTGCATTAACTCAGTTAATATTTCATATGAAGAAGCGAAGTTCAATAATATAATAATCATTTGTTGTTTGATTTGTGGGTTATTACATGTTTTCACAATATTTATCATATTAACATAATACAATATATGATTATAAGGTGAAATATGACTTAATATTGCTGATATATTTTCGAAAAATGGTTGCGCAAATCCATTATCGACTATAATTTTTCCGCAACTTTTCGTTAATGTATAAAACACTTTTAATGCTATAGTTTGAGCTTCATCAGAACCATTTAAGAAATATTGATAAAATTGTTGCAATGAAAATAATAACAAATCTTTTTGATTATATAAATATCGTTGGTAATGTGATATTAAATATAATGTACTTAATGTAAGAACTTCATTACCATTACTATTCTTAAGTAATATGTTTAATATCTCTGTGAGAAATTGGTTCTCTTCTTCAATAGTACAAATGCCAGAGATTGAGCCAATGGAATATATAAATGGTAAAAGTTCTTCGATACTTTGTGGATTACGTATCTTCTCAAGGAGTAATTGTAATATGTTATCATGATTCACTTTAAATAATAACAATAATGTCTCAGACATCTTCTCGAACAATTGTTTGTCCCCATTAAACTCTGGCGGAGGTATCATGCGTGAACATAATGTGTATTGTAATGGTAAGAAAAGTTGTGGCGAAAATGGTAAATATGACGTCTCTAACATAAAGACTTGTGTAACATAATGCCATGTATCAATAGCTATAACAAATAATTCATCAGTGACATTCTTCGTATATTCAAGCATTAACTCAATTAATAAATCATTAGGTAATAATGAACAGCGATCCATACAGATGAACTTGGAAACTATACGGATAAATAATGGGACTAACTCAGGATCTGACAATAATTCAAAATTGAGAGAAACCGTCTTAATAAACTTATTAAAAATGTACGTTTTAAGCTTATCGGCGCCTGCGTTTTCACGTGATACAATCGCGTTTAAACATTTTAAAGCTGGTAAACTAAAGTTGTTATGTGTAACTAAGATGTCACAAAACATGTCGCAGATCTTTTCAACACCTATAAGTCGTAAATCTACCCATTCAAGATATTCACCTAATGTTTGTAAAGCTTCAGCTCGTAACATATCGCTTTGTGATCGTACAAAAATAATGCTGAGGAAGTTATAAATGGTTTCGAAATTCTTATGTAATGATTGAATTAATTCTTGTTTTCGATCTGATAGAAGTTGGGCGTTTCGGAGTTGTTTGGAAAATAGCGCAAAAAAATATGTTGTGTTAAGAATGGAATTTTCATGTGATCCAACACTTAAAATTAAATCATTCATGAAAGTTGGCCAATTATGTGGCCACTCCATAAAGAGAATTTGAACTATTACAACATCTAGTTGCCTAAGGATTGTTGGGCTAATGTCTGTTTTAGGCCATTCAACAAGTAAGTCGAAGTAATACTTTCTAAATGCTTCTTTTTGGATGTCTCTTAAAGTTTCCCATTGTGTTGGAATGTTTTGAGCAATTACATTCAAAACAATGAATCTTGTCTTTTCGTTTTGAGTGTTTCCTAAGAAGTTGTGGAATATAAATAATGATAACGGTTCTTGAGCTATTTGTGCGATTCTTTCTCTTGCCATATCAGCTTCCTCCCCTGATTGGTAAAATAATTCGCATAGCATGTCGAACTCAGAGATCTCCGCAACGTACATCGATAATTATGGTAATTAATTCAAATATCGGGGTGCTCCAAACAAATAATTAAATTTAATTTCGTACAAATCCACTTTTTGTGGTAAACCATAAACCCTATAAAATTCAAATTCAGTAAAACCGTCTGATGCATTCAAAAAAAAATGTTCTCAAATTGAATAATTCCGGAACCTCCTCATGACTTTATTGGAACTAAATTGGAGAAATATAATAAAACATATTTTTATAGACAGCAAAGTGAATGATATGGCATATATAAGTTTTTGGAAAATTTTTAAGTTAAAAGGATAATAACAAATATTTGTATGCACAATTTTGAAAAGACTTGGGACTAAAATTCTCACAATTTTTAATGAAAATTTATAATCTAATGAAAATAACGGTTACCTTATCAGAAATCAAAACTCGATCGTAAATATGATCGTGATCCAAAAGGTTTCACATTAAAGTATTGATCGCATAAACAATATCCTCTATATCTAAATATATTATTTTCAATAAAGATAAAAGTCAAGAACAGAAGATAAAAAAATATAAATTTAAGTCAAACGGTTTTATCTTACGTTTTATTTTAACGGTCTCACATCATTTTCATTTTGTTTGAAAAAAATTTTCGATTAAAAATCCGATTTTTATTATTATACACATGCAATTCTAATTATTTGTGGCTTAATATTCATCTTCTTATCCAAGTAATAAAAATTAATAAGGTTACCTTCAACTCCATGATTTCCTACTGAATACCAAAGTCTTCTTCCTGCTTGTGGTTCTGGTAATATTAAATGTTGATGAAACACAAGTTCTTTATCATTATAAATTGCCAAATAAATTGAACAAGGCGTTGGGGTATCCCTGTCGACGACCGTTTCGATCATCACTTTTGTAATTTTCTTTTTATCTTTTAATGGGAATTTATGTGTTCTAAGTTCCGCTTTATATGTACCCAATATAGGCATTAATTTAATAGCTTCAAAAATATAATCATTAGCAAAAGTGGGTGCCATTATTTCTCTAGGGAAATATCGATAAACGGTTTCGATTTCATCCACTTTAATTAATTCTTTTGCATGAATTTTGAACTGAAGTGTATTATTTTTTGGTAATTCTTCGAAATTAAATATATTTATATTCGGAGGCAAAAACAATGACATTTCAATGATTTTGTCATCAATTAATAAATCGAAATTTGATGAATTTGATTTAACTTTAATTTGACAGACTCTAGCCGAATTAACGACGTAATATAAAAATTCTTTAGTTTCATCTTTTTCGATAGTAACTTCTTCACTTGAAGGATGTAATATATTACTATTTGAGTTCGCAGGCACAAAAGAACCATGTGTACCAATTGCTTTTAGCTTCGGTAAATTTTGTTGTAATGATGGAGTTATAGCGAAACTTAAAGGTAATGTCATCATTACTTTATTTTCATGTTCGAAAGTATTTGTCATTAATGAAATATGATTTGAGAATTCATAACATTTCTTACATGTGAAAAATGTCCCATCTTTATCACATTCCTTAATTAAACCTGGATAAATTTTAGATGGTTTATATTGCGCCGAAATTTTAACTTTTCCATTAAATTGTTTTTGACATAACAAACATTTTTGTGGCGAATGAATCATTAATTGTGATTCTGCATCGATTAGCCAAGGGTTAAAACAATGTTTTACTGCACTAACATTATATTCTTCAACATTAATTTGATAATTTACTTTATATATTTCATTCTCTAATATTTGCATCATTGATTTTTGCGTTTTAGAATCAATCTTCTTGATCATACTATCAACGGATGGTGCATCTTCTGAATTACATTCGCGATTTTTAATATATTTAAATTGTTGACATGAGAAAAATGAAATCGCTTCAAATTTTATAGTCCCAATTGTAAATGAAGAAAATGGTACATCAACTTTAAATCTTAAATAACGAATATAATCATTATAACGCTCAGGAAGACTTAACTCATTATTATTAATAATATTAAACCTTAGCCATGTTGTTTCTTCGACTTCAGGGAGAGTTATAGTTGTTAGATAATGCATTGAATCAAGTGTTTTACCTCCTTCTAATATAATTTGTGTTGCAATTTTATTTGGATTAGTCGATGTTAAATATGTTAATATTGACGTAATATAAAATGGACATAAAAAACAGACAGTAAACTCCGAAAAAATAGATGGAAATTCATACATTCGTTCTTGTGTTGTTTCAAATATACATTCTATTGCATTATTCGGTTGTAATACAAATAAATGATTAGAATCAATTTGATGATACCATGTAAATTGTGGTTGCTTTAACCATAAATATATAACTTTCATACGTTGTGGATCATATACAATATTTTCAACACGCCTTCGAACACTAATACTTGAATCACTCGCACTATTAACAGATGGTTGAAAAAACCTAAAAATGTTCGTTTTGATCGCTGGTGTGTTGGTGTAAAGCATTGAAATTACATTGCCCGATTCTAAAAATGCTGAAACTAAGAAATTTAATATGTCCGGATGAATATCCAAGTCAGGACGATTAGGTAAATTAGATGGTGTTGGCGAAAGCCCAACATGAAGTTGCTTACACCAATTCGATGTAACAAGAATTGCAAAGAAAAAGGTGGCAATGTTCGTACGATCAAGTGAATCGGCACAATTAAAGCGCATAATTCCTTTTTGCCGATAGTCAACAATGTTCGGAATGATTCCACTTGAAAAACCGTCGCTTTGCACAAAAGTGTCAATGGTGAAGATAAAATCTTTGAAAACTTCTTCAAATTCATATAGTTGAAGTCGCTCGTTGAGATCATAGTTTACAAGGTCGACGTTTTTGACACCAACTTCACGAAGTTGATCAAATGATTTATAGAAAAATTCATATATTTCACTCTCGGAATGATCTTTGGATGTTTCAAGAAGAGAAATACAATGAATTGGAATACTCTTGTTTTGATTGTCATAGTGCTTTTGAAGACTTCGGAAATATGCTGCAGTTCCATCAAAGAAATTTGTTTCGACTTTATGCTTAGCAAATACTTTGGATGAAACAATGGTCTTCCAACGAATTGGAATAGAGCCACGACGCCATGACTTTGTCCAGAATCTGTTTTTCTTTGCAAAAATAAGTTCACATTCAACTTCATTGCCAGGAGCATTTATGCCATTTAGACCACGCCCAGCATATCTAGTGCCAGGATTAAGTACTGATCGTCTTACGACATAAGAAATTGAAAATCCGAACTCTTTGAATTCTGATGTCATCACAAGACCTTGTATAAGATATATACAGCATTGTGGGATGCTAAGCATATGAAATGCTTGTCTCCAACTTGAATTCCAAATAAATGATGAATCTGGTGTAACTGATTGATTTGCTGGAAATAGGTTTGTCATGTCATAGGAATCACAAAAGTAATGATTATCGTTGAGTTGAAAATCTTCAAAAACTGATTTGTAATTATGTTGTTTTGGAATTTGGTAAAATGTTACATGACGAATAGTTTTGACATAGTGGCCACCTGGAATTATTCCTGTGAGTTCTGATTTATCGACAATTGCAATTTCGACAAAATTATCAACATACATCATTCCAATAACTCCGTCTCCTTGAACATCTATTTTAGCACCTTTTGCTAAGAAGCACTTTAAAGCTGTAGAATGATCTGGAAAAATGTCAATGTTAGGTACCCCAGTATATAATGGATTTCCGAAAATATCAAAAGTTACAACATACGTGAATTTGTCGTTTGCCGGACTTACAACCAAATAAGTCAGGTCGCCATTGGTTGACAAGATATTCGCCATAGTCGTGCGCATTTTTGTTTGATATTTATTCCAAAGTCCAATTCAATTTAAATTCAATTTTAAACACTCAAATTTTTGTGAAACAACCGGAATTTGACTGTGTGGTAAAATGAAATATTTTTTTTGGAAGACATAATAAATATAAAGACAATTTTATATGTTGCATCAAAAATAATTTGTTCAATAAAAAAATAAAACTTCAAAAAATACTTATATAGACATTTTTCTTCAAATTTGATGTTTGCAAATTGAAATAAAATTGTTTTTGCTTAAGGGAAAAAGCAAACCATAGCATATTACAAATATTGACAAAGGATATTTCCCAAAAAATGTGAAATAAAGAGAAATTTTTCGGATGAAATTTGTTTTTTATTTTTTTCGAAGGCCGATTAAAATTCTATAGTTTACTTTTAATGTTGTTTCTATTTTCTTCAATATGTTTCATAGTTCCTGATTTTTATAAAAAAGCGTTTAGTGGAGTAACAAATTCTTCTCAATATCCTTTTATCATATTTCCTTATTTGAATCGTAATACAAAAGAATTACAAATATTTAATGAATTTCAAAGATCTCAAGAAACATTACCAATTGCAACAGCAACAATTGACTGCTTTAATTCTCCTACTATATGTTCAAAGTTTTCTCTACAACCTGGTTTTACATTTATATCGTATCCTGCTGAAAAACGAACAACCATCAAAATTGATCGAGACTTCTCTTTTAAATCATTAAAGAAATTAGCACATGATATACAAAACCAAAATATTATGGAAATCAAATCACTTGATCAAATTCAATTTTTTTCCAAGGAATCTCCATTATTTCTTCTAGTTTCACGTGAAAATGCAGGTGATCTAGAAGAGAAGTATCCTGTTTTTGAACAAATTGCTGAGTCATTAATTGGCTCTGATATTACATTTGGCTTTGTAGTTGATAGAGAACTATATGAAAAGTTTGCACATTATCCTCTCATTTCTTTTGTTTATGTCCCACCAACACTTCAGCATGTCACATTTCGAGGCGATTTCATATATGAAAATTTGATGGACTTTATTTCAATACACAAAAACAAAATTTTCAGCGAAACGTTTAATGATAATTGTGGTATTTCTTTTGTTACTGTCAATGATGAAATCGATGAAGAAAATTATGCACAAACAAAACAATTACAAGGAACACTTCCATTAGTATTTATTAACTCTACAAAAAGTCGATTTCTTTCATTAATGTTATGTGGCAACAGCCAAAAATGTAATTTCTTACTTGACCATAAACATATTAAAGGTGTATTACTTGATTCCGAATTCGACAAAAACTCTGTAATGGAAATTGTAAATAATTTTGACGAAGTTTGGAAGAAGAGTAGCCAAACAAATGCAATTCTTTGGAGATTACAAGTGTATTTGTTAATGAATGTGAGAAAATGTTTATGTACATTCACTTGTATATGTGCAATTTTTGTGTTTTTGGTGTCTTTTATAGTGGGACAAAATATATTTGATAAGAAAAAGAAATCAAAGAAAAATTAATTTATAATAAATATAATAACTTTTGTAATTTTATGTTTAATATATATGTGATACAAAATTGATTTCCTTATTCATCATCGGATTCGGTAGATGAAGCAGAGCCTTCATCAAAAACAGGGCGAGAGAGATTAGCTTTGTCTGCTCTGAGTCTTGCTGGAGTTAATGTTCGAGGATCTGTTAATCGAGATTTTTCATTTGGCTTATAATCTAAGTGATCTACATTAATTGTTCGACCCAAGAGTGAAATTCCATTGAAATTGTCTACTGCTAAAATAGCTGAGTTTGGATCTTCATATGCGATGATTGCTGTGCCTTTTGAAGTTCCTGTATCTTTATCTCTTATTAACTGCATTGCAACTATGGTTCCATATTGTTCAAATATTGTGCAGATGTCTCCTTCTGATAAAGAATAATTTAAGTTTCTTGCTATAATCCAAGGACATCCCATGAAATCTCCATGGAATGATTCTGCCACACCAAAGACACCTCTTTGTAGTTCTATTTCCTGATATTTTTGTATTTCTCTTGATCTAAAAACCATTCAGCAGACTAATATTTTCTCACAATTTTAAAAAATGTCAAAAGATTTTCAATTATTTCGATTATGACATAAACTTTATTCGTTTTTTTAATATTTCCGTTTCTGTTAATGAATAAAACTCCTCTTTTTCAACGCCAAATGCCTCCTTAAATTGACTTTCTTGAACAAATTGTTCAGGGCAATTTTTGCAAATTTTATCTTTTGAAATTTTATTCAATGGTTGAACAGGAATATTTACCATTGTTAAAGGAATATCCATTTCGTTTTTCACTAAACAAAAGATTTTGGCTCTGATGACTGCGGCTTTGGCTTCATCAGCTTGGTTCATTTCACCTGTTAACTTCACTAGTGATGCCCGGCCAAATAACCTCACAAGAAAATAACGGTTATCAGCGGGCATGAGGAAGTCCCTCATGAGCTGTGCTGAGTAAACAGCAAGCTCAGGGTTAATAAGTTTGTTGGGCTCATTCTTATATATTTCTTGGAGTTCAGCACGTGCTTGTTTTTGTGAGATTGGACTGGAAATTTTTCTGATAAGAAGAGTAATGGCTTCTTGACCTTCAATTTCTCCGATTGATGGAAGTTTCGGTTCAACTTTAGGTACACTTTCAAATAAACTTGTAATGTCTCTGGGGATAATTACAGAATGATTTCCAAATTTAAATCTTGTCCATCCATTTTTCTCAAGCATATCTGAAATATATCGAGTTTGGTAAAACATGGAAAGGGATGTGATTGCTGAACCTCGAAGGACATATGAATGACAATTTTTGACAAGTGAAAATATCTTATCAAGAATTCCATATTTTTCGACATACTTACTTGCATGGCGATTTGATGCAAAATGACCAAGAGCATAAAGTGCAGCTCTTTTTTCGGTAATTTGTTTCGAATCGAGAAGACCAATAATTGTTTGAATATGTGGAATTATTTGCTTAAGTCCTGTTTTTGTTTTAGAAAGTTGTCCGAACAGATGTGGTGGGAACTTAACAGGTTTAGATTTTGTTGATTTTTCGACAGCTTCATCAAATAATTTCACATATTGAATATTTCCATTTCCAAGCCACCACTTAATTTCGGGTTGAACGTCACCAACTTTAAGTCCAGTCTCAGTACTAAATAATAATGAATATACTTGATGCGATTGCTTTTGTATTGCTTTGTGTACATCTTGATCGGCCGCGGCGGTTTCTATGCACTTTTTGTCTTTTCTGAAAATTTCGGTTAAAAGTGCCATGAATTCGTTACTTTCTTTTTCGAATTTGATCAATGGGATAACAATCTTCGGGAATATGTTACTTCCGAAATTTTGTTTTGTTTCGTTAAGTTTTTCAATTACCTTCAATGTTAGTTTGTGTATTTCAGGTACCTTTGAGAGGAATAAATTATTAAACATTGTGATTCCGATTTGTGTTGTTTCTGTTATGTTAAGATACATTAACATTTGCTTAGCAACAGCAGGATCAGTACATTCCTTAGTAGCCTCTTCAAGGAGTTCTGCAATTTTATTTTTTTGTAAGAAAGAAGCGCCGGTTGGTGATGCGATCATTTCGACTACGCACCGATAAAAACTCCAATTTGCTTTCATTAAAACCGAAAAATCCTTAACGACCTCTGTCAATGCCTTCACAAAAAGTGGATGACTTTCTAACGTTACTAATCCCATTTGATCCTTCAGAAGCAACTTAACAAGTGCTACTAAGCAATTACATTTGACTGAGGTGGGCTTACTGTTCTTATTTGAGATGAATGGGCCTGAATAATAGTCCAATAATTTGGTATAAAGTTCTTTTGCTGATTTGCTTTTGGCTTCAACTTGATTTAACGGTAAAATTACGTTTAAAATTTTGTAAACCGCAGTGAAGTCCCATGTTAACTCATTATCGCCTTGGAGAGAAAAACCAATTACTGTTGGCGGTGGTGCGTTTTCTGTTTTAGCAAATTGAGAAAGTCGATATGCCATTGAGATATGTTTTTGTTGAAGGATTTTTGATTCATGATTTGCAATAGGAATTAAATCTAATGTATTCGTATCATGCGCTATGTATGGAAGAAGAGTGTTTAATAGAGCTGAAACAGATGGGTTTTTAGATATTTTTTGGAGTTGTGTGATAAGACCAAGTTTGGTTAAATTATAAAGAAGAAGTCCAATATAACTGTTAAGAACATTCTCGTATGGAACAAGATTCAAAAGAGATGAAAAGATTTTGACAACAGAATCTGTTTGATGTGATAAACATTGAAGAAGATCAGCAAATAATTCTTGTTGAAATCCAAACATGAGACCTGGCCATGTCTGAAAAAGATTAACCAAAGGCTCAACTGCTTTTTCTGTCTTGGATGGATCAGAGCTGAATGTACCAAATGGAGAAATCATATGTGAGATAAGATGATTTTGATAAATTATTCCATAAAAATTTTCAATTGAATAAGAAAGAAGAGAAGACATGATCATACTACCACTGGTGGTCATATCTTCAATTAATATGTCAAGTACTTCTGGAGTATCAACAAGTGAATTTGGACATTCTAAAAATGCTTCATAAAAATAAGCCAATATTAATGGCTTGTATGTATGCTTTGGAGTTTGATAAAGAGAAACTAGACCTTTTATAATTGCTTTTGGTAAATTTTTTCTAACTCTTAAAAGAATTGCAACAATTCGAAAAGCAGAATTTTTTTCTTCATCAACTTTCGGCTGTGGATCTGGTGGTCTTTGGTCTAAAGAAGCTGCGATCAAAAAATCAAATTTGAATTTTTCAATAATGGATTTTGATGAAAGTAATTCTAATTCAGTAATAATTTTTATCAAGTATCCGTGAACAGTTAAATTATTGATTTGATACAATTTATGTATATAAGGAGTTATTTCTCTAAGAGATGTTGATTGTAATCCTAAACCTACCAAGTCTGCTTCAATTGCACGTAATATACGAATGACATCTGCTACCTGGTATTTCTCATTGCATATTTCCCTAAGTGAAAGAACCAGGTCGTTTGAAGTCATTTTTAGAAAATTGGCAAATGGTAGATAAAAAAAATTGAATTTCATTGAAAAGCGCATTGACGTTCAAAATTGATTCAATTGTCAGGTCACAAGTCAAATGAAATATTTTATAAAACTTAATCACCTTTCTTCTCAACGTTGATATATTGTTAAATAAAATTAACTCACCACAATGGAAGTATTTATTGGATAAAAGAAAACTTAATGCTTTTAAATTGTTTTCATGAATTCTTTTTTCAAATGAAAATTCGTAAAAAAAGAAAGCTTTCTAAAAAAATAAATCGTAATAATACTGACAATATATTTTAAAGACATTCACATTTAGGGAAAAAAATTGGAATATTAAACAGTTAGAAGATAGTTTTCATTAATAGATTTTGAAAAACTGACAAATTATCTATCAACAGAAAATTCGCATGTCACTTTCTACTTTTCATTGATTTACATGATGTAAAGCATACAAATGATTGGTCTCTATTTCGACACGATACAAACTTTTTCATCGTCTTTTTTTTTTGGGCTTTGTGTTGATTGGAATAAAATGAATTCAAAAAGTGGATAAAGGCGGACGTTAAAACGGATGGCGTCACCTGTTCAGCAGTTTGGAATGGATGAAAATTTAGAAAAAAAACTTCATCAATTACATCCTCTTTTTAAATTGCCGATGGTCCAAGTCCTTTTGTATGAAAATCTTCATAAAGCTAGTAAACAAAATCAAAATCGATTTTTATTTATCACATCAGCAGCACTTATTACCATTGACAAAAAGCTGCTTGCAGGATATCAGATAAATAAAGTGATAGCATTAAAATCAATAAAGAAAATAGAACTTGAAGATAATAAAATTACGTTTGATATTGAAGGAGAAAAGTTAACAATATACCACAATGCTCCTGTAAGGATGGCATCAATTGTGAATGAGGTTTATAGTTCTCTTTTCAATACAAGCATTAAAATTGAATTTTCTCAAGGGGAAATTCAACAAAAATTCGAAAACGACGATTATGTTTTCAAGACAGACAACATTTTTATTGACAGGATAATTGCTTTTTCTGTTAATTTTTTAACAAATCAAGAAAAGTTTGATATCACGCAATTTCTTGCCCAAATCTTCCAAGAGAATCGCGAAAAGCAGAACACCGTTACCATTGGTTCCACTCTTTTTAATACTCCATTTATTAGCATCATTTTTGAAAGCATGATATATCAAAATCAATCATTTAGCATTTCCATCGAAAATCTTGATTTTAGTGAATTTTCGAAACAGTTTCATCCATACTTTAGCAAGTGCACACACTTAAAAACGATCAGATTCGAAAATATAACGTTTTCCGGTCCCGTCACTTTTTTTGCATCAAGTGAAAGTGTTTGTTTGACCAATATCATTATACACAACTGTAACTTTATAGATTTAGATCAACTCAAACCATTTATAACAGATCTATCTAAATATCGAGGAATGATATATAGTATCCATTTAGATTTATGTGAATTTAATGAAGAAACATTAAAATTATTCTTCACCACAATATACAAATCGAAATGTTTCAATTATTTAAATGAAATATATATCCGTAACATTAATGAGCCTAAAACATTAGAAACATTAATCTTACAATTATTAAACACAGATACTATACCATTTGGTAAGATCATCAAAACATTAGACATATGTTCAAGTGGATTTAGTGCAAATCATATTCTTTCCACTATGACACAAAACAAAACCGGACTGAAACAACTCAAAATACGGAATTGTCGCTTTTATGAGCCAATTAAAACAACGCAACTTCAATCTCTCAAAGGTATTGATACATTAGACTTAAGTGGCTGTAACTTCACAGTTAATTCATTAATATCATTATTCAAAAGCTTAACAAATGTTACTGAATATCCAAAGGCATTAATTATGGATGGGATACAACTTGAAGGCGATAACTTCATTGATTTTTATAGCCAAATTATATCAATACAATTACCAACGATTGAAACTATTTCATGGAGATCGAACATAATTAATGATAAAAATTCTTCGGAGTTCTTTGTCTTTTTAAAGAATCAACCAAAACTTGTTGATATAGATTTATCATATTGTATAAGTAATAAAGAAATATCGACAATTAATAACTTAAAGAATTTCCTTAAAGAAAAACCAATAAAACGATTTGTGGTTAAAGGAAATGATAATTATTATATCGAAGGACAATTGTTACCTATTTTAACGCAATTCATTAATAGTAATGATATTAAATGTATTGACGTCTGTGGACAACAATTTGGTGATGAAGGTTTAAGTATATTAAATACTTTAATGCATAAGTCATTAATGGCTATAGCTTTCGATGGTTCAAATGGAAGTTTAGATTCGATTATGAAATTATTAGAAAACGTGTCGAAATCAAATAATATAAAATGTTTGTTGTGGCCTGAAAATGATTTGAAAAAGGCATTGGAACAAAGCCCAATGCAAGTGATCGACAAAATGAAATTAAAATTGGAAAAGTTGGAAAATATTATTAGAAAGAAATGTTTGGATGTGGATAACATAAACGCGTTTTGTGATTTGATAACTGTGAAAAGATTAAAGAATTCCATAGGTGACGACGATGAGAATGTGAAAGATATTAATTACATAGGGAATATTGTGCAAATACAAAATAAGGAATTGATCGAGTTGATCAACGAAACAATTGGAAATAAATGCGATTTGGCGGAAAATGACCCAATTATGATGAAAATTACAAAAATGATTAAACAATAAATAATAAAATAATTTTTTTAATAATAATTGAAAGAAATGTATTGTAATTTGTTAGTTATAACTTTGTTTCAGTGAGTTGTGGAATCAAATTTTAAGTTTTTGGTAAAGGATTGACCACTTTGATATTATGCAAAATAAAGATGCATTGTAGTTATGATAAATAATATTCAATAACTAGTAGGGTTATAGTTAATCTCTCAAAATCATGTTTAAATGCTTGTTATAATATTTAAAATATGAATTGATTCTCTTTTATGGTATATATTTTGTCTTAATAAACGAACAAAATCGTTATGACAATAAGATCCATATATGTAATTTCAGCATCTGTAAATATTATAATAGAAATAGTTAAATTACTACTTGAACAAAAAGGAATTGATGTTAATGCTAAAGATATTTATTTGTTTTATTTAAAATTTATACTGATGGCAAAATCACTTAAACTTGGTATAGACTTCACATTTATTAACCATTTTTTGATATAATGTTTTTCATAATTTTGCGCATATTTCTTCTATCCATTAAAATCTTCTTTAGAAAAAATTTTATTTTTCAATTAACATTATATAAGTTGAAGATGATTAAGTAAAATTAATATCATAAATTTGCTTTGAATAGTATAGTAAAATTATATATGTGAATTGAAAATATCTGTATATACATAATTGTATTACTTGAGCCATCCATATGATATTTATTAGCTGGATGAACGGTTAATGGGGGTACCTGACGTTTTTGGAAGAGGCAAAAGTGACAATAATCAAACCGACGTTATCGGCCGTCTACGGCTGTAAACAAACGGTTTTTTGGAACATTTTTTGAGCAGATGGAACAAAAGCTTCCAAAAATCGAATCGAAAACAAAACCAAGATCTGGAACAACATCAGCCATACCAATGCTTGAAAAAATATATGGCGCTTGGGATGACGCAATCGTAAACTCTAATGAAGCTCTTCTTTTGAAATCAATAGAATCAATAAAAATGTGGTTTACAGGAAAAGTAACATATGGAAATTCTGATTCTGTCCGAAATGAATATCTAAGAAAAACAATACAAGCTATTTTTGCCGAAGTTTCAGGAAAAGGAAGAATTTCAGTAACAGAAGTTTCAGAATTATTTTCCCGTATTATTTATTCACCTCCATTCCCATTAGAACCTTCAACATGGGATCTTTTAATGAGAATCCTTCCTAAGTTTGTTACATTTGCTGGAAAAGGGAAGCAAAAGATGCTTGAACTTTCAATGCATGTTTTTTTATGTTCAGGTCTTCAAACCCCTAAGGCGTTGCAACTCCTTTCCGAAAAACCAATTGATAAATATTGGGAAGATTTTGTTGGAATTCTTTTTTCTATTGCAATATTCAAAACCCCAGGTACAAATGGTCTTTATGCATCAGGAGTTTGGAGCAGAGAAAATCCAGCACCAAAAGAATTTGCGTTACTTCTTCTTAAAACAATGTTAAATCGAGAGATGACGCAAGATGTTCGAAGCCATTGTTTGTTTAGTATAATTCGTTCGTTCCAAACCGCTCAAGTTGGTCTCTTTCGATTTCTTATGCCCATTGATACAATTCTTAGTTCTTTTGGTGATGCTGTTTTTCCATTTGATCACCTCCTTCCTGAATTCTACAAGGACTTATTTGATCTTTTTGGACAGGGAAAGGCTATTCCTGGCTCTAAGTGGCTTCAAATTTTTGCCAATTCAATTCGCAAAGAACTTCTGAAAAACCGTCCGGCGTCCGTTACGAACATCATTCGCTATTTTTCGCATGTTATCTTTTCGAGGCCAGAATTTGTACTAACATTTTCTGGTGATTCTATCTCAGCTATTGGAACTACAAGTGACATTGATTTCACCTCACTTGAGATGGATTTATTATGTTGTAATTTATGTGAGTTATTAAATTTAAATTATTTTAATAATTACGGGAAAAAGGAATTTTTCCAATTAATGTTCTCAAAGATAATACATGAATCATCGAATTATTATCATTTACTTTATATCACTTTATTTACAAAGCATTCAGATTATCAATCAGTATTTGTTAACTTATTAACACGTCAACATTCGCCTGAAATCATTTTATTACTTGGCTTTGCCGCGCATGTATTTCCATCATTTGTTACCCCAAATTTAATATCTCATTTAATCGAAAAAGTATCTCCCGAAATGTACACATTTTTAGCGTTAATGTTAATCGAAATCTTAACATATGTCGAAGCGATTCGTAAAGATGAACAATGTATTTCAATAATTAATGACTTCGTACATAACCTTGAGGATTCATTACTTCGTCAGCAGCTCCAAAACATAATCGCTTTCCCACTTCGTTATCAACTTAATGCATCTGATATCGAAGCAATTCTTCCTCGACAAAAAGATTATTACAGATTTAATTCAACAATAATTTCAAGCGAATTCATCGATGATGAAAACGCAATCATCGTATGCAGAAACAGATTGTCGATGTCCGCTTATCGCCTTTCGCCAATCCCAAATGCGCCATTAAGAATCGATGAGCCTTCTCCATTGTCCATTTCCCCATCCGCAGATAATCCCTTCACTCCGTATAAACCTATTGCTCAACGAACACGAAAAAGAGATACATTTTATCTCCTTTCAGCTTTTGGACTATTTACACAATCGAATCAATATAATATAACACCTTTAGATAACGCTTCAATTGCGCAACTGAAGGATTACGAACAAAGCATCGGAAGAATGCAATACGTAATATCAATGACGCGTTTGACATCAAATTCGAACGAACTCTTTTGCGAAAAGTCATCATCCGACGGTTTTAACGAATTCATATCAAATCTCGGTCACTTTTTGCGTAAGCAACCTGCCGTTAACGGTCTCGTTCCCACTTTTTCAGTGTCTTATTATGACACAGCTTTGTTTAGGTTTTTATATTGTAGCAAACTTCATTTCGATAAGGCAACAGCAGAACGATTTGATCCGACAAATAGCTTTGCACTTGTTATATTTAATGAGTCGCCAGCAGAAGTCTATTCCGAAAATCCAGATTTTTCTGAATGGAATTTGGTGATTTCCGTACGAAAAGTTATGGAAAATCTTTATTCGATGAATGTCTTGAAGTGTAATTCATCACTTAAGGCTCCGTTTTGTAATAACTTTCCGCGTTTGGTTGCGGCGTGTAATTTGGCTGATGAAGTCGCATTCGTTTTGTACAGTTATATCGTGTCTAACATAAGAACATTATACATTAGGGAATTCGAGGAGAATAGAGACGGATCTTTGTTTAAGGCGCATTCTGATTATAATGGAATTGAACTGTTGTCAAAAATATTCGGAAATTAAAGTAATTATTAAGTAATAAATATTTCAATCGGAATTTTAAATGTTTGGAATTCTTTTGTCAAACTTATGTACAATTTGTTAAAGATATCGAAGTCATTCATTGGAATTAAACACATCGACTTGTAACTGATTAAGAGAACATGGAAACAAAATAAGTTAAGAAAATTGATATAAAAGTGCATTTTGTGTTGTAGGATATTCGACCGTTAAGAAGCAAACAAAATTGTTAAGTTTTTCTGAGTTTATTTGGCTGCGGCCCTTTTTCTTGTACCTGTAATTTGTTAGTTGCAAAATGTTATTCTTCGATAGTCAAAATGTGTATAATTCATTGATACCAAATCATTCGCTTCTTTCTTTCTCCCATTAAACTCAAAACATTTCATTACTCAATAGATCCAATTGGATAATGCTAATGCATTTTTCTTTACTTGAAATTAACTGTCCAGATTTAACCGCACGCCCATGTCACTTCGAACTCGCCAAAATCGCTGCCAGTTTTCATCCAAACCTGCGCAGTCCCACAGTCGCCCCAAATATTCGTGGATGCTTCAGACTCATCCATTTCAAGCAACAGCACAGTTCCTTCCGGTTGTTCATCACTTTGAACAAATACAGGATAACCACCCAAATAAGTTCCTCCGCCTCTTTCTTCAGCATCATCGATAATACTTCCAACGAGTAAATAGTCCCACTTTGACAAATCCGGATAAACTTTTTGAAATTCTTCATCACTTGTTACAACCATTGACGATTTTTCCCAGCCAACGACAACGCGATGCTCATTAAAGTTTGATTCTTCGTTTGTGTATAGAAGATTATCAATTTCGTCCTTACGATAAAGATATGCACACGGAACATCACCATCAGAACAATTATTTCCAACTAAAACTGATTCTCGTTCATCCTCTGGGAAATACTGTTGAATTTCTTCGGGTAATGACTTGATATAGAGTGAAAAAATGAGATCTAATTGTTCACCACATTTCTTGCAACTCGGTCCATCGTTTGGTAAATATGGCGCACGACCACCAAATTTGCTGTCGCGAGGATTGGTACTGTCACGTTCTTCAACAACAGGAAAATAACAATTTTTTCTGGACTTTTCAATTAGTGATTCAAGATGTGAGATTTTGTTACTACATTGGGCAAAAATACCGGGGAATTCGGGAAGAATATCATCACAATTTATTTCGTTAATAAAATAAATTTGATAATCATTAAGAGTTTTTCCTTCAAGAGTTTGGAGGTATTCTTTTCGGAGCTCACACACAGAAATACCTTTTGCAAGGTACATATAGTCAATACCAGGCGGATCTTGACCAAAATGTTGATCAAAATTTGAACAAAACTCAAAAAAAGCAGGTATTAATTCTTTGTTTGCAGAGATAGCCCGAATTATTCTGACGTATAATTTTTCTCCTTGCCTTGCTTCAACTGTTAAATATTTCATAATATTTGTAAGATTGGATGAGGTAATATGTTTTTGTATAGCTTGGATAGCAGAAGACATGCACTGATCTATTTCTTTATAGTGTGCAGCTTGAAGATTTTTAATTGCATCAACAACTTCTTGTGGAACGGAACTCATGGAAAAATGTGAACTCACTCATGTAAACGGTTATTCAGAAAAACGATTCAAAAGTGGATTTGAATGACCGCACGTTTATGATTCTGATGAATAAACGTCTTCTTTCGAGATGACAAATTTTTTATATTCCACAAGAATTACGAAATTTTAACTAAAAAGATATTGTTTTATGAAAATGCCTAAACAAGATATTAATTTTATTATCAGTATATCAATTACCAAGTTTAAAATCAAATCATGTGAACAAAAATTTAATAGAATTCGAAAATAACATCTGATTTAAAATATTATCAAATTAACATGTGTATTAAAATGATGTTTAAATGTCACAAGAATATTAAAACATAATAATTTTATAGTTACATATAACATTTTACTCATAGTTATTCAACTTTTCGATTACATCAATTAATGAATCATCTGTTATTCCATTTGGGTTACAAATTGAACAATAATTTTCACCCGAATTATTATAACACGTACATGCGAAATGAAAAGCATGTTTACATTTAAACAAATGAAAATTATTTTTCAATATTTTGTTACATTTTGCGCAAATTTTATTTTCTTCATCATCATTCACATTACTAATAATTCTTGCCTTATTTTTATAGTCATAAGGAATCAAATTAACATTTTCCCCAATATATTTATTTAATGTCGAATCAATCCAAGCCAAAGATATCGAAGAGCCGCATCCTAAAATTGAAGTTTTTAAAATCATTTTTACATCTTCATTCGATTCAACCAAATGAATATTTTCTTTTTTCATGAAATAATTTATTATATTTATATAATTATTTGCATTTATTGTTACATTATCATTTAATATCCATTTATTCATATCATTAAACGCTTTCTCATCTAAAAATAATGAAATTGCTTCATTAACTTTATTTTCTTTAGTTAAAAGATATGCAATTCCACGTAAAAAATGCGCATCAGCACAAACACAAAAAATATAATCAATATTATAAACAAGTTTCTCATTCGACATTAAACTTAACGCATACTCAGAATTAGCTATAGTTGGATTCCCAAAAAATGATTCGTTTGTGGATTTGGGATTAGGAATAAGTAAAGAAATTAATGTGTTAACAAATAAAACAGTAGGGTTTTGATGAATAATACTCTTAAGAAAGCGATAACAATGATTCGGTAATCCCCAAAACAATTTGATCATTTCATAGTCATCGTTTTGCTTACACGTAGTCCATATTAAAATGGCGGCTTGCTCAATGATTTTACCGGCATTGGAATCCGATTTAAGGATGAGCTTTCCGTGCTTTTTTAGCATCTTAAAGCCAATGGGCTCATCGAAATGATCAAAAATTAATGTGGCTGCATCAACATATTTTCGTTGTTGAAGTAAATTATTGACTGTGACCATCGACGCACCTGAAGCTTGAGTGAGAAGATGTGCTTCATTGGACATTCCATTCTTTTGTAAAATATCAATTGCTATATCACAATCAAAGTTTTGAATAAACTTGGAGTAATCATTGCTGGGATTCCGAGGTTGGCCTTTTTGTTGTTTGAGATGCTTTTGTGAATATGCATTCTGAGTATATTGGATGAAATTTGAAAGTTTATCAATTGCTTGACACTGTATAAATAGGTTAAATAAAAGTTCAGTGTGAAGAGAATTTGCATAACCTTCTTTGTGTAATGCAATTAAAAAATTAATAAGATGACTGTGCAAATTAGGTTTGTTAAACATTGAAATTACGAGTGATGGCTCTATACTGCCAATTAAATGGATATATATATCAATTGATTTTTGATATTCATTATTCATAAAAAAATTCTGTGCCTTTTCGATTTCATCAAAAGCTGATCCTTTGTAACCATTACTCAAATTAATATGTATCTGCTGCTTTGGAAAATTATTTGGTTCTTTTTTCTTCATTTAAATTATACAAAGCAACGTTAATTCCAACAAATTACTTGGTAATATAGTTAATGCTATCCAAAAAAAAGAAATTAGAGGACACGATGGCCGAGTGGTTAAGGCGTGGGATTAGAGTCCCCATGGGCTTGTCCCGCATCAGTTCGAATCTGGTTCGTGTCGTTTTTTTATTTTTTTTTCAATCCAACTTAATAAAAATGTTTTTACTTAGAGAAAGAAAAAATTATTTGTCATTATTGATATATTTTATATATATACTAAAGATCCTTTGAATTCACATTCTTTTCTTTTTGCTCAAGTAGTAATTTGGTTATTTCCATGTGATCGTTTGAAGTTGCATAATTAACTGCTGTTTTAAATATATGAATTAATTTCCAAATGTTATTTTAAAACACTATATTATTGGAATTAAGATTCAATATAATAAATAAACATCTTTAATGTTGCAATCAATATCTTTTTGTTTAAGAAGCAATTTAACAATTTCAACAGAACCTTTAGCAGATGCATAAATAAGTGCTGTCTTATAAATTTTTTTTTAAAATTCCAAATTTTATTTTGAGAAATCAAATTATTTAAACAAATTATTTATATAACAAGTAATCATCTTTCTCATTTATATCAATTTTTCGATGTGTAATAAGCAATTTAACAATTTCAATAAATGATAGTTTTGATGCTATAATCAGTGCAGTTTTATAAAACTAGAAAAAAATCCAAATATTATTTATGAATATCAATTTGTTAAAAGAAATATTAAATAATATGGTTGTATATTTTTAGAATTAACATCAATATTTTCATGTTTGAGTAATAATTTAATAATTTCTTTGTTATCTAAATATGTTGTAATGATAAGTGCTGATTTATATCATATGAATAAATTCCAAAAGTTATTTATTTACTTCATTTTAAAAAAATAAATATTTTACAAAACAAATAAACATTTTTAAGATTAACATCTATACTTTCTTGTTCAAGTAGCAATTTAATAATTTCATAATGACTATTTTTACATGAACATATAAGTGCTGTGTCAATTAAATTAATCAAATTCCCAATATTTATTGAATATACAAAATTATATGATAAAAATCCAGGAAATAAAATAAAACATTTTTTATATTAATATCAATATCTTTATGTTTTACAAGTAATTTTACATTTTCTAAATAACCATTTGAGCATGCATGAATAAGAGCAGTTTCAAACATATTAAATATATTTGTTTTTATAGAAATAAACATAAAATCTTATATATTAATACTACATAAAACAAATAAATATTTTTAGCATTCACATCAATTCCTTCTTGTTTTAGAAGAATTTCAGTAATTTCTTTAAATCCATTTTGACAAGCAAACATAAGAGATGTTCTAAATTATTTAAGGAAATTCCAAAAAACCTTTTTAAATTAAAAATTATTGAAATAAACACTAAAAAATAATTATTTTATATTTTTAGCATTAATATCAACTTCTTTATGTTTTAGAAGTAATTTTACTGATTCAGTATCTCCAGATCTACAAGCATAGATTAATTCAGTAAAAAAAGTTTTGAATAAATACTAAACAAACTTAAGGAACAGAAAAATAAATTAATAAACATTAAATAAAATTTATAATTATCTTTCATATTAACTTTTATACCTTTTTGATTTAAAAGTAATTCTACAATTTCGGGATGATGATGTGAACAAGCTTCCATAAGTGCTGTATGAAAAATTTTAAATAAATTCCATGATTTATAATGAAATCCAAAATGTATTGATATAATATCAAAAACTTTAAATTTATATCTTGTTCATTTATATTAATTCCTTTTTGATCAAGAATTAATTTAACAATTTCGATATTATTGCCTTTGCATGCTATCATAAGTGCTGTACTAAATAATTTACAAAAACTTTAAATTTTATATTAAAATTGGGAATGATTTAAGAAATATTTAAATAAAATAAAAAAATACTTTTTGCATTTATATCAATAACATTTAAATCAAGAAGTATTCTAACTACTTCAAGTTGATTCTTTTCTATAGCAAACATAAGAGGGGTTAGAAATAATATGAAGAAACGCCAATAAAAATGTTAAATCACCAAATAATTGTTACAAATATCAAAATTAAAAATAAAACATAAATCTTATTTAAATCGATTTTTCCATTTTCTTGTATATATTTTACAAGTTCATAATTTCCAGATTCGATTGCTAAAAAGAATAATTTTTCATTAATTTGACCATTTGTAAAATGTTTTATTAAATATAAATTTCCGCATTTAGCAAATGTTTCAAAGAGTTCATTAGTAATAATCATTTTTTCATCTTCCAAAAATGAAAAAATTTCATAATTATTATATATTACACATTTTTTTCCTAATTCAGTTAAGTCATCAATTTCAATGATTTTATTTTCATAAAGATAATGAAAGACATTATTTTGATGATACTCAATTGCTGTTTCATATGCATCTTTAAATAGTGAATGATTTTGTTCACATAAATGAATAATTTCGAGATTTCCACCTGCAACAGCATATTTCCCAATACTTATTAAATTTGAACCATTTAACATTAAAAATTTAAAACATTTTATTGATCCAAAAAATGCTGCGTAATCAATAAGGGAAACATCATTTTGATTAATCATTGTACACTTTTCATAAAGCGATGGTTCAATTATTTGATTAAAATCAAAATTTGTTTTCGATGATATTTCTTGAAGTTTTTCTATTTCATCATTTCGTATTACATTTACAATTTCATTTGGATTAACACCATCTTTAACAAGTTTTTTCTGTAGTTTCCAATCTTCTTTTTGAAGCTCTTCAATATTTTCAAAGAATTTTTTCCAAAATTTATTTTTGAATTTGGTTTGAGCTATTTCTGTATTTGTCATATGTTGTGCAAAATATAAATCTTTAGAATCATGAAAAATTATTGGATCTGCTAATTTTTGCTCAATCATCATTTCAAGAAGATAATATGATTCTTGTGACTTAAAGTGTAGAAGTAATTGTATGAAAATATTTTTTAATTTATGGGAATATATTTCTTTTGAATCAAATAATTTCAAATAACTTAAATATATATTAACATTTTTTTGCTGTGACATAAATGAAAAATATATCAACTGACAAATAGTTAAAGAGAATGAATATGGATAATTTCCATCAAAAAGATCTAAAGTTAACTTAACTGAAGTATCTATATTTGATTCTTTTAGATCAAATATAATATGTTGTAATGAAATTAGTAAATTTCCATACTGTTTATTATGATTTGGTTCTTGATTCGAACATTTGGAATCTTTCATTATGAAATTTTGAATTGCTAGATTTCGTAAATCATACAAAAAATAAAAGTGTACTAAGCCAACAACATCAATTTTATAAGGAACGTATAACAAATACAAAAAATTAGACACATACATTTGTCTGTCTTGATGATGCGTATTATTGTTGGATGATTTTATATGTGAATTTGTTCATTAATTAATTTATGTATAAGTAAGTTCATTTAAATTTGATACAAAATATATTCTATTTAATCAGTACATGCTATTCTTACTCAGCATTAATATGTTTTTAATCTGATTAAAAATTTTTCTCATTTCTTATTTCTTTTTTATTACCACCGTTTATAAACGGCCAAGCTAATGGAAGACTTTGTTGATTCTTTAGTTAAAACTCTTGATTATGAATATCCTGGAAATACAGACGAATTTCTTATCCCGCCAATGCGTCTTTCATCACAAAGATATGTTGGAATCGGAGATACTCGAAGACCAATTCCTGAATTCGAACCAAATGTTTTAAGATATGATCCAACGCCACCAACAATGACAATAGAACCAATTAGAAATCTCATTACCGGAGAAATTGAAGGATTTTGTGATACTCCAATTTCATCATCTATTGATGATAATTCAACAAACAGACCACTTACAAACATTGATGATTATCACAGGGGATCCAGCACAGGTGTTGCTTTTACGCCTGGTGGATTTCTTGGTAAAACAGAGAATGAAAAAGAACAAATTGATGTCAAACCATTTTTAGCTTCTCTTGAAACAGGCATGGATCTTCTTTTCACACCACTTGAATCAGAGAAAGTTAATATTGAGTCTTCCGAACAACTTCCTCCACTTCCAGATCTTCCACAAATTAATCCTGCACCAGTACCAAAGCCAATGCAAAAGCGTGTTGCTGAAGCAACAAAACAATATTCAGTAATTGATGATTGGGATACGTCTTTATTTGCAACTGAAATTCCCAATCCAGCGCTTACCTTTTCCTTCAAGCTTGATGCATTTCAGCTTCGCGCAATTCACAGACTTGAGCTCGGTCAGACGGTTTTCGTATCGGCGCCCACATCTGCCGGTAAAACTGTTATTGCACAATATGCAATTGCATTATGTCGTGCGCATAAAATGAAAGTAATTTATACATCCCCCATCAAAGCTTTATCTAACCAAAAGTTTAGAGATCTTTCTAAACAATTTGGAGATGTAGGACTTTTAACAGGAGATGTTTCATTAAATCGAGATGCATCATGTCTTATTATCACAACTGAAATATTACGGTCAATGCTTTATCATGGAGCAGATCTACTTCGAGATGTTGAATGTGTTATATTTGATGAATGTCATTATATTTCTAATGATGAACGTGGAGTTGTATGGGAAGAGTCAATTATTTTACTTCCATATCATATTAATATGGTATTTTTATCAGCAACGGTACCGAATGCTATGGAAATAGCTGATTGGATTGGACGTACAAAGCAAAAAATTGTTTATGTCCAAAATCATACAGTTCGACCAGTACCAATTGAACATGCACTTTATACAGGCGATTCACAGTTTTATGTTATCGCACAAGGCAATAGACCAATGGATCATTTCCAACTTTATAAGGCACAACTTTCTATTAAGGGTTCGCCAGGTTATATTGATTTTAGTCCACAATATTGGATGAATTTAGTTTTAGCGGCAGACAAAGCGAAATTATTACCAATGTTAATATTTTGTTTTAGTCAAAAAATGTGTGAACAACTTGCTACGGGTATATTACCATTAGATTTATTAACAAAATCAGAAAAAAAACATGTTAAAGGATTTTGTATTCGATCACTTCGAAGATTAACAAAAGAAGATCGAGAACTACCACAAATACAACAAGTATTAGAACTTTTAGAACATGGAATAGGTATTCATCATGGTGGTATATTACCAATTGTCAAAGAAATTGTTGAAATTCTTTTAACAGATGGTTATGTTAAAGTATTGTTTTGTACATCAACATTCGGTATGGGACTTAATGTCCCTGCACGTTCTTGTGCATTTTTATCACTTGAAAAGTTTAATGGAAGGATAATGAGTAATTTAACTCCAACAGAATATGTACAAATGAGTGGTAGAGCTGGCCGACGTGGAAAAGATACAATTGGTACATCAATAATATTATGTCATGGAGAAATTCCTGATCCAAATTATTTACAAACATTAATAAGTGGAAAAGTTGAAGCATTACAAAGTCAATTTTATTTGAAGTTTAATATGATTTTAAATTTATTAAGAGTTAAAGATATTAAAATGGTTGACTTATTAAGACATAGTTTATCTGCTAATTTAACACAATTAATGATGCCTGAACTTGTACGAAAGAAAAATGAAATTGAAAAACAATTAAAAACTTTACCAAAATCTGACTGTATTGTACCTGATATTGAAGACATTAGTGAATTTGGTGATTACTATCTTGATTTAAAGGAAAATAATCAATGGATGCTTGAACAAATTGATTCTAGAAGTATAATGGGTCAACTTCGAAAAGGAAGAATTGTATATGTATTAAATGATCTTCCTACACTTGCTATAATATCTGAAAATCCACAAAACAAAAATGAAATAAAAGCAATTTCATCCAATGGAAATAAAATAACATTTTCATTAAATGAAATTGGAGCAATTTTTTCGAAAGTTATAAAATCATCAGAAAAAATGACACAAAATAATATACAGAAATTACTTTGTAATTTTAAAGATTCACCAATAAGTTGGATGAAAATTCTTTCGACAAGTGATTATGAATTTGCTACAGCAGCACAAAATCAAATTAATATCTATTCGAATATGGTTAAATCGCCATGTTTTAAATGTTCTTTATTAAAGCAACATTTAGAACTTTATGTCAAAAAAGTGAATCTTTTGACAGAAAAAGATGAAATTGAAACGCAAATGAAAGATGAATCACTTACGTTTAAACCATTATTAGATTTACATATTGAAATCCTTAAAAAATTAAATTATATATCTGAAGAAAATGTTTTAATGCTTAAAGGTCGTGTATCAATAGAAATTAGTTCATGCCATGAAATACTTGGAACGGAATTATTATTTTCAGGTGTTTTTGATGATTTATCACCGAAAGAAATAGCTGCAGCTTTAGCAGCGCTTGTTTCGGAAGGAATTGTATCAAATGATTCCGATGATTTCATTCCGCCTTCACTCGAAGAGCCTTTAAATGAAATGACTTTAATTGCTAAAGAATTGTTCGACGAGTTCCAAAAAGTTGGAATCCCTTTAGACGACAGATGGGTTGATAATAATGTGAACCTAACATTAGTACAGGCTGTGTTTGATTGGGCAGACGGGTTACCTTTTAAACATATCATGTGTATTACAGACGTGCCAGAAGGAAGTGTAGTGAGAATTATTAATAGAATAGGAGAACTGACAAAAGATTTCGCTAATGCTACGAAGATTATGGGATGTAGAACTTTAAGCGAAAAGTTCGAACAAGCAGGTGAACTTATAAAAAGAGATATAATATTTGCGTCATCGCTTTATTTCGATTGATGCAAACTAATGTATTATGTAATAAAAAATTAAATGTTGCTAGAGTAAACATTACAATTTTTTTTTTTTTTTAAGGAAAGAAATTCTTAAAAATTTACTTTACATTGAAAATTAACAATAAGTTTCTTTTCAAAAATGGTTGATGAGGAGCATTCATACTGATAAAGAAATGTGTTTGGATTTAAGGTATTCTTAGATATATATATATTCATTACTGTACTCCACAACATGAACTACATTAATTTTTGTTTGTACAAACAAGAAAAAATATTCAAGAAAAAATTTTCACAAATATAAAAATTGATGTCGAATTCTTCGAACTCAACAAATTGATTTATGCATTTTTATCATCGACATTATCAAAAGATAAGAAAAACATTTAATACACATCAAAAATTTTGACAGATGATAATTTTTCCCAAAATTTTACCGTTGTATCTACTTTAACCAGGCGGTTATCTCTTCACAAAGTTTATTTTCCATTCAATAAATTAATTTAAACATTCAATGCATATATGGTCATGTCATTTTGAATATGGTGAAGTCAATGACACTTGAAGATCTCGAATCATTCCAAAAATTACTTGCAAACTTAAGCGAAGATAACTATGAAGAAGCTGTTGATTCTATAATGAAATTTTTTGAGCCATCTAATTCTTTTTCTTTCAATGATATGTTAAGTAAACTTGCATATTCAACGTTTGTTTCACAACATTCAATGGAGGATGCTTATTTATCGTTTTTAAAATCACTTGCTTTAAAAGAATGCGAAATGAAGAACAGGAATTTTATTGTTGTTCGACTAGTAGAAAATCTTCTTCATCTCCAAACTCAAGAAGCATATTATATATTATATGAATTGATTGAAAATCATATAATTAATCCATTAGCAATTAAGAATACTGAAACCTTTTACTTTGCACAATATTTCACAGCTGAAAAAATTATATCATTAAAAGAGAACAGATTTGCTCGTCAATTTTTTTCGAATTTTGAAGATTTCTACAAAGATGGATGGAAGATTCAGAAAATCTTAATCGAAGAAGGTGTTAATCCATTAGCGATTGCAACAATGCTTCGAGAAGATGATATTGATCAGTTAAAAGAATTATCGAAAAATGAATATTTCAAATTCAATTCTAAAATCGAACCATTTCTTTATGAGAAATATTCATATATTAATAAGGATAATGTACCACTTATTAATTATGCCGCATTTTATGGGTCAATTAAATGTTTTAAATTCTTATTAGAAGGAGGAGCCGAATTAAATGACGCAAGTAAATTTGCTGTTATTGGAGAAAACGAAGAAATCATTGAAATATGTAAAGGAAAAAATGCATCTTTCGAAGGTACATATGAAGTTGCTATCGAATATCATCGAAATGATATATTTAAGAAACTTTTCGAATCTAAAATTGCCGAAGTGAAAGATATAAATAAATTAGGCGAAGAATGTATTGAACATAGCAATTATGAATTACTTTCATATTTACTTAAAAATGGATTAAAAGTTACAAGTATGCTTATAAATAAATCCGTGGAAACAGGAAATTTATATTTAACGAAGATTTTGGCCGAAGGTAATAAGATTCCGAATGATATATTACCTTTAGCTATGGATTCTGATAATATGGATCTCGTTCTATATTTAGTTGAACAAAATGGTATTGATATTAATGCTCGTGATATTAATTTTTATATTTTTAATGTTTATTTTAGTTTTTTAATATTAAATAATAATTTTTGGAATTTGTTTAATGATTTTGAAACAGCTTTAATGTGGGCAGCTGAAAATGATTATGTTGATTTAGCTAAATTACTTCTTGAACATAAAGAAATTGATATTAATGCTAAAGCTGTTAGTTTTTATATTTTTAATGTTTATCTTAATGATTGAAAATTTCAATGTAATATTTGGAATTTATTTAAATTATTTGATACAGCTCTTATGATATCATCTGGTTATGGATCAACTGAAATAGTGAAATTGCTTCTTCAAAGAGAAGGAATTGATCTTAAAGCTAAAAATGTTTTATTTTTTGTTATGATGATATTTTAAAATAATATTTGGGATTTTTTGATATTATTTTGGACACCATTATTACTTGCATCTCGTTATGGTCATGTAGAAAATGTTAAATTACTTTTAGATGCTGGATATGATGTTAATGAAAAGAATATTTGTTTATTATATTTGATGTTTAATTTAAAATTTTGAAGTTTTGGTATAAAATTTGGAATTTGTTCAAATTATTTTATACACCACTTATCTATGCAGCTTGGCATGGACATACTGATGTTGTTAAATTACTTTTAGAACAAAAAGGTATTAATATTAATGCACAAAATATTTATAAATTATATTTATTGTTTGTTATGATAATTTTATATTTACTAAAAATATTTGGAATTTTTTTAACTTATTTTGGACTGCAATTCATTGGGCATTCTCAGGATTTTGCAATGGCGGTATGTCAAATCGTGTAGTTATTGATTTACTATTAGAACAAGATGGAATTAATTTGACTCTGAAAAATATTAAAAATTTTTATTTAAAGTTAATTTTATTGATTTGAAGTTTAAAAATAATTTTTGGAATTTCAAAATTATATTTTTTACACCATTAATGTATTCATGTCAATTAAAATCATTAGAACTTGTTAAAAAAGTTATCGAAAAAGGTGATGATGTTAATGCAAAAGATTTTTCATTTATTAATTTAAAATTTAAATTAATATTATGAAGTTTTAATATATAATTTGGAATTTATTTAATTTATATTGGACACCAATTATGATTGCAAGTTCTATTGGTGCTAGTGATATTGTTCAATTCCTTATTGAACAAAAAGGAATAAATATCGAAACAAAGAATATTTTTATGTATATATTTTCTGTTTCTTTTTTTAATTTAAAGTTTAAAGTTTTGTTTTGGAATTTATTTTTATTACTTGAAACGCCTTTCATTACTGCATGTAATTGTGGAAAAGTTGAAATCGCGAAATTACTTCTTGAACATGGCGCTAATATTAATGCTAAAACTATTAAAATCAAATTTTTAAAATATGTTTCAATAATTTCAAGTTTCATATCAAAATTTGGAATTTATTTGTTTCATTTCAAACTGCTTTAATGAGTGCATCGTTAAGAAATAACGTTGATATTGTTAAGTTTTTACTTGATCAAAAAGATATTGATATTAATGCACATTCTGTTTGGATGATTTATTTATTATTTGTTTAAAATATTTCAAGTTTTTTATTAATTTTTGGAATTTGTTTAATATATTTTGGACTGCAGTAATTTACGCATGTATTAATGGTCGATGTGAAATTCTTAAATTACTTCTTGAAAAAGGAATGGATGTGAATAAATTAGATATTATTTATTTAAATAATTTGATATTTATATATAAAATTTGGAATTTTTAAATAATATTTTGGAATGGTTTAATGTGCGCATGTAAAAATGGTCATGTAGATGTAGTAAAATTACTATTAGCTCAAAAAGGAATTGATATTAACCATAAAAACATTTGTTAATATTGTTTAAGGTTTAACAAAAATATTTAAAATTTCATTTTAATTTTTAAAATTTATTTGAATTATATGAAACAGCTTTAATAATTGCAGTTATGTCGACTAAAGATGATAATGATAATTCAGAAATTATAAAATTACTTCTTGATCAAGATGGAATTGAACTTAATTGTGGAGATGTTCATTTCTTTTATAAAGTTTTTATTAACACAATAAAATATTTATATAAATTTCATGGAATTTAAATGAAGAATTTGAAACAGCATTTAAGATTGCATGCGTGAAGAATAATATCGAAGCTGTTAAATTGTTTTTAGCAAGAGATGGAGTCGATATTAATGCTGGTGATATTAAATATTAATCATTTAAAGTTTCGTTTAATATATTTTATGTTTTATTATTAAAAATAATGTTTTCTTAAATGATTTCAAACTCCTTTAATGGTTACGGCTAATCTTGGTTATCTTGAAATTACTAAAATGCTTCTTAATCGAAAAGAGATTAATGTAAATGCAAAAAGAGTTGATATTGATTAACGTTTTTATGGAGTTTATTAAAATGATTTACAACTGCATTAATGTTAGCTGCAAATAATAATAGAGTTGAAATCGTGAAGTTACTTCTTGAAAGAGAAGAAATTGATACCGCAGCTAAAACACAGTTTATATTGTGCTTTCTGTTTAATTTATTTATTTCAAGTTTATAATTTATATTTGGAATTCATTTAATTGATTTTATAATGCGCTCATTTTCGCATTGAAAAATAAATTCGTTGATATTATTAAAATGCTTTTGGAACACGAAGGAATTGATATAGAACAATTTATTGCTAACTGTGAAAAAAAGTCACAACAACAAAATGATCAAGATGAATAAGTGCTTTCGAAGTATTAAAGTAAACACTTAAGAATTCTTAAATATTTTTTTATAAAGAATAATGTTGTTAACAACAACTTTTGTTTTCAAATGCAATTAAAAAAATTTATCAGATAAAAAGAAGTATTAATACGAAAAAAAAATTATAAAATTTAACGATAAAATTCACTTTTTGAAATTTTTATGCAAAGTGACATTATATGGAAACAGACAAAAGATTAACGATCGTTTATAATGATCAAAGAATAACAATTGACCCAGTCGCATTTGCAAAATACTCAACTGTTTTTTCAAGTTATTACAAGCCAAATTCAGACCTTCAAATGAAAATTGAAGGAGAGCAATCTGTTTCTGCTTTTATTTCTTGCCTTCCTGCTGTCCAGGGATCAACTGTTAAGATTACGCCATCAAATATAAATGATCTTACAATGTTTGCTGAAGAATGGGGTGTTGATACTTTAAAGAAACAAATTGCCCTTTATCAACCAACTCCTCAAACTCCAGACGATGTCCTTTGTAATGCTATGGAATGCATTAGTAAAAAACAATCACTTAAAGAACTTATTCCACATATGGCTCAATGCATTGATCAACTTTTACAAAGAAAACAATTTGCTCTTATTCCGCCTAAGATAATTGACGAAGTTCTCAAACATCCAAAATGCCATGTTACTGATCAACATCTCTTAGCAAAAATTGTTCTTTTCATTTGCTCTTTTGTCGGAAGGAAATATTCTTTTCTACTTGATCACGTAAAAGTCGATTCTTTGACTGAAGAAGAAATTGATAATCTCTTATATAATGAAAATGTTGATTATCGAAAAGCTCCACAATTTTCAATATCTGTTGCAAAATATTATTGGAATAAATATTGTCAAGAAAAACAAAAAAATATGGAAATTGAAAGATCATTAGAAGATCAAATTCATTCAAAGAAAAATGAAGCAAAAAATCTCCGAAACAAAATCAGGAATTCTTCCGATGACAAACAATACCCAAAAAGGAGACACCAAAACAAATTTTTCTACGCTGCGCCAAAAGAAGCATCAAAAGAACCGCCCAAAACCGACGTAAGTAAAGTTCAGAATGAGCCACCTCCAACCGTCGAAAAACGACAACCAAATATCTCAGTAGAAAAGCCAAAGTTTCATACACCAGTACTCGACGCTGAGCAACGTGCCTTGGTAAATGCATCCAAGTTATCTGCAACAGTGAAAGTCGAAAGACCTAAAAAAACTGGAACATTTATGTTCGATATTGGTTCAAAAGAAAATTCTTCAAAATAATTTTAATGGGTTACAATATTATGAATTGTTTCCCATAGAAAAGGCTGAATTAATGTCAGCTGATTTTCTACATGTAAATGGATTTAATTTTCTCTTAAGAAGGTTTAAAAGTATAAATCTTCCAAACAGTTTATTTGATGCTACTGTTTGTAATTTACAATAAGGGGACATTGTGAAACAATTCATTAAAATAATTGAAAATAAGTAAATGCATTTGAAGATTTTTTTATAAAATAATAAGTTCTTCATAATATTAAAAATAATTTTTGTGATATTAAATATTAAGTTTTAACTTTAATATGAATCTTCACATATATTATAAATATCAAAGCAATTATTTAAAAATGAATAAATAGTATATACTGTATGTAAAGTTCAAATGAAATAATCATTGTATAAATTCATAATTATAGATATAATTTTCAAATAACAAATGAAAGGGTGTGTAGCTCAGTGGTAGAGCGCTACATTTGCATTGTAGAGGCCTGGGGTTCGATCCCCCACACATCCATTTTTTCAATTTTTTGAATTTCTGAAGAGATTTAAATTAAAAGTTTATGGCGCACTTTTTGAGCAAAGCGAAAAGATCTAAGCAGTAAAAAAAAAATTTTATTTTTGTAATATTTATATTATTCGTAAGCAAAAGTGGTATAATTTTTTTTTCTGACCAGTAATCAAGTAAAGTACTGAAAAAGTTAGTCAAGAATAAATATTTTTAAGAAATTAATCATAAAGTTAAAAAATGCGTTTCTTCTTGTAATTATGAAATATATTTATTTAGAGAAAATGATGAAAATATTTATGAGTTAAGAGAAGCATTAATATATTTTTCATCAAATGCTTAAAGAAATCATTTATCACTTCATTGGAATTGATGTATATGCTTGGTTTATTATTGTCATATAAACGATAAAAAATGATTCAAAATTTCTAATTAAAACTCAAATTTTTTAAAACTCATGTCTCTTCCGCCCTCTGTCAGTCAAGAAAAATTTCATTCCATTATGCAAAACCAAGGCAAATACTTAAAAGAGGCAACGCTCCTTAAAAATACAATTTTCAATTTGAATAACAGTTGATCCTCGAGGATGTGATATAGATTTGGTTCTTCAATTTTTATCTGAAATTGGAAAGCATTTTAACAAAAATGATTTGAACATTTATAATATTTTTGTGATTATTTTAAAAGGATTTTTTTTACGAGATGGATCTAATTATCTTTTGGAAAAGATGATCGAAGAGAACATTATTTCTATTAAAGTTATTGAATCTATTAATTCATTATATTTTATACATTACAAAACTGAAAATGAAATCAAAAAATTAAAGCGTGATATACCAAATCAAGATTCTTTTTATGATACAAAAATAATTGATGTTAATAATTTGATATTTCAAAATAATATTTGAAATTTATTTATGTTATTTGAGACAGCACTTATATATTCATTGGAAAATGGCTATACAGAAATAGCTAAATTACTTCTCGAACAAAAAGGAATTGATGTTAATGCCAAAAATATTTATTTGTTTTATTTTATATTTATTTCAATAATTTTATATTTCAAAATAATATTCGAAAATTATTTATATTATTTAAAACAGCACTTATGTGGGCATCTGGAAAAGGCTATATAGAAATAGTTAAATTACTTCTTAAACAAAAGGAATTGATGTTAATGCCAAAAATATTTATTTGTTTTAATTATAATTTATTTTAATAATTTACTATTTCAAAATAATATTTGAAATTTATTTATGTTATTTGAGACAGCACTTATATATTCATTGGAAAATGGTCATACAGAAGTAGTTAAATTACTTCTTGAACAAGAAGGAATTGATATTAATACTAAAAATATTTATTTGTTTTATTTAAAATTTATTTTGATATTTTGCTATTTCAAAATAATATTTGAAAATTATTTATATTATTTAAAACAGCACTTATGTGGGCATCTGAAAATGATCATACAGAAGTAGTTAAATTACTTAAACAAAAAGAAAATGACAATAACACGAAAAAAGTTTATCATATTAAATATATAAATAAAAGATAAACCTTAAATATATTTCGACTAGTAAAAGTAAATTTTTGTAATCATTTTTTCATATTATTATATTTTTGATTTAAATAACATTAAAAGTTATTGTTCATTATCTTATAAAATAAGGAAATTAAAAGAATCAATGAGGCTTAAACGAAAAAAATTTGATAAAGCCACATTTGGTGCATCCTAATACAAATTTCCTGTTAAGTTAACTTTTTAAATTGATACTTTCCGTTTCACGACACAAACAATATTTAAATTTTCATGTAACAAAACGATATACACTTGACTCGCCCAAATTCGTAATTATATGAGAGGTGGTGATATGTTCCATATATGTACGGTTTTTATTACTAAATTAAAAGATATAAAGGTGAAAGTCTTTTATGGCACCTCCATTAATTTTAGTTGAAATGTGTTAATATTCTTTTTAAATAGTTTCTAGCCAAAATATTAACTTCATAAATATAAACATTCATTTAATTTTCATGAAGTATTTACATTCTCACTGCTGAGCCTGACTGATTATACATTCACCTAAAATTTACATTATTTAAGCTTCACATTTTATTCATTTAATCGACTTCCTCGACACGTGGTCCTGATGAGTGTCCACCAGTTGAAGCGCCTGGTGATGGGCCTGCGCCTCCTTGCATGTTCGCGAACATTGATGGGTCGATGCCTCCTGGCATTCCGCCTTGTGCGCCGCCAGCTGCGTTTTGGTATGCAGCTTGCATGAGTGGCATTAACTTGCCTTCGAGTTCCTTCTGCTTAGCTTCGAATGTAGCGACGTCTGCGTCTTGGTTAGCGTCGATCCATGCGAGCGTGTCATTGATCTCCTTGTTGATTGTGTCCTTATCTGATTGTGACAATGCGTTAGCGAACTGTTCTTGATTTAATGAGTTGCGTACGCCGAAGCAGTATCCTTCGAGTGCGTTCTTAGCCTCAACCTTCTTACGCACTTCTTCATCTTGTGCTTTGTACTTCTCTGCGTCTGCAACCATTCTATCGATATCTGCTTGTGAAAGACGTCCTTTCTCATTCTTGATTGTGATCTTCTTCACGTTACCTGTTGACTTATCTTGTGCCGAAACATTCATAATACCATCGGCATTAACATCGAATGTAACTTCAATCTGTGGAACGCCGCGTGGTGCTGGCGGAATACCCGTTAAATCGAATGTACCAAGTAAGTTGTTGTCGCGTGTTCGTGAACGTTCTCCTTCGTATACTTTGATTGTAACTGCAGGCTGGTTATCGGAGAATGTTGTGAAGACATTTGACTTCTTGCATGGGATTGTTGTGTTACGTGGAATCAGCACTGTCATAATTTCACCTGCTGTTTCGATACCTAATGAAAGTGGAGCAACATCTAACAATAAGATATCTTTGATTTCTTCGTGTGTATCACCTTTGATAATTGCTGCTTGTACTGCTGCACCATATGCAACTGCTTCATCCGGATCAACACCACGGCATGGCTGCTTACCATTGAAGAAGTCTTGTAACAATTGTTGAACACGTGGAATACGTGATGAACCACCAACAAGAACAATATCAGTGACATCGGACTTTGACATGTTTGCATCCCTTAAAACTTGTGCGACTGGATTCATTGTTGATCTGAAAAGTTCATCATTTAAGTTCTCGAACATAGCACGTGAGATGTTATCCATGAAATCATGGCCTTCATATAATGAATCGCAGACAATTGATGCGGATGTGGCTGTGGATAATGTTCGCTTAGCACGTTCGCATGCTGTTCGTAATGTACGGAGTGCACGTGGCGATTGTCTTAAGTCGCATTTGAACTTCTTTTGGAAACGATCTGCGAAGTAATTAACCATACGGTTATCAAAATCTTCACCACCAAGATGTGTATCACCTGCTGTGGCACGCACTTCGAACATACCACCATCGATATCAAGTAGGGAAACATCAAATGTACCACCACCAAGATCGAAGATAAGAACATGACGTTCGTTGTCGGATTTTTCGTTAAGACCGAAGGCAATAGCAGCGGCTGTTGGTTCGTTGATGATACGAAGAACATTGAGACCGGCAATAACACCTGCATCTTTGGTGGCTTGACGTTGACCATCGTTGAAATAGGCTGGAACTGTAACAACAGCATCAGTAACTTTGTTGGAAAGTTGGCTTTCGGCGATTTCCTTCATTTTACCTAAAACCATAGCTGAGATTTCTTCTGGGTAGAATTGTTTGGTTTCACCCTTCCATTGAACTTGAATCCTTGGACGATCTGCATCACCACGAACAACCTTGAATGGCCAGTGTTGCATATCTTTTTGAACGACTGGATCACTGAATTTACGTCCAATCATACGCTTTGCATCGAAAACTGTGTTTGTTGGGTTCATGGCAGCTTGGTTCTTAGCAGCATCACCGACAAGACGTTCATCTTCGGTGAATGCAACATAAGATGGGGTTGTACGATTACCCATATCATTTGCGATAATATCGACACGACCGTGTCTGAAGACACCGACACAACTGTAAGTTGTACCAAGATCAATACCAATTGCTGACATTAAAAAAATGATCTCATAAAGGCATTTTTTGGCTGAGCATTTACTGATTCAAATTAAGTATTCGACCATTTAAAGTATTCAAATCACAATAACGTTTGATGATAAACGGTCGAAAATCTTATTCAAGAAAGTTTTAGTGTTTAGCAGAAAGAGGACTGTCGGAAAGAGCCCAGCCTTCAACAACGCGTACACCTACAGGCTCTGGGTTTTGCTTAAAGTTAACAAATTCCATAGTATGTTGTAAGATTTCTTCATTTGTATCAAGATTCTTTACCTTAACACTGTAGCGAATTGCTGCCCAATCATCCTTAATAATCATATTATCGAATTCGCCTAGTTCCATGGTGTAATGTTGGAAAAGTTGTCCCATCATATCTTTATATTGTTGTAATGTTAATCGATGGCCATACACATTATAATGTGCATCTGGTTCGTATAATGTATTACACCAATCTAACCATCCTTCATACCCACCATTCCAGTTCTTGAATCCATTTACATGACGATCACGGATTGCTTCTTCCATATTTGGTGCACTTTGTATCTTTTGTGCTTCTGACATTATAAAAATGATTATCTAAAGAAACTTTTCACCGGAGATTTAAATGCTCGGTGAACATCATCCAATCAATTCACCACTTCATAAACTATTCAATATTTCATTTACAGAACTTTACTTGTCACCGGGCGATAGTTTTTCCAAGAAAAATACAAAAGTGAATAACTCTTTCCTAAAAAGTGAGATGTTTCATATCCCAAAAAATTTAAAAAATGGATGTGTGGGGGATCGAACCCCAGGCCTCTACAATGCAAATGTAGCGCTCTACCACTGAGCTACACACCCTTACATGAATTGTTTGAAAATTATATCTATAATTATAATTTTTTACGGTTTTTACAATATATGTGAAGATCTATATATAATTCAGAATAATTTTTTATTTATTCATTAAATATTTAATAAAAATTTATTAAATTTATAAAAATATTGATAAATGTCTTCAAGTATATACTTTTTATTTCTTAGTTTGAATATTTTTTATTAATTTTAATATTTTTAAGAAAATAATTTTTTTATAATCATACAGTTTTAACTTAAAAGTTTAAAGTTTATTCATTAATTTTATAGGGATGAGTGTGCATTACGTTTATGTCTTAGATTTCTATGAAACCTCTCATAAGAAAAGAAAGATATCCAAAACTTGTGTCCACAAGTTTCATATATGAATAAGAAAAGTGACATAAAATGGACGAAGACGTTAATGAAAACAGCCCGCTTCTCGAAAATCAACAAAACAAACCAGATGAAATTTTGCCTTCAAGTTTATCACACCACCTTTACCATATTTGTTCTTTTGCAGCGCTAATTTTTGCCTGCTTATTACTTTTGACATTTGGAACTGGTAAAACATTCAAAGTTTTTCGAATACTTTTTATAGTCACTACAATACTACAACACGCTATAGGTCTTGTAGAAAACATGTTAAATAATAATAACAATAAGTTCACTCCAAAATTGTTATTATTATCTATTCATTTTCACTACATTATATTCTTGCTTTTAATCAGTTTCTCAAAAGCTACACCAATCCTTTTAGTTATATTCTACATCATAACATTAGGAATCAATATTTTGAATTACATTTTAAGTGATTTAATTCCATTAGTCGGAGAAACTGATCCATCTATAAGTGAAAGAATTCGCAGTGTAACATCTAATACTATTTTAGCAAAGGTACCAGCAATCCTTGATATCATTCTTTTGTTCCAATACTTAGTATTAATGTTCACAGATTTTTCATTTATCTCCATTTTGACATTTGCTGTATTTGCTTTTTGGATTGTTTTATTCAGTTATGTAACAAGCACAAATCATCTTGCTGTTTGGGGATCAATTGGAAGGTGGTTCAAACACCTTAATTTCCCAGAAGATTCAATTGCAGGAAAAGTAATAAAATTTTTCGTTGATACATTTGATTATATCGGAAATCTTGGAACACGTATTTATCAATAAACAAAACAAATATTTTTTAAATAAATTAATTTATAACTATAGAATTTTATTTGTTTTCAAATTAAAATATAACTAAAAAGGGAAATCTCATTTCAATAAATAGTATCAATAAAACGATAGTCCTTCCTAAGCAATGGTTACCAAAACCATAAGCGAGTAAAAAGCAATTGAGTACATACGATGTATTTATCTTAAAATAAGTTGAAAGATATGCGAATTCTTTGGCATTTGGAAGATCAAACAGACATTGTGAATTTTATGACCATTATAGCACATGCCCGGAGTTACTAAAGAAAAATGCCCTGTTTGCGGATATGAAATGACTAAACCATTCGAATGGCGCTGCCCTATTTGTATCAAGCACAATGATAATATTAAATTACCAGTTGATCCAACATATCTTCTTGCAAAGAAAGATACAAAATAAGCGAGAAACAACTTTTAAGTAAAATAAAAATACACCAAAACTATTTTATTCATAAACTCTTTGAGACTTTGGCTTCACATTCATTTTTTAAATCATCAATTATCGATAATATATTTTATAAGTAATGAAACAAAACAAAATTCCAAAAAATATAAACATTTTATTCATCTTCTTCTTCTCCATCCTTTTGTTCGTCTATTTCGATTGGAATCAATTCTTCAGCATTATGATGATCAACTTGTACCATATTCTCATCGAACTCATTTATTTTTCTTTTCATTACAAAAATAAAAACAATAATAATAACAATCAAAACAATAATTATTAACACTAAAATGACAATTGCTCTTTGATAATTATTAATACTATCACCATAAGCATCATAAACTTTCCCCAAAACCTTAAATTCGATATATGATTTTTGGTCTGTTATTGCATACATCGAAACGTGAATTGGTTTTCCTTTTTTAATTTTTGCTAAATTTTCATCATCAAATGAAATAATCTTTTCATTTGATTCATTATGCGTATAACAAATGTTTCCAGGCTCTGTAAGTTTAGCAGGAACGAGGTCAAAGTTAAAACATATAATACAATTATGTTGATTATTATAACATTTAAAGGAAACGGAAATGTTTTTATCATAAGGGAAAAACTTTTTGTAATAAACAATTCGAGGCATTACGTCAATATGATAAACTTTTCCTATAATGACATCATCAATTGGAACATTACAATTAAATCCATGTGAATTTGAATCACAAACACAAATTCCATTTTTACATTTTCCCGATTTACATTTAAAATTACAATTTTGAGGAATTGTTTTATTTAAAAACAATGGATTTTCATTAAAATCAGTAATATTAAATCCGCCATGAATTACAATAGAATATAAAGCAACAGTATTTAATGGATAATTAGAAGAAATAACATGAATTTCATAATTGCCAATTGATGGATTCTGAATAATAACTTTTTCGGTTGTCGAAAATTCATCATTTAAATCATTGCCATGATAAACAGTACCATTCGGATCAACTATAACTAAATCAAGATCAGCAAATAATGGTAAAAATGTTGACGAAGGTAAAGGTGGGTCCAAATATGACATAGTAATTTTTAATTGCATCGAATTATTCGTAATTAAAATATTATATAAATGATGTTGATTAGAACCAATTGAAATATTATTAATAAATCGAATTCCATAACCAGTAAATCCTAAACCTTCATAAAGAACAGGTATACCAAATCCTGTTATTAATGGATCTAAAAAAGGATTTGCACTATTTATGATAAATGCTTTCATTAAACTTGAAGAAGGAATTACTTCTACTCCAGTGTTTTCTGTTAAATATGGGAACCATTTATCAACAAAATATTGGCGAACAATTGCAATAAGTCCTGCAGCTGCAGGAGCAGCCATTGACGTTCCTGATTTAACAGATAATTCAGCTGTGGAACATGTGGCTTTAATTGGTTTAAGAGGATTTTGCGCACGTGCACTTGTAATACGTGAACCAGGTACAACAATTTCTGGTTTTATATATCCAAGTTCTGTTGGACCTTGCGAAGATAAGCCATGTTTAGTTAGAGGTGAAAGGTTTTCATTTAAATAAGGTATAATTGTGCCTTTTGGATCTGTCGAATTAATATTTATTGGATTTTCCATATATAATATTAGTTTTGATGAATTTGAAGGGCATTTTTTGTTCTTTTGTTTTTTTAATATAATTATACTCGAGTTTATTAATGAAATATCAATATTTTCATTAGAAATAAAAATTGTTCCATTTATGGCTTCGGTCTTATTAAATACAATTGGCATATTGATAATAAAAATCGATGGATTTAGAAATATTGATTCATAAATTGAATCACCACAAACTTGGTTAAGTTTAAATTTTTGATTATCCACAATTAAATAATATGAATTACCTTTTGGTGGTTGATAAATAGTTGAAATTGATCCAATTGATAATACATTTTTTGAATTAGCTGGGACAAAAATTGTATATGGTTTCCCACTATTACCACAAGCAAATATAAATATTTTATCGGAATGATAATACGCAGCTTCAGAATATGCTTGACGAACATTTTCATGTTGTTTTGCAAAGCCCCAACTATTCGACGATATATGTGAGTTAACGTACTCCATCCTTTCAACGTAAAATGGAAGAGAAACATCACCAAAATCTTGTGAACCTTTTTTAAGATCTCCTAAATCATGCATATAAAGAAGTGCTCCTGGAGCAATACCATCAAAAGAAGAAATACCACAATGAGAACAAAAAGATTTGCCAGCAATGATGCCACAAACATGAGAACCATGTCCATTTTCAGGATCGTACTTATCTGCAATGTTATCATAAAGAATAATTTTACGATGTTTTAAATTGATTTTACCATATGTAACTGGCGTATTTGGATCAAAGAAAAAACAATGATTCGTATCAACACCTGTATCAGCTACAGTAACAACTTGTCCTTTCCCGTCTAACCCAATAAGATGTAGAGGTCTTGGAATTCTGTATCTGTCATTTTCAATAGAAGGATATCTATTTCCTGTTTGAAGGAAACCAGCAGAATAAATATTTTCAAGCTTTGGCTTAGTATGCTCACTTATATGTAAAACTTGCTTATCATATATAACATTTGATATATTTGAAATTGAGTATAAATTATCTGATAATTTTAAAAATGGAATCCCTGGATCCCATTCCGAATGTGCATATACCAAATAAGAGTCATGATTTAGATTGACTTTGTTATTATTTCGAAAAGGATATAATTCGGCAATTTTATTTTTTAATAAATAATTAATTTGAGTTTCATTCAAGTACATTTGATACCATCCTGGTTGGATCATATCTTGTGATTTAAAAAAGACATGATATTTTTTGTTTAATTCATCGATTTGAAATTGAGTCAATAAAATTATTATTCTTACTAAAAACCAACCACCTGATGCCGAAAGTAATAAAGACTTTTGATTTGCCTTTGTTACATTAAAAACATAATTAATTGAAGAGCCAATCGAAATCAAAACAGGATTCGATGTTTCTAATGGAATTCTCTATCGGCCAATTGAATTGAATTGAATTCAAAAGCATAAATGTTCCTAGAATCGTAATGGTAGAATTTATCTTAGAGCACATGAAGATAAATGATAAGATTTAGTTCTTGAAATATTTTTATAACTCATAATTTAGTCTAGTTGAAAAAAATTGATCAAGCAATTTTTTTCAGAAATCCATGATTGATAAACCCATTTCAAAATAAGAAATAATATTTTATAATATTGAAAGAACTATATATGGTTTTTGGTAATTTCGTTCCTTTCTCGTACTGTGGAGTTTAAAAATTTAGCGACCGTTTGTTTATCATAACCGCTTTTTCGTAAGTTTTTACAGCAAAAATTTCCTTCCATGATGTCAAAGAAAGAAGTAATCGACTCACATTTCGAATCTGCAACCAGGGAATACAACCTAATTGTTAAGATATGTGAACAAACAATTGAACTTTTCAAAAAATATGGACAACCATCATTTGATTTGCAACAAAGTCGTTATAATCCACAGTCAGTAGAAGATTACATACCTGGCTTTCCAGGTTCGCTATTTGATGCAGTTTGGCAAATTTCTATCACCATGGAGTCAATTCATGCAGCATATACCAATTTTGCGACATGTTTTAAGAACGAAGAGTTTGCTGCCTTAAAAGAGATACTTGAAAAAAGGCAGAAGAACAAATCCATTTCTGATATGCGTGTAAATACCTCAGAAGATATTGATAAGCAATTAGTTACCACAACTTTTACATATCACACACAACTTCTTGATGCTGCAAACAAAATCAATGATTACGTTTCAAAGTCAATTGCACAAAAAACATCAAAATCTTCAATGAAGAGAACTCTTACCAACCTTTGGCAAAGCTATTCCAAGTGTCTTGGCGATTTCCTTCCTGCACGTGAAGCCCTTAAAGTTTCCACTGATGAGATGGAGTCAGCCACATCTCGCCATATCAATTCCATCAATGAGAGTGAAGTACAAGCCAAGTCAGAACTTTGTCAAAGAGTCTTTAAGCCTTACCTTGAGAAGGTTGGTGTTCTTGTCCAATCCATTCAAGTCACATCCAATAAGCTTAATGAGCTTTGTTCCAAAATCGACTTCGATTCCGACTTTAACTCATTTACTAAGTCCGCCAACTTCCACTTTGTCGATATTGAAGTTCCTCATTTCGAGCGCTTCAAGTTCTCGAGTCGATTCACAATGCCAGATCGCATCTACATTCCAAGGTTCAAATTCCTTTACTTCCCACTGCAGGCCGCCGTCGCGAAGGCGAACTTCCGCCCCGAATCCGCAAGCGAGTTGCCGCTCGAGAAGGGCCGAAGGATATATCTGATGGAGCAAATGGAGAGCGGCAAAGATTGGATCCTCGCGCTGCTCTGCGGATGGGGCAAAATTGGGTTTGTGCCATCTTCGTTTGTCGAGGTCATTGGGAGTAAGCTCGGCGTCCTTAAGGCTTCATATAAAGACCCGAATTTTGCTGTGAATAACGAAAGATTCGTTGCTGTCGTAAAGGAGAATGAAGAAGACGCAACTTACGAATGTATAGATGAAAGTAACGTGGTTGCAAAGGTGCCAAAAAGCGAAATGTACCTCCTTTGAGGTCGAATATTTTTATAAAAATTTTGGGGAAAAAAGGTTTTCGTTGTATTTGCCGATAGGAAATTGAAAGAAAAAATAGTTTCCGGAGTATTGAAATTACGATCGTTCATAGAAATTTGTTATCGTAATGGAAATGAATTCAAAAGTTTTGAGGGAATTCAATGCTGTGTTCATAACGATAAAATATGTTGTAAATTTTTTATCTTCTCAGCATTTTAAACAAATTCTAAAACTAACATAATTTTATTAAGAGCTTATATGCTGAAATTATTAAGAACATGTTATCTTCAAGCAATAAGGAAAAGAAGTAATAAAATTAATTATATATGAAACAATTATTGGATTTGAATTGGGTTACTTTGGGCTTAATATGGTTACAAGTTTTTATATTTTATTGTAAAAATGAAAAAGAATTGGGATCTAACCTGTCGATACAATTTGCTACACAATATCGAGCATTTCTCCATTCATAAAAACTATCATCAGAAAACAAATCATTAAGATTATTTTCGTCTAATATTGTATTTTCTGTTGAAATTTCTATCATTGGATTTGTTTCATCGGGAAAAGTGACATCAAACGGTCGCAGAATTGGTTCAAATTTTTCTTCTTCCTCTTCGTGGGGTTCTCCCTGCATAAATCGGAATTTGTCCATATCGGACACATCTGGGAGTGTAGTTTGTATGGAGCTTTTCACTAAATCAAGGATCATTTTCCCATCGATTTTACATAATGAAGCAAAATCCTTAACAAAGCCATCAAAGGTTGTATCTTCAGGCGGTTGCAAAATCACACACATTATGGCGATTTGGAGACATACTTCAGGATCTTGAAGCTGTTGTGAACTAATTCCTTCAAGCGATGTTAAAACTCTAGCTGGTGGTCTTTTGATTCTGTTTTCATACGAAACACACTTAGCGTTCTTCAAGAAACGCGCAACGCTTTTAAAAATTAGGGGATTTGTTGGATTTGATGATGACTTTTTGAGCGCTTGTGAGATTAGTGATTCATCTTTATCAACCTCAAATTCATTTGTTTGCTGCTTCTTTGGTGCTGGCTTTTCAACTAATACAGGAAATAATTTGGATGCAGCTAAAAGTATTCGACCTTTTAAAGCAAAAGAATTTTCCATTCGGTTGAACTTGGTGGTATTTTCAAGGAGTTCCCTGGATTTCATTGTTTCAACGATGTCTGTACTTGGATCTGGAAGAATGAAAAATGAACATTTCTCGAGTAAAGTATGGATTATCAACTTTGGGATGTTTGACCCTGGTTTAGCTTCCAAATTAATTAGTTGTCTAATATGTGCAGCAAAATTTTCAAGAAATTCTATTTGATATTCTATTGAATTTTCATCAGAACTTCTAAGCCAAAACAAAATAATTTCTAATATAGTATCGACACCGATTGCTTCGTGATGCGTAAAAATTGCAGAAATCATGTTATAAAGCAATTCGTTTCCATTCGGAAATTGGAGGAAAAAATGAACAATAAAAGCAGAAACCCCTGTGGGAGATAATTTAAACGCTTTTGTTTCTATAAGTTTTTGAAACTTATCTTCATTTTGTATTTGGTCTGAGGCTAGAATCGCTTCGACCTCTTCCATCCTCACTTTTTTCTTCACATAACATGTCTTATTTCAATAAATAATTCAATTCAAAAAAGTGGAATTACATTGATGAAGAAAGGCTGACACTGGAAAAAGTTAAACAAATTTTTGTTTATGTTTGAATATTATAATAAACATTCTCCAAATAATTTTGAAATATCAAATTATTAAAATTCATTTTAAGTAATAATACAAATTAATATCCTAAGCAATATATATGTAATTATTTATGTAAAAGAAAATTTATTTTTCTTTACAATTTACCTAAATTTACAAATAAACTGTAGATCTACTGCTTTTATATATGATTATCCAACAAAAAGTTATATATCAATATACAGAATGCAAATTTCGTTTTTTAAAATAAATCAAATTTAGTCAAACATATTATTTTATATCTATTCCAATAAAAACGGATGGTTCAATGCTTGTTCCGCAGTTATCCTTTGGCTTGGCCTTGGCTCAAGCATTTTCTCTAACAGGTCGAACACACTTTCATCTAATTCCAACTCATTAATATATGCGTTTAACCCATAACACATTTCTCTCAGATTTAATGGCTCTATTTCTTTCGGAAACTTTATCTTTCGACCGCATTCTCGCGCTGTCTCATGTAATTTCTGCGTGCCAAAAATTACACTGATTTCGCAAAGCGCTGTGAGATCATCTGGAGACTTAAAAAAGGGATAGCGATGCGTAATGATGGATAAGAGAATGACGCCGGCGCTCCATATGTCGATGAGAGCACTTTGGTTAAATGCAGACATTAATACTTCGGGTGCACGAAAGCCGCGCGTACCTGCACGATTGGCAACCATCTTGGGACGGCGTTGGAATTGTTCGGGGTAATTGAGTTCAGCATCATTGTCATCATTGGGAATTGGATCTGATGTTAAATCAATACTAATGGGTTGTGGCTCAATATGAAGATTTTCTTCACTGAGACCAAAATCTATAAGGCTACCATGCCGAGTTTCAGGATTAAAAAGATAATTGGCTGGTTTGACATCTCTGTGAATTATTGAATGTTGATGTGCATAATTAAGAGCACTAAGAAGACCACGGAAATAGTCTTTGATCATGTCACATTTCATGATAGATAGAAGTTGACGAAATTGAACATGTTGAACATACTCAAAAACTATAGTGGCTTGATCTTCTTCTCTGAATATAGCAAGCGCTTTTACAATGTTAGGATGATCTATTTGAAGAAACCATCGTACTTCATTAACAATTCGATCAGGTGAATTGTTCCAAAATAAGCGTTTGAGTGCAACATGAATGCCTGTAGAAATATGTACGGCATGATACACATTAGAAAATGTACCTGTCCCTAACGTTTCAAGGATTTGGAAATCCTTGGATGAAAGGGATTGTTTTGGTTTCATTTTCAAAGTATAAATTCACATTGATTGTGAATTTTTTGACTGTTTTTGCATTGATATGTTTAATATAAACTATTGAAATGACTTCACTTTATGAAACCAACTTTGCAAAACAACAAAGAACAGGAGATGTGGAATTTCTTCGAAAGGAACAATTTCACAAAAATAGGTTATTATCCTGTTTGCAAAAAGCAAAATTCTACATCTCCTTTAGATTCAAAATTTGGAGGTTCTATTTTTTATCTCCCAGAAAAAGAAGTTCCTCAATGCTCTGAGTGCCATCAAGTTAAAGAAGTTCTTTTGTCTTTGAATCTTTCAAATGCACCAGCTCCAGTCAAAGCATTTTTCCCTGAAAACTATCAAAATGCTTTAGTAGAGTTTTTATATTGTACAGAATGCATGTCATCTAATGAAGAAGATACAATTGAAGTTTTAATATTTACTCCTGATCAATTTGATAAACTTATTGTTAAGGAACCAATTGCTAATGCAAAAATTGAGCCAACCCTCATTGAAAGATGGGAAGAGTTCGTTGATTTCGATGCAACAAGTGAGGAATATTATGAAAAACTTCGTGAAAGTGGATTAGATGATCTTGAAATGGAAGAATTTGTTAAAGATGTTCGTAACAGATATGCTGCAAAATCACATCTCCTTGGATATCCTTACTTCCAAGAAGGCCAATATGATGTTGGTGAAGGATATGTTTATTTAGCAAACATTGAAGACGATAAGAATTTCTCTATGATGTTAGGTGATGCTGGCGTTGGCCAGATTTGGATGACGACTGGTAATGATTTTGGAAAATTCAACTTCACTTATATGTGAAAGTAAATCATTCATTCCACTTTTTGACTGAAAAACGATCGTTGATGTAAATTTAAGTGATATTTTGTGGTGATGAGTAATTTATTGGTATTTTCCCACTAGTTTTCATTAATCTGCTTGAAAAAATAAAAGCAAGAATTAAAGGACGTACTGATCTGACTTTTTCACGTTTAGGTGAAAGTAATTGAAGTTTAGATGATTTATAAAGCTTCTTCTCTGCTCTTAAAATATTCATTTTTCTAACAAGTGATCTATGTGAAATTGAAGATAAGATTGATTCTTCAAGTAAGAAACGTGTATCTGCTGAAGGTAATAAAAGAAATGATGTATCAGATATCTGATGTAACATTGAATTACTCCAATTATTCCAATCTGATAATTCCTTTTTATAACGTTGTAAGGTTTTATTTTCTTTTTCTAATTGTGATATTTTTGATTGATTAGTTTTAATTTGTTCATTTAACTTTGAAATAAATTCATTTTGATCATTAAGTTTTTGAGAAATTGTATCATAAGCAGATATTAAAGATTTTGTTGGGCTAAGACATAATCTTTTCTTAAGTATTATTACATCTTTTGAAATATTTTGTTGTTCTTTTCTTTCTTTAAGTTGTGAATAAATAATTGAAAGCAAGTTATTTAAGTCTATTTCTTTGTTTTCATCAATTTTATAGTTGAATTCTTCATTAAGAACTTTAATCAAAAGCATTTTACAATCTTCTATAGTATCATTTAGATTATTAATAACTTTATTATTTTGATTCTTCATATCTATCATAATAGATAATTGTTTTGCTTTTGATTCTTCTTTTTCACGAGTTAAAGCATCAGTAAGAGACTTAACTTTTAACAATGCTGTTCTTTCAGATAATTGTAATTTTGCATTTTGTAATTGAAGATCATTTTTAATTTTATTAAATTTATTAATGTTTTCATTTGCTTTTGTTAAGGATTCTTTAACAGTTTCTAATTCTGTTTCAAGTTCATTAATTCTCTCTTCATATTTTGAATTTAAGTCAATACTTCTTTCCTTTAAATCAGCTAAAGTTATTGAGTTATTTTGACTAATTTCATTGTACTTTTGTTTATAATTATTTTTCTGCGAAATAACTTTTTGCATTTTTTGATTAATTTCTTTGATTCTTTCTTGAAGCGATTCTTTATTATTATTTAATTCCATAATTGATGATTCTTTTTCTTTAAGGTATTCATGAAGTTTGTGATTTTCTTCTTGTAATAAAGAATTTTGAGAAGTTAAATCATTAATTGTTGATTGACTTGTTTCCTTTTGATGCAAGATTTTGGATTCCATTTCAGTTAATTGATTTTGTGATTCTTCAAATTTGATCTTATATTCATTTATTTCTTGATTTTGTTTAATGGTTTTTTCGATAATATCTTTATTACTAATTTCTTTTTCTGTTTTCTTTTTTTCATTTTCTTTCTTCATTAACCTTTTTTGTAACATTTTAACTTGATTTTCTAAATCATCAATATTTTCAATCATTATATTCTTTTCAGATTCTTTGATAATACTAATTGGTTCATCACTAAAAATATCGATGAAACGATCCGAAAGAATTTTGAAGTCATTTGTTTGTTCATTCAAAATTTTAGAAATAACTTTTGAAAGTCTTTGATTATTTGTTATTTGTTCTAATTTCCAATTCTCTAATTCACGAATTTGATTCATATGATCTTCTTCAAGTTGACTAATTTTTGAAAACTCAAATAATTTTTGTTCATTTGAAAGAATTCTATTATTTAATAATATATTAACTTGGACCATACATAAAATTAAAGTAATTAACTCATGATATGGAGTTTTATAGATATCATCTTCTGGAATAAAGTCAAGAAGAATTTGTGAAATATTTTCTGGATCTCTAATATCAAAAGTATTAAAAATTGATTTTCTGAATTCAGGTAAAGGAAATTCTTCTTTTTGAACATCAATAAAAGATCCAATTCTTGCACAAGACTTCAATAATTCTGATCTAAGATTTGAATCTAAATCTTGATCCCTTCCATATGCAATAGATTTAAGGCACCGATATGCTCCATCAAGTTGCATAAGTATTGCGTTATATCTCTTCTTAAAATAATTTAATTCTTTATTTTCATTTTGGATGTTTTTATTCGATTCTAATTCTTCGAAATGTTGTAGAAGAGTTTTTGTTAAATTATTTATTACTTTATCAATTGATTGATTTTTCAGATTGTTAACTTCATTAGAAAGTTCTTGTGGAATGAGATCAAGAATTTGATTGATGGATGAATTTATTAAGTTTTTAGTTCTGACTTTAGTTTGAATTATTTTTTTCTTTAAATTTTTATTGTCTTTAAGTAACAAATTATATTTTTTGAGAACCTTTTGAATAGATGAATCATTTTGTAATAAAAATGAATCAACATTATTAAGTTGTTGAACAATTCCATATCTTTGTTTATATAATTCTGAAATTTCATTCGTTTGTGATTCAATAAGTTTTTCCAAAGATGTAATTGATTCTTTCAACATTTCGTTTTCTTCTTTATATTTATCTGATGTTTGAATAATTTTTCCTTCATCTTTAATATCTTTTTTTTGATCTTTGCTAGTTTTTAGTTCAGATATTTGATATTTTAATTCATGAATATTTGTTTCATATTCGATAATTTTTGTGTTGAGTTCATTGTATTCATTTTTAAGCTGTGATTCCTTTATTTTATAATCTTTTATTTTATTCTTTGATATTTCGATTATCTTTTCTTGATCAATCATTAATTTTTCTTTTTCTTTATTTAGATTAGATAATATTTGATTATTTTCTTCAGTTTGTTGTAATTTATTTTGCAATTCTTGAATTTGTTGTTCTTTTTCTTCAATTGATTTATTCAATATTTCAATTTTGTTATTTTGGATTGTTAATTTTGATTCGTATGTTTCCTGAATGTAACTCTTATTTTGCTCGTTTGTTTGTTCTCTTGCTTTCTTTAACTCGATTGTCAGTTCTTGGATCTTGATGTTTTGTTCATTTATTGTGTTTTCAAGTTCACTAACTTCATTTTTACTCTTATTTTGTAAATTTTTTGTGAGTTCTGTTATGTTTTTATCCGCATTTGAAGCATTTTGTTTAAAGTATCGTATTTTTTTCTGAAGTGAATGGATTTTATTATTTGAGTTTTCAAGTTTTTCTTCCAATTTTTTGAGTTGTGCTGACAATAGTGAGTTTTGTTTTTCATAAGTTTTGTTTTTTTCTGAGTGATCTTTAATAGAAGAAAAAAGGTTTGAATACAATTTCATGGCTTGATTTAAATTCATAATATTTTGATCTTCTTTTGAAGAAAGAAAATCTAAAAATGCATTTACTTGAAAATTTAGTTGTTGATCATCTTTTACATTGTTAAAATTTTGATCAAGTTTTGTCTGTAGTTCATTAATTTTTTTAATCATTTCTTCTTGTGAAATGCGATTATTCTCTGTTAGGTTTTCAATTTCGTTTTTATGCTTTATTCTTTCATTTTTTTGATTTTCTTTGATAATTAATAATCTTGATTCCAAGTCCTCTATTTTTGCTTTTAATTCAGAATTTTCTAAGGATAAATCTTTGAGTTTAATATTATAGGTTACATCCGAAAAAGGAAGATCTTCACGAATTTGGTTCCTCATATTTTTTGTACGTTAAAAAAGGCGCCATGCATTTCTTGAATGGTACAAAAGAACAATACAGCCTAAATGTTTTTCAAATCATTGGTAAATTCTTCCTCATCATTTGAAATATAAATGTTCAAAATAGAATTTTTTCAAAAAAAATAATTAATTAATAATTTATCAACTTCATTACCTAATAACAAAAATTGATCACATGGTAGAGTTCAATAAACAGCACGGTTTTAAAATTAAAATAAGCTATAATATTTTTATGTATCTCAAAAAAAAATTTATTCTTCTTGTTGTTCTTCCGCTGGCATTAAAGTTCTAGAGTAAGGCATCATTTTCTCTGCTAAAACGATGTGAGTCATCATCATTCTTCTGCAACAATATCTGTTGATTTGTAATTGGTTTAATGCCTCTTCTATAGGAACTCCTGAGTTAACTAGTTGGACATATTGATCCCATTTGCTAGCAATCATTGCGCCACATGTGAAGCAACGAACCGGAATTAGCATTTGGAATTAACTATGTTTGTTTGGTCTTGGGGGTTCTACTCAGAGAAAATTTCTTGGAATAAATTTTAAAAATTCTTTCCTTGCTGTTCTAAACATGATGATTATAATAGATTTCATACGAAAGAATAATATTTAAAAAAAATGAATTTTCAAACAATTTAAATTAATGTGATAATTTCGATATTTGAAAATCAAATTATTGTATCCTATAAGCAAATTTATGAGGTGGGTGTGTTTCATAAGTCACAAATAGAAACCAATAAGAAGTCTTATCTCTTTGTTTTCAAATGAAAACGATTTGAAATGAAATCATGATGAAGAACGTTTAAAAAAAATCCCTCTAAAGTTGAATTTCATAAATTGGGAAAACTTAGAAAGCAACACGGTCCCATTGCTTAGACTTGCTGCTCAAGAGTGCTCAATTGAAATTCCGAAAGGTGCTAAAAAAAGAGAAATTGTTCGATTATTATCAAAAGTAAATCCACTATCTGAAATACCATTTAGTCCTTTGCTTACTGTAAAGAACCCACGTGAGATTGGCAGTTCGAACAGTTCACTTCAAAATTCTCCACAACAGGTATTTGATTTATCTCAAACTCCTTCACCAACTCATATTAAATCCATTCACACAAAAATAATGACTAAAGATGACGGACATGTTAATGACGAAATGACGTCTTTAAAACCTTCTCTGCAGAGAAAATCACATCCACCAAACGTAACACCATCTCCTCTTTCTTCTTCACGTGAAAGTTCACCAAATTTCCCAACCCCAAATTTGACTCCAATTTCAAGCAGCTGCTCTCGCAGTCAATCACCTTTGCAAGCAAAGACGAAAAGTCAAAAATTTCCCATTAATGTGAAACGTATTTTATTGAGTTTGCTTCTGTTTTTCATGTTTCTTTTGATTTTTTTGATAATATAAATTCAATTTTCCTTTTGGAAAGTACAAAATGAGCAAAAAAAATCACAGCAGAACATTAAAATTTTTTTAGATGTTAAAAAATAATTTTTTAATTTTAATTGTTTTCTTTTTAAGTAAATTATTTTTAAATCTATTTTAACGACATTAAAGAAACTCGATGAAGAACTCGAAGAGTTAAATTCCGATATATCACAAATTGAAAATGACTTCTTCATGACAAATCCCTGAAGTATGTAAAACATGTAAAGTGAAGAGTGACATACCTTCACGATATTTCTTATGTGGAAACTCATTCCATGTTGGCTATTTGGGTGATGATCTGATCTATAAGGAGTAACACTTAAACAATGCACAAAACTCAATGAACTCGATCAACTAGGTAAAGATGCGAAATGATATCTTCACTTTGTTGGACGCAACAGATGACCTACAAGAAACATTGAATATGGCCATGCAGGGATCGTTCATGGATAACAACTAGAAGAAAGAGTCAAAGGACTTATGACGAAGTTAAATATGCACAACAAGAAAAAGTTTTTGGAATGAAAATTTGTATTTAAAAAAAGTGAGAAAGAAAAAAAGACCACCAAAAAGACTCAAATATCCAACCTTGATGTTATGAACATGGTGATTTCAAAAATTTTTAAAAAATTGTCCTTATGATTATGTATTTTGTTTTTTATATTTCCTTATGTAAATTGATATGAATAAGTGAAAATAGATTGAATTGTATAATCAGTCCAATTCTCTCCATAGAGTTCCAAAATCATTAAATTCATATTATGAATCAAAACATCATCAAATTTGTATCGATTTTTTTTCAAAATACTATATGCTTCAAGCCTTTTTGTTATGAGATTCATCATTTTAAAAAGTTGTTAGTTGAAATATTTGAATCTGAAAAATTCATATCTGTTTTAATTTTATTACCCATAAACATATCAAATGTACTATTGTCAAAAGTCATTCTTGAGCTTGAAGTTTCTTGATAAATTTCACTTTGTGTATGCAACTGAGAATAATCTGTTCTAGTTTCAGATTCTTCTTCTGATAATTCTGATGAAATGTTCAAAATAATTTGGAGATGTTGAGGTGGTATTATATAAAAAGGTTTACTTGGCTTAATTTCTGATTTTAATATTTTATCTTCGTTTATATGATAATTGTTTTGAAAATTTTTAAAAATCTCTCTGATGCCTATAATTTTTTTAAATGTACTTTGTCTTGCATTTCGTATATATTTATCATATTTTTCTATAACTTCTTCTTCATTAATATTCTCAATAAATTCGTTAATAATATTTTCATTAAATTTGTAATTTTTGTGATTATTACGTATAAATAACGGAATTTCAAATTTTTCACTAATTTTATGAGGTGCATTAAAAGGCGATAAAAGAAATTTACTTTGTTGAAAACTTAGAGATTCATTAATTTGTTCTATATTAGGATCATTTAATGAACGAATCATTAATGAATTTTGATGGCGTATCATAATTCCATAAGGATCAACATAATATATTTTTAATAAATAACTTGGATATCTATATAAAAAATCTAAAAATCTACTCATTTCTGAATTGCTTTGATAATAAGACGCACGAATTTTTCGAATAGATGGAATTTGTGTAGTACAAAGTTTAGATTTAAATTCACGTAATTTTTCAATTTTATTTTCATCGAACATATTATTGCCATCAAATTCTATAAAAGGTCTTCCAAGACATCGAATTGTTGGAATAGATAATAAACGTGTGTAAAATGTGAAGAAATATGAAAGCTTTTCAAGACCAACATTATCAATAATCAACTCATTAATTTTTAATGTTTCTATTAGTTTAACTATAGAATGTACTAAATCTTTTTTGAACTGTTGATTAGAAATATTCAAATGTTCTAATGTTTTAATGTTTTCAAGTTCTGGTAAAATTTCATTAAGTTTTGTTTCAAATATTGTTTCTGGTTTTAATCCTTTGATTTCTAAGCCCCATAGTTTAATTTTTGCTAATTCTTTTAAGAATTGTTTTAATTCTGGAATTTGTTGTTTGGTAAAACAATCTGAAATTGACAGAAACTTCAAATCATGATTAATAAATAACTTTAAAAATGTTGGAATAAAATCATTAGGTATTGGATTACCTGACCAATCAAATTCGATTAATTTATATAATGTATTTAATTTTTTTGATATATCATAAAAGTTTGTCCATTCATTAGTATTAATGTTATTTAATGATAAAACAAATCGTGTAGGGTGTTTTGACAATGATTGAAGAATTAGAAATAATGATTTTGATGTAAATGTACATTCGTTAAATTCAAAATTAACCATATTTGAAGGGAAAATTATGTCTTGTTTGATATTTTCTATAATAAATTTAGATAATACTATTTGTTTAATGTTCGCTGTGGTACTTAAATTAAAACATTCATTTTTAGGTTCAATATTTATTAAATTTTTCCAAGATGTAATAACAATTCTATGAAATGATAAAAATGTTTGAAATGTGTTCATAAATATTTCATATATATCTATAGGAGAATCATTTATAACATTAATTTTGTTTAATATTAATTCTTCTATAGTTTGCATACAATGGATATTTTTAATTTCTTTACAAATGTTTTCTGCTAAGCTTTTTGTGAAATCTATTTTTTTAAATATTAGTTGTTGAATTTCTCCTTTATAATACTCAAAAGTTTTAATCAATTTTTTCAATAATTTTTCTCCTATATTGATATTACAAAAACTCCAACTAACAACAGTTGGTTTAAAACAATTTCTAAATTGTAACTTATGAAAATATATAAATGAATAATTTTGTAATGATATTGCTTTTAAATTTTTATTATATTTAATAATTTTTAATAATATTTTCATTATAATATAAGGTGAATATTGTGAAAATCGTATAGCTTGAATAGGTAAATGTAATAATGGAAATGTAATTATTCGATAATCTTTGTGTGTTAAGCATTTTTCATTTAAAAATATCGAATATTTTGTAGATTTTTCATATTCTTCGAATATTTTTAATGTAGTTTCACAATATTGGTTTCCAAATCTAATACACTGTGCTAAATATCGTATAGATAAAAGATTAGGTATTGGTGATTCTGAAAAGCTTTGATTATAATTAGTTGAAAAATTTGTAAAAATTAATGGTTTAAATTTAGGTGATTGATAATAAAGTGATAAATATGATGTTACAGAAATATCAACAATTTCTAATATATTATTATACTCAATAAAACATTTATTATTTCTTAAGTATTTTAATAACACATTATTTTCATTTATATATTCAAATTCATATAGATCTAAATATGATATAAAATTCCATTCTTTAAGATTTTTTAAAATTGATGTTTTCTTTAAGAAAAACAACCCTAAATTTGTAATTAATAAACTAACGTTTTTCTTCTTTTTTTCTTGAAATTTAGCATTAACTGATATGCATCGATTAGCAGTGCATTTATATTTGTTAAGAATTGGCATTACATGCTCTTTAAGTTGTCTTTTATTAGCCATATTTTGAATAAACCGATTAAAATTTTCCTTTGCTTTTTTAAAAACAAAAAACTCAAAATAAAAATGATATACATATTTTAATTTTTTAAGGTTTTATGTGGATTGAAAATTATACTCTGTTTTGGGATTTAAAGTGAACAGAAATAATTCCAAGATTTAAAAAAAAACATTGCAATAATTAGAAATATTCAAATAGAGAATTCTAGATGTAGTAGGTTTGTTTTGAATTTTCGTAGATATCATTTTCAAAAATAATCCTTGAATTATGAATTATTAATTAATTTACACATAATTTAATTTTATCTCATCTATTTATTGCTATATCCAAAGACAATTTTTATAGTAATTGACTTCGAAAAATTTGAGATAAATCATCTCTCATTTCGAAGAACCGCTAAAACTCACTTTTCAAACGATTTTGATCGTTATAAAAATGTGAGATGGATTTCTAGTGGTGGTCATTTATGAACAACTCAATTACCATGGTTCTCAGAATTTTCACAATTTTTGAATAGTCACCCCTCTTAATTATGACATATCGTCAATTGAAATAAGGTTTAAATGGAAACCTCACATTACAATTGTTATAAAATTAAGATAAACCGAAACGATGTTTAAGAAAAAATTTTGTGAAGTGATCACACAAATTTTCACAACCTTGGACGGTTTTCCACTTGACACCAACCACAAATATTCTTGATGTTTGCGCTCCTTTTTGCTCTTACATCTCAAGGTTATGATGAATCAACACATACTTTAACACTATCTAACTCAATAGATTATCTTGAAAAAGATAAATATCGTGATCAAACAGAAAAGCTCATAATTGGTTCATTTCTCATTGAAATTGGTGACAATGATTTCAGTAGCTGGCCTGCATTGCAGTCTGTTGAAATAAAAGAAACTGTAACAACAATTGGGTCTTCAGCATTTGAGGCATGCAATAATTTAACATCTGTTACTATTGGACCTAATGTACAAAAAATTGGAAGCAGTGCATTCAAAGATACTTCTTTGCTATCAATTACTATTCCTAATACAGTAGTTTCAATTGGAAATAATGCATTTCAAAATGATAAAAACTTGTCAACCTTGACAATTGGCACAAGCGTTGAAAAGATTGGTCACTATGCTTTTGCTTCATGCGAAATTTTGGAACGTGTTGTCATTCCAGATTCAGTCACTTTGATTGGTGATTATGCATTTTACAAATGTCACAACTTAGTGGTTGACTTTGGAAAAAATGTTACAAAGATAGGAAATTCAGCTTTTGAAGATTGCACATCAATCGTCACATTAGTAATTCCCGATTCAGTTATTTCACTTGGTAACCAAGCCTTTAAACATTGTGAAAACATCTCAACACTTACATTTGGCACAGGAGTTGTTATAATTGGACATAATTGCTTTGAAAACTGTTCTAAAATCACAACACTTACACTTGGCCCAAGTGTTTCAACCATTGGTACAAAAGCATTTTATAACTGTACTCGATTACTTAATGTTGTTGTACCTTTATCAACACAATTAATTCTTAGTTATGCATTTTATAACTGTACATTATTAGAAACAGTAACACTTGAATCAAATGTTGAGCAAATTGGTGATAGTGCATTTGAAAATTGTCTTAACTTGACAAGTATTGTAATTCCACCAAAAGTTACCTTCATTAGCACCAAAACATTTTTATATTGCATTAATTTAACAACAGTAACTATTGGCCAAAAAGTAGAAGTCATTTATGGAAGTGCATTCCAAAATTGCTATAGTTTGAAATCAGTTACAATTCCAAGTTCAGTTAAAACAATTTCAGATAGTGCATTTCAAACATGTTATGCATTAGAATCTGTTAACATGGGAGCAAATGTTGAATCAATCGGATCTAACTGTTTCCAAAACTGTTATTTATTAAGAAGTACATCAATTCCAAATCTAATAAAGACTGTTCCTCAATATGCATTTGAATCATGCGTTTCATTAGTTTCAATTTCATTTGGTGTCAATGTAACAACAATTGATAGCTATGCATTCCAATATTGTATGTCATTACAAAGCGTTGGTTTTAGCTATGTTGGAATAGTCAGCCAATATTCATTTGCTTATTGCTATAACTTACGCTCCGTTTCATTTGGAAATATCATATATTCTATTGGTGAATATGCATTTACTGGTTGCGTAAGATTAACATCAGTAAGCATTGGAGATACATTGTCAACAATTGGAAATAATGCATTTTACGATTGCACTGGATTGCAAAGCATTAGAATTCCATCATTCGTACAATCAATTGGCCAATTTGCATTTTATAATTGTTATTCACTAAGTTCACTTATCCTTGAGGAACAAGATAATGAAACACTCCATTTAAGTCCCTCTATACAATCACAAACATTTTATAATTGTACTTCTTTAAGAACTCTCAAAGTACCAATGCAATATCAATCAATTGGCAACAATGCATTTGAAAAATGTGGTTTAGAAACAGTTGAAATTTCTGAGGGCGTCAGAGAAATTAATAATTATGCATTTCAAGAATGTACGATTTTAAGAGAAGTTAAGATCCCATCCACTGTTACATCGATAGGAAATTATGTATTTTACCATTGTTATCGTCTTCAATCTATCATAGTTAGCTCGGATAATAATGTTTATAAGAATATTGCTGGTGATGGAATTCTTTATAGCTCATCTGAAATTCTATGCTTCCCACCTGCTCATGAAAAAGTTTCATATGAAGCAGTTGGATCTTATTTATTCCAAGTATATTCATTCGCTGATTGTGTGAATTTGAAGACTGTTGTTATCAAATCAGGTGATACAATAAGTCGAAGTTCATTTGATAATTGCACATCATTAACAAATGTATTATTTAATACAGAAATCAATGAAGTTCCTCAATATGCATTTAATAACTGCACAGCATTAGGAAACATTGTTTTACCAAACAGTTTAACATCAATTGAATCTTACGCATTTCAGGATTGCACTTCATTCACATACATCATCATTCCAGATAAAGTAACATCAATTGGACAGAGTGCATTTTCAAATTGTAATAATCTGAAAACAATTATTTTAGGTGAAAGTGTACAAACAATTGGTGCATATTCATTTCAAAATACAGGATTAGAAAGTATTATCATTCCAAATTCTGTACAAACAATTTATGATTTAGCATTTGATCAATGCCCGCATCTTAAGTTTATCAAAGTATCAGAAGGTAATCCAAAATTTGCTAATGATAATGATGATGGAGTTCTTTATAACAAAGAAATTACAATTATATACTGCTTCCCACCTGCAAAGGGTCTTCAAACATTTGATTTCCCCAAAGATATTACAGAAATTTACAAAAATGCATTTCATGAATGTCATTCATTGACAAGTGTGAACATATCAAATGTAATTAACAAAATTGGTGCTTCTTCTTTCGAAAACTGTTCTTCTTTACAAACTGTGTTAATAGGAAGCAAAGCAAATTCAATTGAATATAGTGCATTTGCTGAATGTGTAGCTTTAACACAATTTACATTTGATAAACATTCACAATTAACAACAATTAGTGGTGATGCATTTAGGAATTGTATTTTATTAGGTAGTATAGAAATTCCAAATACTGTTACAAAAATTCATCAAGATGCCTTCATTAATTGCAGTTCTATCACCACAATAACACTTCCAGCATCACTTGAAACCATTTATATGCCATTATTTATCAATTGCACTCAATTAACAACAATTAATGTTAATTCAAATAATTCAGTATTCGCTAACTACAATAATGATGGTGTCTTATATAACAAAGCTTTAACAGAAGTTATCTGTTATCCACCAGCTAAAACAGGTAATGTAATATTGCCAATTAACATTACAACAATTGATAATTATGCATTCTATGGATGCACAGGAATAACATCAATTGATTTCTATGTCAATGTTACAACAATTGGTGAAAATGCATTTGCATTCTGCACTGGTTTAACAAGTGTTCAATTTGGTAATGTTTCAACTATTGGTAATGCTGCATTCGCTTATTGTTCAGGTTTAACTGATTTAGGATTTTCATTTGCAACTAATGTAACATCAATTGGTCAATACGCATTTGCATTCTGCACTGGGCTTAAGGATGTTTACATACCGCTCAAAGTTACTTCAATCCAACTTGGTGTATTCTATGGCTGTGCAAATCTTTACTCAGCTTCAATACACGATGACGTTAAATCTATTGGGGATATATCATTTGGTGACACATCTCTCACATGTATCTATTACACAAACAAAGAATACGAAACTAAAGATTTGACACAAGAAACTGTTGCTGTTTCTCGCGATGCATTCCTTGGATCACCAACAGAATATATAATGTCATATAACACATTTTACCCAACTAAGTTCGGCTGCAAAGCTGAAGGACAATTTTTAGATGTTGAGAAGGGACAATGGGATGGCTACGCAAATTGTCCACGTCCGCCAAAGCAAGAAGAGAAGGCGCCAATGCCAATGACAACGATATTAGCGATAGTTATTCCAATTGTTGTGGTAATTATTGTTGTGATTGTTGTTGTTATTTGTATTCGCAGGAGGAAATCTAAGGGCAATTCGACCACAAATCCAGGAACATTACACCAAGACATCGTTGATTGAGATATATCAATAAAACACAACATCCATTACTTATGAATAATTTATGTCTGAGCGATTTGAACTTCTTTAGCTATTAACACTTGTTTTCGGTATGTATGAATCGAAAAATTGAATAAATAATTTTTTATAAATACAAAACCGCATAATTTCTCAATATTTAATAAAATTGATTTCGTTAATTAACTCCATTAAACTTTGAACTTTGCTATTATTATTTTTAAATAAATAAATTCTTGTATATATTATTGAAATTTTAAAGTGATAATATGCATTAACAATCAACCATAAGTCTTCGTGTGAGTGAGAAGATGTATGTGAAATGATATTTATATTTATTTCTCTGCATTTTTATAATAACAATTAAACAAAGAAATGCGTTTTTTCTGACAATTGTTTTTGCGGTCATTATTTTTGTTATACCTGGTTGGTAGTTTAACAACTTCAATATATTCGAAATATCATTTATAATGATATTAAGCATGTTTTAGTTACTTTGGAAAAGTGGAAGTAATGGACTAAACTCAGCAAAGGCATTTTGCATATTCATTTCTTTTAAATTATCCATGTAAACAGCCTTAAATCAAAATAAATTTAATTCAACAAAATAAAATACATACGTTGAAAATTGGCAGCTGAAATTTTATGTTAATTAGGAGCAATTCAATATTGTTTCATTGACACAAAGAAAATAACATATTAAATTTAAGCGAATAAAAATATTTTAATCAATTATAAGTATAATTGACACTAATTACACATACTCTTTTAACTTAATTATTAGTCAAATGATATATTCATAATTTGCTATTAAAAGGTGAAATGCTAATATATTATTAGATTTTATGAAAGCTCTTGAAGAAATCAATAAATTCAATTCGAATATAAATGTATTTATACAATCAATTGATTAAGCTTAAACATTTTAATGTAGAATCAAATTATTGCTCTATCATATTTTCAAGAAGATAATGAATTGTGCTAAACTAAATAATTCAGTAAATATGCCATAGCTGGAGTAAATGAAGAAATCATTCATTTATGTGAACAAAATCATTCATCATTTGAAGATACATATGAAACAGCAATTGAATTTCATCTAAATGATATCTTTAAATATCTTTATGAAAATAAAATAGAAGAAAAATCAGATAATGATTTGATAGTTTATTGTATTCACAGTGGAAATTATGAAGTTCTTTCATTTTTGAAAGAAAAAGGAATGATAATTAATGATAATATCATTAATGAAACAGCAAAGATTGGAAACTTATATCTTATTAAACATTTTGTCAAAAATACGAAAATTCCAAAAAATATTTTAATTTTTGGTGTAGAATCAGGTAATGTTGAACTGGTTAAATATATTCTCGAACAAAATGGAATTGATATTAATGCTAAAGATATTTATTTGTTTTATATGATATTTATTTATGGGGATGTCTTGTTATAGAACAGTGTTCTGCAGCACAGTAAACCGATAGAACTTTTTGATTTGTTTATATCGAATATTTACCCTGTAAAAACCAAATTTTGACAATATGTCATTTTGATAACGTCGATATTCAATGAAGTTTTTGTGAAAATTATTTAATTGGCGCTTAAACAATTTATTTTGGATTGTTGACAATGATAGCTGATCATTTCAGTCAGCAAACAATTGTTACACATTCATTACGTGGAGATAATAAATATACCAACATTTTAGTTCAGAATGAAAATTTTTGGTTATCGAATATATTCGAAACAAATTTCTCTAATATTATAAGATTGTTATACATTCATTACGTGGAGATAATATATATACCAAAATTTTAGTTCAGAATGAAAATTTTTGGTTATCGAATATATTCGAAACAAATTTCTCTAATATTATAAGATTGTTGTACATTCATTACGTGGAGATAATAAATATACCAACATTTTAGTTCAGAATGATAATTTTTGGTTATCGAATATATTCGAAACAAATTTCTCTAATATTATAAGATTGTTGTACATTCATTACGTGGAGATAATAAATATACCAACATTTTAGTTCAGAATGATAATTTTTGGTTATCGAATATATTCAGAACAAATTTCAATGAATTTTTTATTCATTACTTTTTTCTAGTATTAGGTTATCAATATTATTTGGAAGAATATCTCCATATAAAGAATAAATTACTTCATCATTTATCCCTAATACTCCTCCTCTTCTTACGTCACATGTTTGTGAATTATGACCCCGTGAGCCACAAACTTTACATTTATTTTTATTTTTTGGACCGGAAGGATTGTTTTTTCTCCAAATGTAATAATTATATATCGAACAGTTTTCTGCTCTGTGTTCTTCACTTTTACATATTCTGCATGATGGCGTATCTTCACTTATAACTTCTGGTTCGTTTTGACTTTTCTTTTTTCTTCCTTTCTTTCGTGGAACCGCCATTTCAGGTTCATTCGATGCATTTACTGGTAATGATTTTATGGATAGAAGTCTTGACATCTGAAAAACAATGTCATTATAGTCAGAATCAGAAGCAAGCGAGCCAATTCTGGCAAGTTGCTTACCAAGATATACAATATTGCAATATCTACTTTGATTCTCAAGACTAATATCAATTTCATTTTGATTTTTTTCAATTATTTGTTGTTCTATTTTTATATCAAAATTACTTAACTTCGAAAGTGATTCAGGATCAATAGTCATTAAAGGTAATGTCCCAGAAGTTATCCAATGTGGATGAATTAAATTTGTATGCGGAATATTCAATTTTAATGTAAATATAACACAAAGAATGTGTGGACATGGGTATCCATACACAATGTTATGACCACATGTACAATTAATATGTGATTCATTAATTTCCACAACATTTTTCATTTCTTCTTGTTCTTTATGGACAACAAAATAATTATTTTTATTATTACCAGCAATAATGTAATTTTTTGATTTTAAAATATTTGTAAATATTTCAATAACACATATCTTGGAAGCATTTTGGAAAATATCTGGGAAAGGAAAAGTAATTGGACATAATAATTTTGAATCAGAAATTTGAGCATTTCTATATGATCTTTGCATAGAATGATTGTAATTCTTACGAAATTCCGCCAAAAACATTATTTTTTTCTGTATCAGACTTAATTATTCGATTTATAGATTCAGCAACTGAAGAAGTATTGTAGCCAAGTGTGCATTTTTGTATGAACGCTTTACAAAAATAATTTTTATCATTTGGAATTTTTCTTATATAATTTACCAATTGCGCATCTTTTAATTGAAACAATGATGAAAAGCAATTGTCAACTTCTCTTTTGTTAGTTGAATAACAAATTTTAGAAAACAAATTCTTTGCTTCAACTTTTTCGAACTTGTTAACTTCGCTTTCTTTGAGATGTCGATCAAAATTTTTTCTTTTATGAATTGCGCAAAAAACATGATATGGAGAATGATTCATTTCTGCTATTGGACTTCTATAAGATTGATCTTCATCAGTAATTATTACATCGTTTTTTTCTGCAATATCGGGAGTAAAAATCTGAAATAGAAGAAATGAAATCGTTTCTTCAGTTTCAAATGCTAAGAAGCAAAGGCCATCTGAAAGAATGTGTCTATTATAATCAATTACACTTACAGGTATTACAATCCATCCATTTTATAATTTAGGGTCTGTACTATCAAAGAAAATTATATCTCCAAACTTTAATAAGTTTAATTTTTCATCTTCAGTCTGAGTCCAAATTGCACATTTTAAAGGCATTTTTTGTTCAGGATGAATATAATCAAATGGACCACATATTCCATTATTATCAACCATATATTTACAAAGGCTTTCATATTCATCATCAATGGATGAAAATCTTTCTTTATAAATTATACCAGCTATAATATTTGAAGGTATTTTTAGTCCTCTAAGTTCCATAATATCAGCAATTTGCCTTGGTTTTATGTTAATATTACTAAGCATTTGTATTTCTCTTTCAATTTCTGGACTAATAATTAAAGAAGTTTTTCCAGGTTCTAATGGATGGTTGTGTCTGGCATCAAATGAAGTTATGTGATAACCATTTTTGTTTAGAGAAGTATTCAAATAAAATGGGCATCCAGTTTTCTTAGAAGATTTTGCATCTGGTGTTGGATCGCCAGAATACTCACAACGATATCTAACAAATTGATTCGTTTTTTTGTCTTTTGCGCATGGAATAAAACCTCTATTTCTACAGAGGTCATAGACGAAATTGTGAATATCACCTGAAGTTTTAAAATATACTTCTGTTTAATTTCCATTATAAAATAAACCATTCGCTGTTTCTATTTCTTCCAATTCCTGAGGTGTTAAAGTTATGTGTTGATAACTTTGCATTAGTGAAACAATGAGAAACAATTATAAACGGATTTTACTATGATCTTTTTTTTCCGAATTAGAAGGTACGTTTATACAACCGTCCTCATTTAAAAGGAAATCAATCTATCGGTTTTCCCAATACGTTTTGTTTGCTCTTTAATCGGTGAAGGGTAATTTATTGTTGTAAAAAAACGATAGGAAATTTCAAAGAAATAATTCAATTAAAGCTTGGTACACATTCGTGACAATTTTTTTGTGTTGATATATTGTATGCCAAAATGATTGTATGTGTCAAAATGTTGTTAAAAAGTGACATGATAAATCAAATCTATCTTGTAATGTTAGAAAATTCTAAAAATATTTGGTAAATTGTATAACAATAAACATGTACTCTTATGGACATTCAATAAAAAGCATAATATTCATCATACTTATGTTTATGATTATTTATAAATTAAACATTAATTATATTGAAATCAAACATATTATATGAATGTTATGATATTAATCATATGTTATTAATTCTATTGTGCTATTCATATTATGTTATTCTTATATTTTTATCCTTATATTGTTAATCTTATTGTATTAATCTAATATTGTATTGATCTTATATTGTATTAATCTAATATTGTATTGATCTTATATTGTATTGATCTTATATTGTATTGATCTTGTATTGTATTGATCTTATATTGTTGGTCTAATATTGTTGGTCTAATATTGTTAATCTTATATTGTCGATCTTATGCTGTTGATCTTATATTGCTAATCATATTGTGTTATTCTTATATTTTTATTCTTATATTGTCAATCTTATATTGTTAATCATATTGTGTTGTTCTTATATTGTTACTCTTATATTGTTACTCTTGTTTGTTGATCATATTGTGTTATTCTTATATTTTTATTCTTAATTGTATTATTTCTTTGAAATTTCCTATCGTTTTTTTACAACAATAAATTACCCTTCACCGATTAAAGAGCAAACAAAACGTATTGGGAAAACCGATAGATTGATTTACTTTCAAATATGGACGGTTATATAAACGGTGGTGATGTTATCAGTTTATAATGGTTGATGTCCGATTATACAATAAGTATAAAATTAGTGTGGCGAAAATATTCACCCCAATTAATTATTACTGATATTTTATATATTTAATATAATCATTTTAACTGATCTATATAAATTTAAAAATAATTTGTCCGTTATTTAGTCATTAAACATTAAAATTTAAATTAATACTATACCATTATGTCGTAAGAAACCATGTCTGTATAGAGTTTTCATTAAATTTATCGAATATGGTAACAATTAAGTTCTATTTCAGAATGCAATGAATGTATATCTATGTAAACCAATCAAAAAGTTCTATCGTTCTACTGTGCTGTAAAAAGATAAAAAAAAAAAAAAATAGAATAATAAATGAATTTTTTCCATCATATTTTAGATGTGAATTTTATTGTAAATAATAAACTATAAATTAATAAAAATGTGCTCCCAAATTGGAAATATTTGAATTTTTTATTTATGCTTTTTGCCCTTATCAGCATAACATTTTTGATGAAGGCGAAAAAATCAAATTGTACTTTCTCATTCGTTTTCACATTATCACTTTTGCAATGATTAATACATTTACTATTTTTCACAAATTTATTCATTTTTCTGTTTATTCATTTTTCACAAAGTATTTCCATCTCAAAGGAAAGCATTTACAATAGCAAATTCTCCTTCTATCACCGGCTGTAATTTTCGAATATTTTCTGTTACAATTTTTCTTTTATCATCAGGCAGCACCATAACATCTCTCCACAATGTGTTCCAATCATTTACTTTTTTCTCTTTCACTACTTCTATTAAAGCATCGCACCAATCATTTATTATCTTATTTTTATTATTATCATTTAATGATTTTAATATAATTGTTCGACAATATTTTGCATATTTTGGATATTGATAAATATATTTAATAATTTTAATATTTTCTTCTTTTGTTAATTCATTTTTCATTAAATTACGACTTAAGTTATATAACAAATTTTGTTTTTTATCATCGAAATTCTCTTCATCATTATCAATGAAATCGAATATATTATTACCATTATTAAACCAATCGAAAGTTTCATCTTCATCTTCATCATTTTTATTTAAATAAATTTTAGGACTAATTTCATTAATGTTCATAGTATATATATGAATTCCATCAATAATAATATTCGAATTTATATTATTATTTGTGTTAACGAATTCGATTGTATATAATTTATTAAGTCCAATTTCATTTGGTTTTAATGGTATTGAGATTGGATATCTTGAACCTTTATAATAACGATTAAATATTTTATAATATATTTGTGTCGAACTTTTCTTATTCGATGGAAATATTACAAATCCTAAAATCACCGAATTTGATGAAGATGATTGAATACGCATTAACTTTGGTATATTATTATTATTATTTATATTACTAAATATATAACTATTAAAATCTAATAAATTAGAAATATTATTATTATTAAATGTCGTAATAGTTATATGATTACTTGTACGATTACAATTCATCCAAAAGTTTAATGGTACTTTAAATTTTGTTGGTTCGAAATTAATAATTTTATTGTTGTTGATATTCGTTGATTCATTTTGTGTTTTATTATTATAATTTAATAATTGTAATTCGCCATTATTAGTGATATAATATAAATCATTTGTTGTTACAAAACTTGTTAATTCAGTCATGTCGCATTCTAATAAAGGTAATGCTGAATGTGAAAAGTTATTTGATATTTTATTATATTTAAATGTTTTAGTGGAAAATTTTATTGCAATTAAACCACATGATGATACATGTTGAAATATATATATAAATGGATCTTTAGGATGTAAAAACAAAAACATTAAATTTTGTGGCGTTTCAAATGTTTTAATTCGTATTGTTCGATTAATATTATTTTCAAATAAGTCTTTAGTCTTAATCATTGTAATAAATCGATCATCACGTGTTGATATAAATATTATATCGGATTCTTTACAATAACTTAAATATGTTACTGAGAAACTTACATTAATAAATCGATAATTAACATCAATTTGTGTTGGAATATTATTTAATGAGAAATATCCATATTTAGATGAATCTGTAGCATAAAGACAATAATAATTCTCTAAATATTTTACTATTATAAATGATGTAATATGTTTATTTTGAATATTAATTTTAATAATATTATCATCATTTAAATTTACTATTATAAAATCATTATCATTAAACAACACAATTCGTTCTTCATTAGGTATCCATGAAAAATTAATTAATTTTTCCATTTCATAATCTTTTAATTTGTTTAAAATTCCTTCATCATTAACTTCAAATATTATTAAAGTTTTCGGTGAACAAGCAGCAAATTTCTTATTATTATTTGGTGAAGTTTGTAATTGTAATATTGGAGAAGTTAATTTATATGTATTAATTAAATCAAAATTAAGTAATGAATAACTATATAAATTAGTACCATCAGAAAATATTAAATAATTATTAGTTACACATGTTAATATAATAGGTGAAATTGTACATCTTCGAACTAATAATGATAAATCTCCTTCAAATACAGTTGATAATGAAGAAAACAAATTATTTTGATTCGGAAATTCTTTTTCTTTTTTGATTTTTTCAAACATAAATTGTGAACTAATTGTATCACATGTTTTTAATGTCGAAAAATATTGATTAAATCGTTTCATTAAATCTTCTTTAACATTTTTGTTATCATTATTAATATTTGATTCAATTGTTTTATAAAATAATTGTAAAGTTTCTTCATTAGTTATTTCTAATTTAGATTTTTCTGGTTCATTACTTTTTTGATTTATATTTTTATTATTTTTATTTAATTTACAATATGGAGAATTAAAACAATCACAGAAAAATGAACTATTTTCTGCAAATACTAATTGATGATCTTTATGACATAATTGTGCACATGCTAAACAACATCCTGTATTACCTTTTAATCCACATGTATAACAACGGAACCATGGCTGAATGATAAATTTCTCTCCTGTTTTAACATATGTACATTCTTTAACTTGTTCTTCTTCTTCATAAGGATTAATTGTACCTGTGAATTCTTTATTAATAACATCATCTTCGTTTTGATTCTTTTCATTAAGATCTTCTTTCCATTCATATGAAATTGTATTTTTATGTTTACATTTACAATGTTCATATTTAATATTCTTATGATTATTAGTTAAATATAATAATAATTCAATTAAATCATTTGATACAAATTCTTTAAATTTAATAATTGATTTAATGATTGTTTGAATTTGTTCATTATTTGGTGATAACTTTGCGATTAATAACATCATTTCTTTAGGCCTTTCTATACAATAATCACCAATTTTACTATATATTAAATTCTCATTATCTTTATTAGTTAATAAATGATTTATATATGTAAGTGATGTAACTGTTGATGTATATCTTAAAAAGATTTCAAATAATTCATCTTTCGTTAATGATTTTTCCATTTCTGCAATTATATTAATAGGTAAATTACTACTAAATAATATATCAAATGCTTTTTCATCTTTTTTAGTAACAAATGATTTAATACATGAGATTACAAATTCATTATATTTGAATAATGGTATAAATGATGTTAATAACTTTGTTAATTCTATTTCTTTTGTAATATTTAAATAAATTTCATTAAATGATTTAAATGCTAAATTAATATCAAATTTAATTTGGAATTTTTCATTAATTAATTTTTTGTTTTCTTCTGAAATATAAAAATGTGAAACGAAATTTTGTAAAATGTTTTTAATTTTTTCATTTAATTCGATTTTAGGATAATGTAATATAATTATTAAGTTTAAATTAATTACCAAAAATTTAGAAATGAAATTTGTTAAAAATACTTTTGGTATATTATCATAATAATTTGTTGTTAATTTATTATGTTGGAAACAACCGAATTTAATTGCAGCAATTTTAATTTTATCATTTTTAAGTTCTTCATTTGTTCGATTATTTAAATCTTCTTCTAAAACTTCCAAAACTTTTTCATAATTAATTTCTTTGTTTTGTTGTATCATTTTCCACATTTCAATTGCATTAATAACATTAACTTTCGTTATATCAAAATCAATGATATCTTTGCTTAAGATATGATAAAGAATATTAATCTTTTCCGACTTCTTTGGATCAATGTATTCAATACATTGTGGAAAATTAAGTAATTCAATAATCGATGATTCATCACCAACAGATAATTGGAATAACAATGTCTTCATCGATTTGGGTAACTTAATTGTATTCGTTATAAATGAAATTTCATCTTTCCAATCTTTTGGTAACTCATTTTCCATTAAATTATCTAAAAAGTTTTGAGCACATTTTGCAACACGATCTTGTGAAAATACATAAGTTAAAGCTAGTGTTGGATTAATTTCGGTGGAAATACAATTTGTGGTTAAATATGGATCAGCATATTCGATTAAATGTGATAATGATAATAAAATGACAACTCGATAATCAATTGAATTCTCTAAAACATGCTCAAAAACATTAACGGGAGAAGATTTGTAATAGATAAAAACATATGGATATTGAGGATTATATTCGGAAGTAATCATTTTATCAATAAGTTCATCGTTTTCAATTAGAGGAATAACCGACTGACCAGTTATTTCCTCAAAAAGTGAGCGAACAAATAAATAATGAAATGGATTAATCTTGGTTTTAAATACACTGAAATCTCCTGTAAATGTCGGCGCTTTTTCAGGGCATTCAATAGATGTTTTTTCATTGATAATTTGGATTATTTCTGGATCTTCAGTAAAATTATTAAATTTAATAGAAAAATATAAAGATAATAATATGACATCGGATATGGATGGTATACCACATTCAAGCTTTTTCTGTACAATTTGAATAAACTGAATGGAAGAGTTAATATCATTAATTTCAGATAAAGGAAAATCTACATGTTCACTCTCTTGAAACATATCATCACAGCTTATTTCAAGAAGTGACTCAATTGGTTTTGTTGTCTTTTGTCCAAGTTCATGTGATTTTTTACATAACATTATGGCAATTTGAGAAGCGCGAATAATAGATGACATAACTTTTACTGTGTAGAACTTTTTTGATGGGAATTGAAGTAAACCAACAACTTCAGACCAAAATATTGTGATCTTAGAAAAAGCTTCTGGTGTAATAGAGTTCACATCCAACGACCCAACAATATCCCAAGTTTCTTCAAGCATTTCTTGAGTTGGTGAACTTGTATCATAGAACTCTTGGATTTTTTGCATATTGGAAAATTATAATGCCTAACAAACCTAGTCAATTACTAAAAATGTCAATTTTTTTTTTCTATTTTTAATATTTTAATAAAACAATCAATTTTCTTATTAATAAAAAATAAAAACATTTTGAAAATATTAAATTTTATTACAAAATAATAAATATGAAATTCGCCAAATTTTATGAAAAACAATTTTTTTTTGTTTGCTTTCTATTCATTTTCATTTTTTTTCTTTTTAGAATTTTTAACTTCTCTTATTTTATGTGCTACGAAATCTTCTGATATCATTTTCCTTTGACTTCTTAACTTATTAATTTCATTTCTATCACTACCAATTTTTTCATTAATTCTTTCTTCATTCATTTTTTGATTTTCTAATTTCATTACATTGTTCATAACACATTTAATATATTCATCTTCAATTGGAGGCTTTCGTATTTCTTCAACAATTTTATCTGTTAACCAAACAAGGAAATTATCTTTAATCTCCTTTTCATTCTCATCATAGAAATAACCATTATCGTTCAAATGTTTCATAACATCTTTTTCGATATCCCAAATGAAAAATTCAGCATATCCAAGTGCAGAAACTTTCGAACGTAATTCATGTTGAGCTTTTTCGATTTTAAGTCTTTCTTGTAATATACGTTCTTTTTCTTGGAATTTTCGTTCTTCCGCAGCTTCAATACGTGCAATCGATTCCTTCTCTTTTTTGTCTGTTTGAGCATATGCTTTAAGATATCGACGCATATTAGCAAGTTCTTCTTCTTCTGAAAATTCCATTACGGCTTGTGAAAGCGCTTTTTGGACCAGCGTGGCAACAATAGGCCGTACTTGAATATCAAAGTTAAAAAGTTCTGTGCTGGGGACATTTGTACGGACGCCAACAGCACGAAGTGGTGCTGGCTTTTGATGGATTATTGGTTTTTCAACATATGGGTCGGTTTGAACAGAGACGCTAACTTCGTTCTTCTCAATAACAACAGTGCCATCGAATTCATCTGTTTGCGCAAAAGAATCTGAAAATCCTTCACGAGTTGGTACTTCAGTTGTTTTAGATGCTGTTTTGTTTCTTGATTTTGTAGCTGTTGATGGTATTCTGGTAATTTGTTCTGTATATCGATTTCGTTTTTCATAGGTTGAACCATGATAAACACGTGGATCAACTGTTATATTACGAAATTTTCGTTCATTTTGTTCATCCTGTTCACGATATTTTGGCCGTTCTTGTATTGGCCTTGCATCAGCTCTGTATGAATAATTTGGTGTACTCATTTGGATTAAAAACGGATTTTGTAGACCGTTAAAAAATATGCAAAAAAGAAAAAATTTGGATGTAAAGGGAATCGGACCCCTGGCCTTATCTATGCGAAAGATACGCTCTACCACTGAGCTACACACCCATTCGAAAGTTATAAATATAAAATTTTTTATAAAAATAAAAATATGCATTTCCGGTTGTAAAACCGCTGGATTTTAGGTTGAATTTGGCAAATTTTAATGAGCTACAATCCAACACAGATCCAAATTAAATTACAAATTCATGCTTCAACATTTGCTGGATTAAAGAAGACAAGAGCTTCTGGGCGTGATGCATCATATAGAACCGCATTAGCAAATCTTGAGAAAAAATTGCTTGCTCCAATTCCTGGACTTATAGAGCAATATGCTCAACTTGAAATTTCTTTTCGCGGTGCCGAAATGCTCGAAAAATATATTCGAGAAGTTATTTCTAATCGTGAACTTATTTGCAAAACCAAAAAAGGCAATTTACCTGCTGAACTTCAAACTATCCTTAATGTTCTTTATGTAGCTGCTCCTCTTTATTCAAATAAGAGTTTTGACCAAGATCTCAAACCAATACAAAAAATGCATCCGTCAACACAAAATCTTGCTGTTCCCAAAGAAATCCTTGTTTTTTATAAAATGCGTGAGCTGACATCTGAAGAAGTTTTATTATGTTTCCGCCAAAAAATGGATCGAAGAATATGGACAGATCAAGTAATAAACGCAGTCTTTGGCAATAATCCGAAGTACTCTCCTATTCTTAATATCCTTCTTGATAGGGATCAAGTTATTCAGGTTCAAAATGCATATTACATTCCCCAATAATTCCAAAAATTGGATTACTTAAAACCATTTTATGATAACTTCTTTTAAATTTTTTTATTATTGATTTTAATCAAATTTTTTAGCTTTGTCGATATGAATAATTATCAATTTCAAAACCATCAGATATATCGATGTTGACTTCTGAGAATTATTACACATGTGTAAGAAAATAATTTTATCTGGTTTTTGATCAAAAATAATTTATTATTCACTAAATAAAATTCATTATTTTCAGCTTACGAGAAGTTTACTAATTTAGCAAAGGTGAACCTTCTTGCAAACGTTAAGGTTAGAAAGTCCGTTTCCGATCCATTTGATGAGGCTTGGGAGGGCGCTTCCGACGAGTTGCTTGCAGATGCCTTGTGCAAGTGTTGGAACCTTGTTGCAAAGGTTAGCAGCTAACTTAGCGATTTGTGATGTAACCTTAGTGTTCTTCATGATTGAGACGACGCCACTGACGACTGTCTTGCAGATTGAGCAAGCGGATGCGTTGTCTAATCCTTCTGGGATTTCGATGTAGATTAATTCGTCATCGTCTTCTTCTTCAACTTCGAAGTCGAGTTCTTCGACATCGTTACCCTTGCAGTAGCCGAGTTTGGAGCAGATCTTTGATTGTGAAAGCTTTTGGCCGAGCCATGTCATGATTGGACCAACAGATGCGCCAACGATTGTCTTGCAAAGAGCTGCGCCAACACCGCTAGTGATAGCACCGCATGCTGCTGTGGCTGCTGCCTTAACGATTGCTTGGACAATGCTGTTCTTCATTGCTGCTGAGACAAATCCGACAGCCTTCTTGCAGATGGCACAGTTGTCTGCGTTGGAAAGACCTAATGGAAGTTCGATTTCGGTGACATAGTCATCTTCGTCCATTTCAAGATAAAGTTCGAGATATGCATCATCATTTTCATCATCATTGGATGAGCAAAGTTTGAGCTTGTTGCAAACTTCGGATGAGGTAAGGCCTGAGATGATGTATTCCATGATCTTTGGAATGTACTTGGAAACAATTGAATTGCAGAATTCACGACCGATCTTGGGGAATTTAGCACAGAGCTTTTGGGCTTGTTCAAGAACTTTGGATTCGGCTTCTGTTTCTGTAAGGATTTGAGCAACTGTGGAAGCAAGGTGCTTGCAGATTGAGCAGCCAATGCCATTTTCAAGACCTTCTGGAACTTCAATGTATTCGATTTCATCGTCATCGTTGGACTTGCAGAGGCCAAGCTTGTTGCAGATATTTGCCTTGGAAAGTCCTTTGGAAGCATATGAGATGATTGTTGGAAGTTTGTTAACGATTGTCTTGCAAAGAGCATTGCCTGAACCAGAGAATTTGTTGCAAAGACCAAGTGCTAATTGTTTGATGACAGATTGAACTTGTGAGCTACCCATGAATGATGTGATTCCACCAACAACTGTCTTGCAGATTGAGCATGCATCAGCATTGGAGAGACCTTCTGGGATCTCGATTGGCTCGATATAACTTAATGTGTTTATCAAGAGAAGAGCAAACATATTTGTGATTTAAAGTCAGTTCGAAGTCATTTGACACTTTGCGTGCATTCAATTTTTGGCATTTGACGCCAAATCGCTGTGGGTTCAGAAAAAATAAATTGACTGTGTTTGTTTGAACATTTTTAGCGTCAAAGTTCATCCACCGTTAAAATTCATATGAATTCCTAAGAGGAGTAACATGAAAGTTAAAATGTATAGTAAGTCTTGCGTTGTTTATTTTGTGATTGTTAAGTGGCAGTTTCCGCAATAAAGACGACCATCTTTATGCTTGGCCATGAAGCATCCCTTGCAGTTTTCACATTCTTTACGTTGTGGTTCAACAGATCCATCCTTACCAATCTTGAACAATTTGAGGAGCTTCATCTTTTCCTTCTTGCGGGTATGTGGAACCCTCTTCTTTGTTGTGAAGCTCTTCTTCTTCCTCTTCTTCTTTTTACCACCATCACATTCTGGGATATCATAAAGAACAGAGTCTTCTTCAATTTCATAATCTTGAAGTGAAAATCCATCTTCTAATTCTTTACCTCCAAAGACGAGAAAGCCATCTGTTTGAATCATAGCCTTGATTTCTTCAATCCTGTTTTCTGATTCAATATTTAAACAGATTTGCTTCCCATCGCGTGTCTTAATGAACAACTGCATCAGAAAGGATAAACCGCTCTGTTTTCTGAAGGTTTGTTTGGCCTTGAAATCAGCAATTTTTTTTGGATTTTTGGTGTTATCTTTTATTTTAATTTAATTAAGACTTATTGTTTCGATTTGTAACTATTTTAGATCATTATCCTATATAAAAAATTTTGAATTGTAACTTCTATTAATTAAATTCCAAATCATATTAAAAAAGAAATTTTGTTGGATAGCAATTATTTAATTACAAAAAAAATTCCGATTCTTATATGAATCAAATACTGAATTCTGCTTCATCAGTATTTGAAGATTGTGAGTTTACAGCCTTTGCTTCCGTGAATGAGCTTGACTGTGATCTCATTGGAATTCTTTTTCTTTTATTTATCAATGGAAACTCATAAACACTTTGGAAAGCAGGTGATGTGATCTGACTTGTGCACCCCATTGAAATCATCTTAACGTACTCCGAGGGGACCGTTTTTTCTTTGAGTGAGTCCATAAACGGTCGCAATGTACGGGAGCCGACAAGCAAACTCGGGAATGAGTTTTGTTTGATTCCTTTTACTCCTTTTAAGATCCTTCCTATTGTTACCTTCCATAAGTTTGCTGGTTGAACGCCAACTGCAGTACATATTAAGCTAATTATGAATTTTCTGATTTCTTGAATTGAACCAGTCTTTAAGGAAAAAGGGAGGTTGGTAATCCACTTTGGCAAAGGCTCAAGCTTATTTTGTGATAAGGTTCGTTTATCAAGATCAATATAAATATGACCAATAATTTCCAATTCTTGGATTTCTGACTCTAAGCTAGAATGAATCCCAACTATAAAAGGAGCTGGAGATTGTAATGTAATGAGGTATTCCTTTGGTAAAATTGGAATAAAAATATGATGCCATTGAAGAGGATATATTAACGATACAAGAGAATAACAAAAACCAGTTAATTCAGATAAATTGGATGATACAATGATAAATGAAGTATCTGTTAATAGAGCAATTATTAGACGCTGAACAACACCCATGTCAAAAGAGTTAACTATTGATTTTGACAATGATGCAACTTGTAAATCTGTTTTTCTGGAAGCTGCACCTAGCGAAGGAATAAAGTTAATTGAAATCGGATCCGAGACAATGCTTTTTAGGAAGTTTTTGGCTGATGGAATTGAATTAAGTAATAAAGTACGAACTGTTTTTAAAATTTCATTATAAACTTCATTAAGATAGTACCTGGAAACTAAACAAATAATAGATTGTTTGGTTGTATCCAATTCCTTTAGTTGGAATGATGTTTGATCAAGAAGGCAAAAAACATTATAAAAAATATTTTTTGACGAGCTAAAACGAAACACAAAGTCAAGCGGGCCGGATATTTGACTCTTTATTGGAGAAAAAAAGTGTGATAAAGATTTGATATCTTTTTCATCAATTTCATTATTAGAATAAAGTAAAACAATTCCACCTTCCTGTACAACCCCTGCCCAAATGAATATGTTTTTGTCATTCCGAGAAAAGAAATTTAGCATTTTTGTTGATCTCGGAAGTGAAATATCAATAAACGTTCTCATCCTTAAAATAAAAAAATTAATCACTTGTAGACATATATTTGTTATATTCATTGGTATCATGTCTTCAATAAATCTTAAACATCCAAATATATTAACAATAAGATCAACAATTGATTTCTTTAAATTGCATTTTATTCGAAACATTGTTTTTCTTTATAAAACAATTTGATTTGGTCATATTTAACTAAAGATATCATTTTAGAAAGAAATTATTTACATAAAAATTAAAAACAAAAAATTCAAAATATCCGTTTTAGAATATCCAAAAGCTTAATATTGGAAAACATTATATTTTCTTTATATCGCATTGTCAGCAAAAAGATATTACCATTTTCTTCTGTCTTCTCTTTTGTTTATGTCCCACATTTGGTAATGATTCACTTTTTGGTATACAATTCTTTGGCACTGTACACATGTTCTCATGCATCCTCAACAATTCGCCTCTTTTCTTTGGGTCGGGTAATATTGCGACCATATCAGTGAAAATTGCGTTTTTCTTATCGCCCGCAATTTCCGAGAATTGTTCATAAAATTGTCGAACAGATATTTTGTTTTGTATAAGTAATGTTGCTTGTGTCTTTAGCTTGTCAATTATCGATTCGTCATCAAATACAATCCGAAGTTTGTTCATGAAGCGATTGTTTAAACTAATGATTTGATCGCGATGATCTTCATCATCTTCTTGAAGAACAACTTTCGGAGGGCGCTCTTTTGTGGTACGTTCGCCATGTACTTCATAAAGATGTCTTCGAAGTTCATCATATGTTGCAAATGCAATGAAATTATCAGATGAACATTCGGGATAATGACAGACGAAATGCGTGTTTTCAATATGTCGTACTAAGTCTTGTGCTGTGTTACACCAAATAACTTTGTTACGCTTGATACAAATATCACATCGAAAATGATTATCAAGCATATGCATTTCAAGATCTTTGGAATCAAATGCTGTGAATTTACAACATGGACATTTTTGATGATGGCTTATGTGCTCAAGAAATTGATTGTTTGGAAAAACAGGTGTTTCACAAGGGAGAAAACGTTTTGATGCGGCACAAATTTGACAAACAGAATATTGATGTTGCTTAACATGTTGTTCGAGATTTTGTACATTAGAAAATTTTTGATCACATTTGATACATGAAAAACATAAAAACGAATTAATTTGATTTTGGATTTGTGGTTCAAAATATCCTAAATTTAACTCATTGTCATGCTTTGTCACTTTCCATTTGGCCTGGTCGTAACTAATTTTCATATTAGTTGTTGCAATTGGTTCTGAATTTATTTCTCTTTGGCAAAAGTAGCAGATATGTGAGTTATAACATTTTACAAGTCTAACATAGCATTTTAAACAAAAGTTAGAGTGGCCACAAGGTAGAATAACTCTTGTGTGTACTTGTTGAAGACAGATTTCGCATTCCATTTACAGTTCCACCGACCAAAGATTTTAACGTTCGCTTTAGAAAGTAAACGGGTGTTTATATTGAGTACTTTACAAAAGACAACATTTTTATGGATATTGATCCTGTTCAACTAGAAATTGATCCAGGAAATATAATCAAGGTATCAATGTCTATAAAAGAGATCAATGGTAAACCATTTATTGAATTTGTTGATGATAATTCAAACGTTTTTTTATCAAATCCATTGTTTTCATTTAAACAAATGGAATATAGTGAAAGCGAATTACTTTTAAAGCTTGAGGGATCAGATATCAGAATAATTCGTTTCTACAATAGATTATCTTTATCAATTGTAATGACTTTTATTCAGAAACATGCAAAAATTGATGCAATACCAGGTACCTCAAAATGTACAATATCAATGGTAGAACGACCAAAAGAAAAAAAGACAATTAGAGATATCTCTCTAATTCCACCAAATCAAAAGAAATTACAACAAGTCATGAAGCAAAAAATTTCGTTCGATTTTGATCACTGTCATCCATCAGTTTTTGATCATAAATCTTCAATATCATTTTTAATTCCAAAAAAGGAACCAGTTACAGACAAAGATTTATTCAATTATATTGATCAAGAAACTACTAGGCTTCAGCAAGGAATTTTATTTTCTTCTCTAGATTTTTCGTCTAAGTCATATTCTTATATTTTATATAATTCCTTATTTTTAAAATATGGAGAACCTAAAGAATTAACCACAAGTTATCTCCGTGTTAAAGAGCAATGGAATATCCTTACTGAAGATCAATGGATCAATGATGATTCTCTTCGTAAATTCACAAAATATCTTGAATCGAAACTTGACACTTTTCACATAAACTCCGATACGATTAAACGTATCATTTTTAATGTTTTTATGTCTTGTATGTTTAACATGGGGGAAAATGATAATATTTTTCCCCTAATATTTAAACACTAACACATAGTCTGTAGATTTTATCTAAAATGGGCGCCAAACGATAATTATTTGAATCTGATCTTAATCTTTACTAAAAGTTATATTTGCGGACCACTTGATAAAAAGACAATTTTAGATTTTCGTGGTAATAAAATTAATACTGATGAAGCAGAAGCGATGATATTTTGGTCATTTTATAACTTTCGATGTATGTACATGGATGCAACTAATGAAAGATATTCATTTCCTTTATATTATTATCTTTTCTTTATTATCGAAGAAAAAATAATGAATCATTTCCCGCAATTGAAGAATTTCATGGAAAAGTTTTCAGGATGCATCACGAACTTCCAATTCATGAGAAAATCGATTTCGGAACTTTTCATTATGCGGCGAACATTTGATGAGGCACAAAAAATGATCGCCGCGATTTTGTTATCACCGAATCCTTATAACATGTTGATATTCTTTGTGAGTGCTGTGTTGGTTGAGTTGAGTGATTTGGAAATAGATCCAAATCTGTTCGATGAGGAATTGTTAACAAATTATTTGGAGTCTAAGATTGATTTACTCGATCTTGACTTGTTGTTGTATAACGTGGATACATTAATGATGTATACACAAATTGGTGACAAGTCAAAGGAATACTTTAGTAGCCATTGATATGTCAAAATCATTAATGTATTAATACGGATTTTAGTAAAACATTAAATTTCAATTAAAAATCAATTGTGAATTATTGTGTTTGGAAAAAAATTTAGATATTCCATCTTTATGTAAATTGGTGTTTCCTTTCCAATTTTGTAGATAAAATTTATATGAATTCTTGAAATATTGTGATAATTTTACCTTGATTAATGTACTCTATTTCAGGGTTGACTCAATTTTAATTTCACTCATTGTTCCCAACTCATTTGCGTTCAAATTCATGTTATAGAACATAGTCATTCATTATTATAAAAATTAATTACAATTTGTTTTTTAAAATAAAAGATTAATCTTGATATCATATTTATTCAAGATATTTAGAGATTTTGAAGGCTTAAAGGCTCTCCTATTACACTGTTATTTGAATTTTTCTTTCTTTTGCATACGATTATCATGATAATAACAAGAACTATAGCAACAATCCCAGCAGAAATTGATATTCCAATAATCGCACCTTTTGATAATAGGCTCTTTTCTAGATATAGAGAAATTATTTTAACCATGTTGTTAAGTGATTCATCAATTTCTATTTTACAATTATTTGTGTTAGTGAAAACTATTGTAATTGAAACATTATCCATAATTTTAATAGATTCTTTTTCGCCATTAATAATTTTAATATTATATTTAGAAGTACGATTTGTTATTAATGTAAAATTCATTCCTTTAACAAAGTTAAATTTCTTCATTTCATTTGTTTTTGTAAAGAGTTTAATCGAATCGTTATATATTTTAATCTTAGGAATTGGATTATATGTATCACTAATATTAACTTCATATGGCTTTATTAATGATTCTGAATATGAATCAAAATCAGTAATAAGATGTTGAACTGATAAATAATGATTATTTGATATAAAACTTACATTTTTGACATTCAAATAATCGAACATAACAAATGTTTGTGTACTTTCTTTGATATCTCCTAACTGAAGAATTAAATCTTTTGCAGTTAATTTAATTCCATTAATTTTAGATGGTTCTGATATTGTAATTACATGTTTTGGTCCTTCTTTATTCAGCAGTTTTAATGTAATATTGAAATAAACCATAAATAATGGATTGATTGAATATGAATGATCAATATAAATTGTTCTGTTGTTTACATAACTCCAAAGTCCAAATAATGAGTTTAAATCTGAATACGTATTTTGATATTCACACTTTGATTTTGTACATTGATTATTTTCACAGAAACATAAAGGTCCATTATGAGGAGCATTTAATGCACAAGTAATAAATTGTGTTGCATCTCTAAAATTATTTGAAATCATGAAATAATGTTCCTGTTTTGAATCAACTTCTAAGAAATCATCAAATCCATTATTTCCGAAAGAATTAATTAAATTCCCATTTTCGGCTAAAACTGGGATATAATTATCTGGCGAACCTAGTTCCCAAATTACGGATCTTGTATTACTTTGATTTAAACAAATTGTTGTAATAAGTAATTTATCATATTGTGCTTGAGGTGAAATTTTGAAATAAACAAATGTATTTGGTGGAATTACATTAATTAAGCCAGATTTATAATTTGGAAATTCATTAAATTGAATTCTACAAAGTTGACCTGAATATCCTTCATTGCATTTCATCCTTCCATTTTCACAAATTCCATTTTCTAAAGGTAAGCAATTTGTTGTAGCATTCATTTCAATATAAATTGGATTTAATTCAGTATCATTTTGTGTAAATGGCCCAACAGCACAAACAACATATGGCACAAGTACTTCTTCTTCATTTAATTTATTTAAAATTACATGAATTTCATATTCTCCTTCTTCAATTTCTGAAATTGGAATAATAACTTTTTCATTTAATGTTAAATGTTCAGTATCTTGTGTCCTATTATTTCCAATATATATTTTTTTCGAAGGAGAAACAACAATTAAATCTAAATCAAAAAATATAGGAATTAATGAATCTGGTTCAAGTGGAGTATCATGTGAACATAATACAATTTTAAGTGGAACATTATTATTATTCACTTCAAGTACTCCTATATGATGTGTTTCTCCTTTTCTCATTCTTGATAATTTTGTAAATCTTAAACCAAAATCTGTGTCATTAAATGGCAAAACTTTTGATATATCAATTAGCCCATGTCCAGTATCGCAATCAGGTGTTGAACTTCCATCTGCTCTTGATGCTGATGCAATTAAAATCGATTTCAAAAGCAACGGATTTACATTAACTGTTTCATTTAAGTAATATCCATCTGATAGATATTGAGATATAAGAGCAGCTGCTCCAGCAGCATTTGGTGTTGCCATTGATGTTCCTTGTTCACTTATTAAATGATTCATATAATCAGAATCATCTGATCCATGATCTTGAGTTGGTGTTGAGTCAGATTTTGCGCTATACATGAAAGATCCTGGTGCCATAATATCGGGTTTAATAATACCAACATATGAAGGACCTAATGAAGAATAACTTGCTCTTGAAATACTTGAATTACTCTTCATAACATATGAAGAGAAATTCTCATATGATAATATTTTACCCGTCATTTCTTTTAAAACACCATTTTGGAGTGTTGTCATATATGTATTTATTCCTAAAAGCATTTTTATATCATCAATGAATATTTCTCCAATTTCAGCAGAAATATCAAATATATACATATAAATATTGTAACTTTGAATTTGTGATTTTAGAAGTTCTAGAAATTTTTTATTATCATTATAAAATAAAACCAGAACTTCATAATCAAATAAAATATATTTTTTACTTCCTGAAGCCAATGTAAAATCATCAATTTTAGAAAGGTAAAATTCTTTATCAGTAATTACTTCTTCTAATGATGCAAATAATACATTTAAATAAATAGGAATTTCTTTTATTCCATCAGTAACAAATATCTCGAAATAGAAAAGCGTATCAGCAGCTGCAATTGAAAAAACATTTTTTGCTGATGATGGATAGCATATTGAATAAGATATTATAGAATCAGCTTCATTACCCGCTGCAAATAAAAACAAAGGAAACTCACCAAGAAAATCATTGTAAAGTAAATAATCATAACCATAATTAGCATATGGTGAATTACCATCTTCATTATTACCCCATGAATTTGAGAAAACATGTAAATTACTATTCTCAAATAAAGGTAAAATCATTTTATGATAAAGTGTATTAGGATTAAAGAAATTGTTGGCAAATGTATTTTCATTCCCAAAGTAAATAAGTTTAGCTTCTGGTGCAACTCCATTATATGAATTAATTTTACTCGTAAAATTGGATGCAGCACCTGCAATTATTCCTGCAACATGAGTTCCATGTAATTCATTTACCAAATTTTTATATAACTCTTTTTCGTCCGAAAATTCGTTAAAGTAATAATATATTTTTCTATGATTTAACATTGACTCATTAAATTTAAGTGTTGTATTTGGGTCTTCGAACATTGTATGGTGGTAATCTAAGGGTGAATCAGAAAATGCAACAAGTTGATTCTTACCAGTAATTCCTTTTGATTCTAAATAACGTGGTAATGATGGATTACCATAAGAATCAATTGTAATATTAAAATTGTTTTGTTGCGTGAAACCTGAGGAGATACTATTAAATAGTTTTGGTTCTTTATGTTTAGAGATGAATTCTACTTCTTCAAGCTGACTAAGATATCTAGTGGTTTCTTCAGGATAATTTGTTTCAATAATCATGAAATCTTTTGCCCTTGAAATGACTTTAAATAAAGTTGTTTCAATATCTTGCTCAAAAATACCACGAACATATAAATATGTTGAGTTCTTAATTTCGTCCAAATCAATAATTTTATCTTCGGGTTGAAGAGGTCTAAAGGAAACATTATTTCTCTTGAGATATGATATTTGTGAAGGAATTAAAAAAAGTTTGTATATGTTCTTGTATACCATTTGATTTGGATTTAGAGTTATGTTATGTTCTCGTAGTTTATTCACATTTGGAAGTTGCCAAAAATAAACATAAGCCCAAGTTCTTCTTGATGATCTAATTGCTTTAGATTGATTTATTCTAAAATCAATTTTTTTACCTCTTGACGTAGAGAATTTAAATTCTTTTGCAATACATATTGCGAAGATATAAAGAATCATAATGAAAAAATGGTCTGATTTTTTGAATAAAAAATATCATTGACTTAACTTCTCTGAATTTTTGATTTTTTAGTACTGAATTCAATATTTGAAATAATTATTTGAGTCCAGTACAAACCCCCAAGTGATGTAACTTTGGTGCCTGGCTCTGGTAAGAAAACAACAAACAGAAAATTTAACATTGTAAGGTTTTATAGAAAATTCATAACAAAAAATGTTTCTATTAGATATCATATTTTTTTAAAGCAATGTTAGATCTTTCTTATAAAAGAACATTAATGTTGAAGATTTTAACTTTTTTGATTTTTTTAATTGTTAAAATCTAGAATAATATTTATTTTTATCACAGAAGTTTTAATGATTAGTTCCTATGTTTTTACAAGCTTGAATGTTTTGGAGAAAAAAAGTTCATGTTATTATAATACAACATGAGTATCAAAAGATTTCCCATCTTCTCCCTGTTGAAGTTATTTTGGTTAATGTTTAAATACATTAAAAATACATTGAAAAAACATTAAGGGAAAAAAACTTCTTTACAATTTATATATATTGTCTTTCCTGTTCTTTGTGTTTTAATCATCTTAATTGACTTATTTTATAGCATTCTATCAATATATATATATAAAGTTCAGAAAAAAACAGTTTTCTGGCAAATATTTAGTAGTTATCATGATAAACGCCGAAGGAGATGGTTGTGTGTGTATGGCTATGTGTCCTGCCGAATATGAACGTTATTTGGTAGTTGATGAATTTGCAAACGCTATGATGTCCAATGTCCCGGTAGATAAAAAAGATGAAGTAAAAGATTGGATGCAAACTCCATGGGGAAAACAAACATTTACAACAGTTGGCGGTAGAAACAGTAATGCCTCTTCCTCTTTAAAAAATTTAAGTGATCTTGTATATAGCAAATTAACTGAATATTATGGTATACCAGAGGCACTACAGAACCACTTTATAATTACAAAAGGTTTACGCGGTAAAATTGCTTTTTATGTTGATGCTTTTGGTCCTAATACTAATATCCCAAGTTCGGCAATGGAAAGAATCAATTCTGATGCAAAAAATATTTTTAAGTGGATGTTGTCATGTATGGAGGAACAGAAATTTTTGCCACTTGAAGATTATTTGAAATAGTAGTTTGTAATTGTGTGATTTCTAGAAATTGCCTATATATCATTAAATTAATCTTATTAAGTAAAAATTTTTTTCAATGAAATTTACTATTTGTCGACTCTACAATGTACATACAATTTATGGAATGCGCACAAAATGACGTTTCCAATTTTTATTTTTATTCAATATTTTAACCCAAACCGAATTCAAAACATCATATTTCAAATAAAAAAATTATTTTGTTTACGCAGTTGCCGCCTTTGGAGGTCTCCTATTCCCTTTTCTATAAGTTCTTATTACAAGTCCATTAATAGGTTGTGTTGTACCCGCTGTCTTTTGCTTCTCTTTAATTTGTTGTGGCTTTTGTATTTGTGCCGAACTATTTGTCTTTGGCCTCGTTACATTTTCATGAGGTTTCTCATTCGCATTTTTCATGTTACACGGCGGCGTAACACGCGGCGGCCTCGCTGGCGATACAGTCTTCACGTCCTTCTTCACGACTGCTATTGGTGGCGGCTGCGCCTTTATGTTTATTGGCTCAATCAATGAAACGGAATTTCGGACGTCTTTGATGAAGCCGGCGACTGTCGATTTCGTTTGTTCCATTTTGATGATGAACGAATCGAAGATGTTCATGACTTGTTGGATGCTTGAGTCCGGTTTAGGTGGCGGAGGACGAGTTGGACGCTTATATTTTGCTGATGATGAATATTTGCATGTCGGAAGGAATTTGATTGTATGGTTTCGACGAAGATTACATTTCATGATTTGGTACTCAAGATGTTTCATGTTGATCGGTGGCGCTAAACATTCAAGAATATCTTCTTGTGTGCAATATTCAATTTTGTTGATGTCAAAATCAGTAAAAATCTTCTTGTAGTTCTTGATCATAAATTCTATGGCACTGTTGGCTACTAAGGAGTCGTTCATTTTGGGTGAGGAGCTTTGATTGGAAACACATATATTTGGTGCAAGACATATGGCTAAATTGTTGGGAGTCATGAAGTTGTTGGAGGAATTCTCTGATACAAAGTAAAGATAATCAAGGAGATAACCAAGTATATTAAAACGTGACTTATCAAGCATGCGTAAAATTGACTTACAAACTTCGATTTCTTTTTCTTCATCACGAAGCGCCATCATTGCTACAACACAGTCAAAACAATCATATGGAATTAATGGCTCAATTTGTGACATAGCTCGAAAATATCGTTTGAGTGCAGTAGCAACTGTATGAACATCACTATACTTTGACCAATCTTCAACAGGACCATGGTCAAGGGCTTCACAGAGCTCTTTTGTCTTTACATCGGAGCCGTTCAAACGAAATAAACCTTCGACATTTTCGGCCTTTAAATTTCGTAATTGCGTTATAAGTTGTGATACTGGAAATGGAATTTTTCCACGAAATGATTCTGGTGGAAGCTCGAAGAAATGAACAACTCTTTTAGTTTCAGACATATGACAAATTGAGAAGAACGTTTATAGGATTAAATTTTACACTGTCACTTTTGGTTATCTACAGTTAAGCTCTCATCAACCTGAATAAAAATCATCAAAAAACTTAACACATTTCTTAAAAAATATACGAAAAATACAGTGCCTTCTAAAACATCTAAATTATGCACTAATTTAAATTGCTATTTGAAAAGGATGTTACAAAATATGATTTGGAAATAACATGATAATATGTTATATAATGTTAAAAATACTTAAATAAGCTTTTTTAAACATGGATAAAAAATGTTTTTCCTATTTTTCATTTGCATTTTATAGCAAAAATTCTTGATTCAACCACCAATATCACTTCACGAAAATAAGCAAAAGTACTGAGCTAACGTTTGACCAAAATAAACATGTTGATTGCTTTCATATATGGGGTAAGTTCCACACCAATTATACATATGCATACACTCAAAATAAGTTCAAAACCTTCAACAATAACAATTTCTGGATCAAATAATTTATTAGCTGTTTCATACAATTCAGATTCTATTTCTGCATTTCCTCCAAATTTATCCGTTTATAACATTGGTCCTTCATTTATTTTAAAAGAACAGACTGTTGATGGACCATGTTTCTCGTTAGGCAGATCAATCGCACCATTCCAATCTGGTTTCTTTGCTTCTGCTCCAGCATCATCGTTCCGATGGGGTGACCCAGGGTCGTTGATTTTAAAATTATTACCACCATTCGAAGAATTCCAAAAACTTCCATATCCAAACATTCCATATGGAGAAACATTATCTTCTTCTAAATCAGGCAATTTAGTTATTGCTTGTACACCACTTTCTTCATCTGATTGTCTTCTTATTGAAGGTCGCAAAATCCGCGCATTAAATGCGCCAGTTTCGACAAACTTATTTGGTCTTTCAGTCGCAGTTTCTCCGAATAGCTCTCACATATGCACTATTTCAAGTAGTGTTGAAGGGAATTCTCTTTTGCATTTTTTTAATAATCAAGGAAATCTTATCGCAACATTTACACTACCCCATAATCCTCCTCTAACAGCTCGATCTTATCCACCTTTCATACAGTTTCTTGATGAAAAGCATGTAATTGTTAGTTTCTTTGATGTATCAAAAATTTTATTATATAAAAACACGAATAATGGATGGGTTTTAGTACAAACGCATGACACAGATGCTAAATCAATGTCTCTGATTGGTAAGAATATTGTATCTTTATCAAGAGATGGGAAAGTGCAAATTCTTAACAAAGATTTTGATGTTTTGAATCAAGAAATTGTTCCAAAAACATTTCAAAAAAGTGCCTTCACAAAAGTGACAGGCGGAAGTGATTGGTTTGCTGTGTTAGAGGAAAGTCCCGAGAAACGGAGAATTCATATATACACAATGAGAATGAATCCGTTCGTAAAAGGAACGGGAATTTTCATTTTGTTTTTGGTTATTGTGGCTGTTTATATTTTCTTGCGTACAAAATTGGATTTTTCCAGGTTCATAAATAGACTTGAAAGGAGGCGTAATGCAAAGCAAATCTAGAACGGATATGTGTTTGGATAAAGTATTTTGTTAATATAAAGGATAAATTTATGTTCCATTTTTAAATGTTGTTTTGTAGTGTGATTATATAACAAATACGATGTAGATAACATTTAATGAATTTTATTATGGGATCAACTTTGTTTTAAAGAGATTTTCAAAATTAATTAAGATTATAAAAATGGATAATTTTTGAATTCAAAACTCAATGTTTATTATTGACAAGAATGTTCCGCAAACAATAAGAAATCTTTAAAATAAACTCATTTAGATATAGATATAAAAAAGATAAGAGTATAATAGAAAAATATTGGGATTGAAAAAATTAGTTAATGTGTTAATTTTAAAAGCGCTGATATTGCATATTTGATCTACGTAAAATACAGTCCTGCTAGCAGTGTATGGAAAATAATAAATTTTATAAAAAAAATGCAAAAATTCATTTAAAATGATGAAGGAAAAAAAAAAAATTACGCGTTAAGAGACCGTTTATTTTTTGACTATGTTTTGTTTTATTGTCACTTTTCTTGTTATTATCGAAAATAAATCAACCCGAAGCCTTGTTCAATGTATAAACTATTCATTCCAAAATTCTATACATAGCTCATAATACTTCCAATAAATAAAAACACTTTTTTTTTCTTTTTTTTTCCCTCTCACCTTTTTTCCTCTTTTTTTTGGATAAATGAATTGGTGATATATTCATCCATTATTTGGATATAGCACCAAATTGAATCAGTAAATGTTGTTTCATCGCCATTAATTATAAGTTATGTCATTATATTAAAAAATGTTTTGTTGACTTCGTTGTCATCGATGGAATGATTATGTAATATGTTGAGAAGAACAATTTTCCTTTTGTAAACTTTTTTGCCATTTTGAATGAGGTTTGAGATGCTGCATAAGTTATACATGCAAATCAGTAATAATGGATGAAATTCCGCAGCAAATAGTTCCATATGAATGTATCAAACAGCTTATTTACCCTTTTTACCCATGATTTTCATTATTGATTATTATAATCTTCACTAATAGTTGGAGTCTTTCTTTCCATTTTTCGAAAATTAATAATAACAAGGGAAAAAACACAGTGGCATTTTTGAAGAATACATGAAAAAAACAACTTCTCTAACATTTATGCTACAGTGTAAATAATAGAAACGATATGCCCCAAAATGGTTTTCTTACATAAACGCCTTTTCAAAACATTCTATAATACAAAATTTAAAGAAATTACCAAAAATTTTTTCTGTTCATTTGTTCTATTTAATTACCATCTTGGGATATTTGTTTTAACTTTTGAAAGAGGGTCTTCCTTTCTTCTGCTTGTAATCAATTTCATTTGCGCATCGAACAATATGTCTATTTTCATTGTATTTTTTACAATATTCTTGAATTTTGAGATTAAACGGTGATTTCATTGAAACCTTGGAAGTATTTTATATATGTAGAGGGTGTCTGATGAGAACCTGAACCGATTCTTTAGTTCCATCTTGAGATTTATCATATTTTATATCACATGTCAATTGCATTCAAAATTTTTGAATGTTACTGGCATTTTTTAAACCTATTCTAACTTTTTGAAAGGAAATCTCGACGAATTTCTCACTTCATAAATTAATATGAACCTCAAAATTGTTATATATGGAAATGTTTCAGAAGCAACAGACTTTGCTGCAGCTTTTGAGTCAAAACAAATCAAAACATTTCTAAACACAAATCCAAATGAACCTATAGATGTATTAATTGTTTTTAATCAAATAGACAATGCAATTACTCCACTAATCACGGACAAAACGATTATATTTTCATTTGATTCTTCTCTAACTTTCAAAACAGGAGAAATTCATTTTTGCAAATTAACAGATTCAATGACTATTACACTTCAAGAAGAAATTCCCAATATATCCAAAGAGTTTCATCGAGCTTTTGGTATACTTTCACTTGTTGGTATCAAAATAATATTTTCCAAAGATACATCTTGTACATTTAGTGCACTTTTTGCTGCTTCTACAACACACGATAAATCTAAAGATGAAACACCAAAAGAAAAAGTTATTCTTATTGATCCAAAAACCACAACATTTCATCTCATCATTGCGTTAGATTGTACAGGATCAATGTCAAGTGAGATAACAAATATCAAAGATAATCTTATATCCATTGTTAATACTATCAAGAGAGAATATAAACGTATATTAATTAGTTTTTATGGATTTCGTGATTATTGCGATCCAAAAGTGATTAATAAAACAATTTTCAAAGATAATCCTCAAACTATTATTCAAGCTATTCAGAAGGAATGTGCTACAGGCGGTGGTGATGGTCCTGAAGCACATAAGACATGTTTATATGAAATCTATTCAGACATTGTCTCTTACAGAAAGCCTCTTACATCAATTTGCATTTTCATTAGTGATGATAAACCTCATATACAAGGTACATCTTGGACAAATGAATACAAGCAGGAAAAAAAAGCATTAGAAGGCACATTTGCATCTGATTGGGTTTCACTTGCACAAAATTTAAATTCAATTGGGTGTCAAATATTTTCTTTTTCCCCAAATTCTTATAATATCAAGCCTATGACAATCATGAGCAAAATTACACATGGATTATGTTTTACTATACCAAAAAACTCTCAACAATTTAGACAACAAATATTATCAATTATTGGAGGACTTATTTCATCTGGTGACTTTGATATTGTTCAAGGTATTGAAATGATAGTAACTTCAAATGATATTGAAGATGAAACAGAAATAAATAAAATTGTTACTGATAATGTAAAAGAAAAAGATGATATTAAATCACATATCATTGAAACAGGCAAATTAATGAGACTTGATCCTTCTTCTCGTGGAGCTAAAAGAGCTGTAATTTCTTCAGCCGAACTTTTTGTGAATGGAAAAATAACAATCAAAGCATTAAAATCATTATATAAGTTATGTCAAGGAAATCAGGCCGCAATTGATTATTTCTTAAATAATGAATTTGGATATCTTAAGAAAATAGGAGAAAGTCTTAAAAATGATTCCCCTTCACTTGATTGGTTAACCTCATCAACAATATCATGTATTTGTTCATCTGAAACATATTGTGATTCTTTTGAAGAATTAATGGAATTTGATGAAGAAGATATAACTAATGATATTATTCAAATCTTTAAAATTATTGGAAAGTTTGTTATAGGTTATCCATTTTTATTCGAATTAAACCCAGATGGAGATTTCAATATGCAAGATGCATGGCCAATTCATTTGAAAGATGTTAGTACTGCTTATACATTATCAATTGAATCACTTTATAGTATTTTAGAACATTCTGAATCTCATACTGAAATTAGTCAATTTAAGGATTTAATTGCTCGAGATCAAAAGTCAGGAATTGTTCCAATTGTTTATCCTAATGATAAACTTGGAATGTATATCATAAAGATTTTGGATGCTACTAAATGGCTCGATTCATTAATATCTTATGGACTTCATAGACATATTGAACCACTTCCTTCAATTACAAGATCAGTTTGTTGTAACTTTATTATTACATTATGTTTTAATTCATTCAAGCAAAATTCAAAAGAACTTTCAATCAGTCAAAAATCTGCAATTAATAATATACTTTTAATGATGGAATCAATGGTTAGTATAGGCTGTCGAGAAATTGCTGAATCATTTAAGACTTCATTTAAGAACTTTGAAATTCCTTATGATGCATTATCACCTCAAGCGCCTTATAATTGTTCAACGATTAACAAATTATTAAATGTAATTATCCAATTAAAGAATGAAATCAAAGAACTTGATATCGAATATGTACAATTATTATTTAAGCAAATAATTTATGAATATATTGCAATGAGAGCTATCTTTCTTGATGAAAACGCATTTCCTGACTTATTAAATAAAATATTTGATGATGTTAAAGTAGATATTAATGATGTTGAAAATCAAAATCCTTTAGAATCTTCAAATCCCGAAAAATTAAATAAAATTGGAATCCATATTTATACTGATCATATTAACATACAATTTCCATTATATTTAATTTCTACAATTTTCAAGTTTATTCGTCCTGATGATGAATTTATTCCACCAACAGATATGGAACTTACAGCCGCATTTGCACAATCACTTATAATGTATCCACGTTCAACAAAATATATCGCTAGCGAAAAAACATCTGAATTAAATCCTAAATTTAAACTTATTGATGCACGTAAGTCATTATTAATTCTTTTACAATTATATGCAAAGAAAGTTAAAATCGAAGAACTTTTAACACTTCAAGAAAATCGTCGTCAATATCTTACAAATGAAATCATTAAGATGATAATAAATTCATTTCGTAATTGTGACATTGAAAGTCTTTTTAATGCATTACATAATGGCTATAAGTTATATTGGATGCGGAATTCATATAAGCTTGAAATGAAAGATTGCCAAAAGATATTCGATGGAATTTTAGATCAAGTTAAAAAGCCATTACCAAATTCCCAAACATTTTATGAAAAGACATTTTACTTGTTATCATTAGGTGAAGTAGATGAAATGGTTTGGGAAAAGTTAACTTCGTTTAGAAACCTTGAAACAATTATGCAATATCTCGAAAGGTTCTTACCAGATAATGACGAAATACTCGAAAAATATAAAGAGAAATGTGCAAGACCTTTACCAAATAGACATAGCCATCACCCATTCTATTGTCCGTTCCAAGATTATTATACACCAGAATATGCACGCTCAAGAATTATTTGTTCGATTGCACCATTTTATTTCGTATCAGATTTACCTCATCATGTTAACCCAATTAATGATGTTGTGATACATGCATTGTCCTTAAAGAGTGGAGCACCAAAACGTGATGAAATCTACAAGCTGGCACTTGAAATTTCTGATGAAATGGAAAAGATCATAGAAAATGAGAAGAAATAAAATATGTTTTCAATAAAGAAGAATAATTTTTAACTTGTAAAAGGGATTAAAAATATTTTCATAACTGATATCTGATTTGAGATTAATTCGATTTATCTTATCGTCTTCAATTGAAGTGCGAACTGTAAATTTTTTTGATTATAGCAAAGTTGTTGACTAAAGATAAAAAATTTTTCTTAAAACATTTGGTTTTAGTTATTGATGAGAAGTAATGTTTGATACAAAAATTAAAGTGAATTCAAACAGTAAAATTTTGGTGAACTGAGATGACTTCATTTTTGATATAAAGTATTGAATTCAGCTTTACTCATTGGGTTGGGTTTTCATTATCCCTGTAGAATTGGGAAAAACTAGCATCATTGTGCGAAGTATTCAAAGAATTTCAAAATGTTTTTTGTATTCAATATTTCGATATTAATTCGAAAAAAAATGGAAAGCTATTTGTTTAAACAAATAGAATTCGACGACATAAATTTTTACTCAGAAATAAAAAAGTACAACTATTTCAACTATTTTACAGTTGTCATAATCATGTTCATTAGAGAGGCAAACTGTATTAATCTGGATTTTTGATCTTGGAACTCATTTGAAAGATTTGATGCAAGTTCTAAAGATGTTTTGTTAATGAACTCGATCCATTGATTCGATGATTTCATGAGTTGGATGATTGTTTTACCTCCAATTGAAGAGGAAAACTCTTCAGAATATTGTGTTGAAAAATCAGCTGCAATTGCTTCGTCTTGTAAAAATCTCCGGTAATATTCAGCATGGGCAGAAACAAGATTTGGTTGGTCAACTAAAACATTGATAAAATTCAAAATGATATCTTTGGGATTTGATAATACTTTATCAAGAGCAACAAGTAACTTTTTATGGTTCATACAGAGAACAGTAAGCTTTAGCATGTAGTCTCCGTCTAATTCTTGATATTGACTATTTTTAACCTTAGGAAGGATTTGAGTTCTAAGAAACTCAATTGATTTAACAAATTTTCTTTCGTATGCAATAATGCTTAAGATGCAGTTCGCTGGTTTTGGATTTGAAGCCGCTAAGTCAACCAAAATTGTTTCATTGGCGTTGATCCCAGGGATTTGTGCAGCAACAAACTTGGTTGAAGAAAAGAAAAGTGGGAATGGTGGCTGACCTTGTATGTTACTTAAGCAAAGATCGTCGATGACGCTTTGATTATTATTTTCTCCTTCATACATTGTAAAAAATAACGTTTCAAAATTCAATACGAACGATACAACTTTTATATAAACTGATGAACGATAGAATTTAACGTGCGACGTCAAATAACCGTTATGGTCGGCCTTTTCTGATGTCCCAAGAAGTCGTCATCCGCGTTCGTGTTTGGGGAGGTGAATCCGGTGTTACAGCTAAGCTTGCCCCACGTCTAGGTCCACTCGGTGTTAACTCCGGTCAAGTTGGTCAACAAGTTGCTAAGGCTACCGAAGAATATAAGGGATATCGTTGCACTGTCCAAATCACAATTGTTGATCGTCAAGCAACAATCTCAGTTGTTCCTTCAACATCTACTCTTATCATTCATGCTCTTCAAGAACCACATCGTGATCGTAAGAAGACAAAGAATGTTAAGCATACAGGTAGCCTTACTCTTGATAACGTCATTGATATTGCTCGTCAAATGAGACATAAGTCAATGTCAAAGACACTCGCTGGAACAGTTAAAGAAGTTCTTGGAACATGCCAAGCCATGGGAGCACAATGCGAAGGTCAGAATGCTAAAGCCATTCAAAAGAAGATCACCTCAGGAGAAATTTCAATTCCAAACGAGTAAATGATCATCTTTTTTAAATTTCCAAAATTTGAGTGTTTCACATTCTTTCTTTAAAAATAACTTTTTTTCTTTTCAACAGTAGTGCTATTAGGTTTCTCTTTGTTTTCAGATTATTTTAAAAAAAAATAATTAATAAAATTTATCAAGTTGAGAAATTATTGTTTTTGAATTTCTTCAGAGTTTATTATTTCTTTAATTCTGTTTATATTAGTGTAAATCTGGATCTGTTTGGCGAATGCTCAGTAATTTGTTAATTTTTTTTCACAAAGTTTTGATCGTGTGTCAACAGAATAATTCTCTATCGTGCCCATCGTATAAAATCAACATACATTTTATTCAAATCAATCACATGGGTTTTCGCTGTTTGAAAAATCATCCTCAAAACCATCAAAGCTTGGAACCAATGTCACAACAGACTCCAACTCATCAATCGAATCTCTAATCCATCTGAGAACTTGTGAAAGGAATTGTTGTGACTGCTTTCCGATTATCGAATGACGAATTATGTAATTTTTTCCATTGATTGTGATGACACTATTTGTTGCAAAATTGAACGGTGATGGCCTTGTATGCAATTCTCGTGGTTTGAGCGTTGTTTCTTCAACAATATATACAGTAACATACAGAGATTCACGAAATGGAAATACTGACACAAAAGTGTTATCGTTTGGTGGGACTTCAAAACCAGAGTTCCAATCAGGACATATTCCAACGTTTGTAAGCTTTTTCCGAATTGTAAGAATTTCTTCACATGTTCTTAAATTCAAAATTGCATCTTTGACAAAGGTAGCCGTAAGAGCAGTTGGGTTTTCGGAAAGGAATTTTATTTTGGGCAGCAGGGATGTAACAATTGATAAAATTGAATTAAATTCAACTATTGGATAACTTTGAATATGATAAAATTCTTCTTTGTCTGACTTCGCTGAAATCTTAACTGATATTCGACAGTTGTCATAAAATCCTTGATCAAGGTTTAGTGTTGCATTAAGTTTATTATTTGTTGAAATTATTTCTGTAAAAACAGGAACTTTTAATGATAGCGTTTGCTGTACATAAGAAAGAGATTTCACAACTCGTGAGAGTTCTGGATATGATAATTGATTCTTCATAAAGATAAAAAATCCGAAAACGAATAATCAAACAGACATAGTCAAAGTTCATTAACTTCATAATTATGATTTCATATGGATAACATGAAAGCAAGCTCATAATTATACACATAACATTGTTCATAACAATTTTTTACCAAAACCTTATTCAATGGTATGTTTATAATTTTGATGAAAAAGGTAAAACCAATGATATAACATTATTTAAATATTTTATTTTGAAGCTTTTTAAAAATGATTGATATCAGTCATTAAAAAAATGTATACATCAACTCCCAATAAACATACCTTTGTTAAAAAGACATTATAAGGAAACACAAATGCTTTTTAAAGCTCTTTTTGTAAATCGAATAACTTTTCGCCACTTACGTGCTGGGTATGTTTGGTCAGTTTGTAATTGTGTTGTAAGCTTTAGCTATTCACAGCATGAACCAAGCTGGAAAGATAAATTTTTACAAATCAATTTTTAGTAAACAAATAGTTAATTAAATTTCCAATATTTAGATTCGCAGAATCATTATAACTATTATTTGTCAACCAACATAATGACTTCCAGAGTAAATTCACCATCGAGAGTGATAATATATATATAAAGATTTAATAATTATTGGTGATGAGCATAAAAATGCCGATAAATTTCAATATAACGATGATGTTTTTTTCACAACAAAACGATGTTTTCACATTGAAATCTATTTTATCACATTTTTAGTAACAAATAAAGATTATTTTTTTGAGTTATGTGCCTCATGTATCGCAATCTTCGGTATGCTTTTAGGATCTACATCTGGTACAGATCTTAGGAATGGATGCATAAATAATTCATCGATTGATTTTCGAGCATTTGGATTTAATTGAAGCATTCCAAGCAATAAAGACTTCGCTGGCTGAAAATCATTCGGAAGCACTTCAGTGAGATGTGTTTCAAGATTAGAATAAGTTTGTTGCTTGAAATGGAAAAAATTTTCTGCATTTGGAAGTTTTCGCCATTCTGGCCATTCTCGATCATTTGGAAGACCGCAAATATCGAAGATACGAAGAATTATATTTTCTTCGTTTAATTTTTCTTGCGAAAGACCATGTGAAAATGGTGAATATCCAACCATCATCTCATAAAAAATGCAACCAAGACTCCAAATGTCAACTTCAGGACCATATTTACAAGAATTATTTGGGCCACAAAGCAAAAGTTCAAGTGGACGATAAGGTGCCGTGATGACTTGGCTTGTTTTTTGGCAATCTCGCTTAAAATACTGTTTAGCAAGACCAAAATCACCAATTTTAACATCATTTGTTGCTGTGACAAGAATATTAGCAGGTTTCAAATCACGATGATAAACACTCCGTTCATGACATGCCAGAAGCCCAAGAAGAAGTTGTCGCATATAACATATTACTCGAGATTTGGTCCAAAAATTAGGTCTTCCTATAAGTGAAAAAAGATCAAATTCAGCATAATCAAAAACAAGATAGACGTCGCGATCTTTTCCTGTAAACACATCACGAAGACGAGTTATATTTTCGTGGTTGACCTCACGAAGAAGAATAATTTCGTGGATAGTTGTAATTGGAAAACCATCTGTAGAATTACCACGTTTAATTCTTTTTAAAGCTACAATATCACCTGAACTCCTTTCTCTTGCCTTGATAACTTCTCCGTATGCTCCTTGACCTATTTCTCCAATTCTATCATATTTAGTTTCCACTTCAATCATTTCTACAAGACCAATTTTTAGGGCACCCCAATGTAACAAAAAGTGGCGCACGTTGAAAATAAGAAAACAAAAAATCGAAACGAATTAATCAATTGATTTACTCTGTTGGAGCAGCTGCTTCAGCTGGTGCTTCAGCGGTTTCTTCTTTCTTGTCTTCAGATCTACGGTTACGGAAATTGCCACGTCCTGGGCGGCTGAAATTACCACGTGGTCCACGACCGCCACGTGCTGCTGGACGCTCGGCTCTAAGGAAGTCAGCCTTGCGTGGAGCAAGTGTTAATGGTGCAGCTTGTGGTGGGAGACCGAAATATCGACGGAGATATTCAATACCTTTGTCATTTAATGTATAGTAAGCATGAGTCCATGCATATTGTTTCTTAGCGAAACCCTTGTTAACGAATGAACGACCAAGTTGGAAAACGTAGATGTTGAGAACTTCAAGTTCTTCATGGATTCCAGCGTTGTTAGCGGAGACAACAATAACGCCATTCTCGAAGAAGTAACGGAGGATCTTCCTGCGGATATCAGCTGGGATGAACATAATAAAGAAAGGAAGACCATAACCGTTAACCTCCCGATAACCGTTTTCAATCGGTTCACATCGAATGTTTTTTTTTTTTTTATTCATCAATAAAAAATTAAACTAATTCTTTGATTTTTTAAAAGGTTCAAACTGACCGTTAATGTTTCTTCTTGGGGATTCTTGTGTATGGTTGTAGTTGTTTTTTTATTTTTCTCGATATGCGCACAATATTTGAAAAAAAAATTATTTAAAACCCAAAGTGTTTCCGATCAATTAAAATAAGGTTAACTTAGTTAGGAATTGAATCCTTTGAAATAAATGAAGGAAAATTTACATCCCCTATCTCAATATATAAATTACAAACACCAAATACTTGTTGGCAATAAAGTCTTCTTTTTATATGTCTTTGTCTACAAATAACATGTTTCCACGTTAAGTTCAAATAATATAAACTGGTTCTCAGCGGTTGTACCAAAATTGAAAACAGTTCAGATATCCAACGATA